>NC_069082.1:48008749-48319525 GCF_025698485.1 Gossypium arboreum
GCTTTGTTGACCGAAGCCCCAGTTTTAGTGCAACCAGAATCGGGGAAAGAACTCGTGGTATATAGTGACACCTCCTTAAAAGGATTAGGGTAAGTGCTCATGCAAGAAGGAAAAGTGATAGCATATGCCTCGAGACAGCTAAAGCCACACGAGAAGAATTATTCGATGTACGATTTAAAGTTGGCCGCCATCGTGTTTGGGTTGAAAATTTGGAGACACCATTTGTATGGCGAGAGATGCTGAGTGTTCACCGACCATAAGAGTCTAAAGTATTTGATGACTCATAAAGAGCTGAATTTACGGCAACGAAGGTGGTTGGAGTTGATAAAGGATTTCGAGTTCGTGATTGACCACCACCAGGGAAAGGCGAATGTAGTCGCGTATGCTCTGAGTAGAAAGTCGTTGTTCGCCTTGAGGGCTATGAATACTCAATACTGTGATTGATGATGGTTCAATTCTAACCGAGATGAGAGCTAGACCTACATTCCTTCAAGAGATTTGTAAGGCTCAGAAAGGTGAAAAGGACTTGCAAACTAAGGTGGCTTAGTGTGAGTCGGGTCATGAACCAAATTTTCGGATTAATACCGAAGGCTACTTGATGTTCCAAGGTAGGGTTTGTGTACCCCAAAGATAATGAGCTTATTCAGAAGATTTTATGAGAGGTACATAGTGATTGCTTGTCTATCCATTTGGGTAGTGTGAAAATGTATAATGAGTTGAAGAAGTTGTACTGGTGGTCGGGGATGAAAAGAGACATTTCTGAGTTTGTTTTTAAGTGTCTGGTTTATCAATAAGTGAAGGCCGAAAACCAAGTACCTTTGGGATTACTTCAATCTATGATGGTTCCTGAGTGGAAATGGGACCAGGTAACCATGGATTTTGTATTGGGATTGCCCTTAATGCCAAGGAAAAAGGATTCCGTTTGGCTTGTTGTTGATAGGCGTACAAAGTTAGTACATTTTATACCGGTGCGTACCGACTACTCCATTGAGAAATTGGCTGATTTGTATGTTTCATAGATCGTAAGACTTCACGGAATGCCCTTGTCGATTATCTCAGATAAGGATTCGAGGTTTACCCGGAGGTTTTGGAAGAAGTTACAAGAAGCTTTAGGGACAAAGTTGAATTTTAGCATAGCTTTTCACCAGCAAACCGACGGTCAGTAGGAGAGGGTAATCCAAGTCCTTGAAGACATGTTACGGTGTTGTGTTCTCAAGTTTCAAGGTAGTTGGGAAAAGTATTTACGCTGGTCGAATTCACCTACAACAACAGTTGTCAATCAAGTCTGAAAATGGCACCTTATGAGGCTTTGTATGGGCGTAAGTGTCGAACACCCTTGTATTGGACCGAGCTGAGAGAGAATCAAATTCACGGGGTCGATTTGGTTAAAGAGACCAAAAAATGGTTAAAGTGATTCATGATTGCTTGAGAGCCGCTTCGGATAAACAGAAATCCTATGCAGATTTAAAACGAAAGGAAATTGAGTTCCTATTCGGTGATAAGGTGTTTTTGAAAGTACCCTCGTGGAAAAAGGTCCTTAGATTCGGTAGAAAAGGCAAGCTGAGCCTGCGGTTTATTGGACTTTATGAGCTAACCAAGAGAATTGGATCGGTAGCATACTGATTAGCCTTGCCTCATGAGCTAGACAAAATTCATGATGTGTTCCATGTATTGATGTTGCACCACTACTAATTTGACCCCTCACACGTGATTTCACTAGAAGAAATTAAAATAAGCCCGGATATGACCTATAGTGAAGAACCGATTAAGATTTTGGATCGAGAGGTCAAGAAATTGAGGAATAAAAGTGTAGCACTCGTAAAGGTTTTTTGGCATAGACACGGAGTTTAGGAAGCTATGTGGGAACCTGAAGAGACTATGAGAGATCAATACCCGAACTTATTCACGGTAAGATTTTCGGGGACGAAAATCCCTAAGGGGGAGAATTGTAACAGCTTGATTTTGGGGCTAGTCGTAACAGTGGTTATGAAACCACTATTTCAAAGCCATATAAATTATTTTAATATTATTTTATGTGTGATGACATGATTATAAAGGTGCATGAAAAATTTGGTGAATTAATTTTAGCGTTTGAAGGCTTAATCGCGAAAAGGACTAAATCGCATAAAGCGCAAAAGTCCTATTTTGATAGCTAAGGGTGTCAAATAGCTAGAGAACCAAAATTGGGGGTCTTTAAAAGGCAAATAAACCCTAAAAAGAGTGCTTGGCCGGCCATGGGGACAAGAATGGTCAAAAAGTCAAATTATGTGGGTTTTGATAGCTTATTTGACTAAAATAACAATAAAATAAAAGAAAGATGATATCATCCCCTTTCACCATTTCTTCTCCACTGAAAATTTAGCCATTGTTGGGGTTTGAAAGCTTGAAAATTTCATCAACTTGTAACCCTTTCAAGTAAGTGATCCTGATGGTCTTTCTTGATGATTTTTGTAATTTTAGAACCCTTATGGCATGAGCTTTCCAATGAGGATACTATTTTGTAAAATGGTTGAAAGTCTAGGGTTTTACTATAAGATTGTTCATGTTGCTTTCTAAAATTTTATGGAAGAAAATAAATAATGGTTGTGAAATAAGAAACTTTTGTGAAGGGACTTCTCATGAAAACTCTAATAGGAACATTTTGTAAAGTTTGTAAACAGATAATAATGATGTGAAATATTAGGAATTTGGGGTTGTCATAAGAGTAATAAATGGCTGGTTAGGCATGGCTAACAAGGAAATTCGATAAAAATTGATTTTCAGGTCTAGGGGTAAAATGGTCATTGTGAAAGTCTAAGGGCAAAATGGTCCTTTTGCCTAATTATGAATTGTTGAGTATCTAGATTAACAAAATGATTAAATGTGTGAATTTTCATCATTATAGATCAAGAATTACAAAATCCGGGCCTACACCAGGGAAAAGCAAAGCTAGTGGACTAAGTCGAACTAATCACCATATTTTGAATACCGAGGTAAGTTGTATGTTAATAATACAACTATATCTTTATGATGTGTAATTGAGTTGATATGGCCTAAATTGTCTTGATTTTGAATATGAGAATACATGTTGAGAAATTTACGTAGTAAAGACTTTCATTGAACATTTGGAATAAACTTGGATATTTGTACAGTGATAATGGGTGATATGTATGCTAGTGTAAGACATGTCTGGGACATGCATCGACCTCGAGATATTTAAGCCAGTGTAAGACATGTCTGGGACATGCATCAGCCTCCCGATATACAAGCTAGTGTAAGACCTGTCTGGGACATAGCATCGATCTCGCAATATGAAAGCCAGTGTAAGACCATGTCTGGGACATGGCGTCAACATCTTAACCTATAGTAGGGCTACTGACTATTCGGTAATATTCCAAATGGTTCAACAAAAGGTTTATGTTTTATATCAAAATGTGAAAATTTATGATCATGTGATGAGTGGTACAGGTACCTGATTGAAATGTATGAGATATGGGCTTATTGTATGCAATATGAGTTGTATTGGATGGTGAAGATTAATTTGTACTTACATTTATTTATGGAACTCATGAATAAACTATGAAAGGTTATGAGCATAGTGCATTATGATAAGTAGTTATTATTTATTATCATGCAACTTACTAAGCTTAATGCTTACCCCGTTTCTTTGCATTTTCTTATAGTGCCGCCTAATTAGCTCGTAGATCAATGGACGTTGAAGGCATCGACCACACTATCAATCAAAGCACTCGGTATAGTTAGATCTTTTATTTTGATTATGGCATGTATAGAACTCTGACTTTTGAGTTTTGTTTCATTGTTAATTGGCCAATATGTTGCCTTACTTTAGCATTTGATTCATTTTGTATAAGGCCATGGAAAACGGCTAGTATTGAAAGTTATTATGTGAATACAAGCTAGCCTTTCATGAATGTAAAATTGTTGGCATGGTTGAATATATGTAATGTATATGGGTCTTAACTATGGTTGTTTGGTCAAGAAATCATATTAAGTTAATCTTTGATGGGTTGGTTGATGTTAGATTTTGTTTCAGGGTGGCAAAAGGCTTTGTAGATAGCCTTATATTGTCCATACGGTCAGTCCCATGGGCGTGTAGTTCGGCCGTGTGTCCCCTGCACATAAAATTTGTAAGTCAGAATGCATGGAAGTAAACACACAAGCAGAGACATGGAAGTGTGTCTCAACCATGTGGTGGACACGGCCTCTGGCCACGGGCGTGTACCCTAAATTGGGTACTAACGTTAGAAACAGAATGTCAAGGTTTTTAGACAATAGCTAAGACATGGGCGTGTCATGGTCGTGGGAGGCACACGGGCATGTGTTAGGTCATGTGAAAAGCCCTGTAGGTTTGAATTTAGAATTTAATTCACACAGGCATGGGACACGGACGTGTCCCTAGATGCTTAAGTCGTGTGTCTCATGGGGCATTAGCACGGCCACGTTATAATGACCACACGGGCGTGTGCCCTGTTTTAAGAGTTATTTTTATTTAATCGGTTTAAGGACCCGAGTTGGTTCCAAGTGGTTTCTAATGGATGTTTGGGTTCTTGTAAGCCCATGTTAAAGAAGTTTAGACATAATTCAAAAAATGTTTTCAATTTTGAACAAGTCTTGGTGACTTGGAACGTTGGTATGCATGTGTTTAAGTGTGGTAATGCATCGTATTCCGTCTCGATGTAGGGCTCTGGTGTGGGGTGTTACAAATTCACTGTCATCTTTCTGAGCTTCACAAATTTTCTAAATAAATACCGGTCTAGCTCTCAACTCGGCCAAAATTGAACCATTATAAGACAAAGTCAATCTAGTATTCTAGCTCTTAAAGCAAACAAAGACTTTTTGCTCAAAGCATCTGCGAATACATTTGCCTTACCCAGATGATAGTCAATCACTAGTTCATAATCCTTCAATAACTCAAGTCATCTCCATTGTCGCAAGTTCAGATCTTTCTGATTCATCATGTATTTTAAACTTTTATGATCAGTAAAGATATGGCATTTCTCACCGTACAAATGATGACGCCAAATTTTCAAAGCAAAAACGATCGCGACCAATTCCAAATCGTGCGTCGAATAATTCTTCTCATGCAGTTTCAACTATCTGGAGGCATAAGCTACCACTTTGCCCTCTTGCATCATCACACAACCCAAACTATTCAATGACGTGTCACTATAAATTACAAATTCTTTCCTGATTCAGGTTGTCCTAAAATTGGTGCCTCAGTCAGTAATGCTTTCAATTTCTCAAAACTTTGCTAACATTTTTCGGACCATTCAAATTTAACATCTTTTTACAACAACTTGGTCATAGGAGTAGCAATCATCAAAAATCCTCTGACAAAATGTCGGTAATAACCGGCTAAACCCAAAAAGCTTCTAACTTCAAATACATTCCTTGGCAGTTCCCACTCAACAATTGCCGAAATCTTGGTTAGATCAACCTGAATACCATCACCTGAAACAATATGTCCCAAAAATCTGACTTCTCGGAGCCAAAACTCACCTTTACTGAATTTATAAAATAATTTCTCGTTTCTCAACATCTGCAATACAGTTATCAAATGCTCAACATGCTTAGACTCATCTCGAGAATAAATCAGAATATCATCGATCAACACAACCAAAAATTTATCTAAATACGGTCAGAAAATTCTATTCATCAAATCCATAAAAACAATAGGTGCATTAGTTAATCCGAAAGGCATAACAAGAAATTTATAGTGCCCATACCTTGTCCTAAAAGTAGTTTCTGGCACATCTGACTTTTAACTCTCAACTGATAGTAGTTAGATCTCAAATCAATCTTTGAGAATACCATTGTTCCTTTCAACTGATCAAACAAGTCATCAATTCTCGGCAAAGGATACTTGTTCTTTATACTCACCTTGTTGAGTTGTCGAAAATTGATAAAAAGCCTTATAAATCTATCTTTCTTCTATACAAATAACACTAGAGCACCCCAAGGAGAAAAACTCAGTCTCGTAAAACCCTTATCTATCAACTCTTGCAACTGAGCTTTCAATTCTTTCAATTTAGTTAGAGCCATCCTATACGGAGCAATCGATATCGATGAAGTCCCAGGTACTAAATCAATAGCAAAGTCCACTTCTCTGATCGGCGGTAACGCTGGCAACTCTTCATGAACACATCTGGGTATTCACAAACTATCGACACTGGTTCAATTTTCAATTCAGTCATCTTTGTATTCAACACATAAGCAAGATAAGCTACACAACCTTTTCGTTAAGTACTTCTGAGCAGACATAGACGAAACCACAATAGGCAATTCACTTGATTTGTCGGTTTCAACCCAAATAACCTCACCATTTTCACATTTCAATTCAATAGTTTTCTGTCTACAATTTACTATGGCATCATGCAGTGTCAACCAGTCCATACCCAAAATAACATTGAATTCATCAAATGGCAACAGCATTAAGTCGGCCAGAAAATAGTGACCTCGAATCATCAAAGGACTATTCTTGCAAACTTTATCAACTAGCAGATACTTGCCTAAGGGGTTTGACACTTTGATAAAAAATTCAGTAGACTCAAAAGGAAAACTCTTAATAGATACCAAATTCACACAAATATAAGAATGATTTGATCCAAGATCAATCAATGCAATAACATTAGTTTCATAAAGAGAAAATGTACCAGTAATCACATCAGGAGATGACGCATCCTCGTGAGTACGAATGGCATAAGCTCTAGTAGGTGTTCTGGTGTCAGATCTCACAGCTATATCTTTCATCACACCTTTACTGCTAGTTCCATTCCCGGTATTTCTTGGTGGCCTACCTCCTTTGTTAGTAATACTCGGCCTTGCACTCTGAAATTGTTCTTTCTCAGCCATCTCAGGGCAATCTCGGATAAAATGCTCTTAGGAACCACATTTGAAACAAGCTCGGTCATTCATTCTACACTCGCCGGGATGTCTTCTTCCACAATGCTGACATTCGGGTCTGTTAGAAGTAACATTACCCACACTTTCCATGGAAAAGGCTTGAGATTTAAAACTTGAATATTGCTCCCCGCAGTCTCTGTGTGAATACCTAACTGATACATTCGAACGAGAATTCATTTCTATATATTTTTTTGACTGAGATTGAAATGACTTACTCATAGGCCTTTTTCTTGCATCTCTAGCCTCACTCTTCACTTTTCTTTTCTCATTTCTTAGCTTTTCGGCGTTGCAAGCACGTTCAACCAATACAACAAATTCCTTTAACTTCAAGATTCCTGTAACAGCCCGATTTTGGGGCTAGTCAAAATAGTGGTTATGAAACCACTATTTTGAAGCAATATAAATTTTTTTAATATTATTTTATGTATGATTACATGATTATAAAGGTGCATGAAAAAATTGGTGAATTAATTTTAGCGTTTAAGGGCTTAATCGCTAAAAAGTACTAGATCGCATAAAGTACAAAAGTCCTATTTTGATAGCTAAGGGTGTCAAATAGCTAGAGAACCAAAACTGGGGTCTTTAAAGGGCAAATAGACCCTGAAAAGAGTGCTTGGCTGGCCATAGGGACAAGAATGGTCAAAAACTCAAATTAGGTGGGTTTTGGTAGCTTATTTGACTAAAATTGAAATAAAAAAAAAAGATGATATCATCCCTTTTCTTTCTCCACCAAAATTTAGCCATTGTTTGGGTTTGCAAGCTTGAAAATTTTAGCAACTTGTAACCCTCTCAAGTAAGTGATTTTGATGGTCTCTTTTGATGATTTTTGTATTTTTAGAACCCTTATTGCATGAGCTTTCAAATGAGGGGACTATTTTGTAAAATGGTTGAAAGTCTAGGGTTTTACTATAAGAGTGTTCATGTTGTTTTCTAAAATTTTATGGAAGAAAATGAATAATGATTGTCAAAAAAGCAACTTTTGTGAAGGGACTTCTCATGAAAACCCTAATAGGACCATTTTGTAAAGTTTGTAAATAGATAATAACATTGTGAAATATTAGGAATTTGGGGTTGTTATAAGAGTAATAAATGGCCGTTTAGGCTTCCCTAACAAGGAAATTCGATAAAAATTGATTTTTGGGTCTGGGGTAAAATGGTCATTGTGAAAGTCTAAGGGCAAAATGGTCATTTTGCCCAATTATGAATTGTTGAGTATCTAGATTAACAAAATGATTAAATGTGTGAATTTTCATCATTATAGATCAAGAATTACAAAATTCGGGCCTACACCGAGGAAAAGCAAAGCTAGTGGACTAAGTCGAAATAGTCGCCATATTTTGAATACCGAGGTAAGTTGTATGTTAATAATATAACTATATCTTTGTGATGTGTAATTGAGTTGATATGGCCTAAATTGTCTTGCTTTTGAATATGAGAATACATGTTGAGAAATTTACGTAGTAAAGACTTTCGTTGAACATTTAGAATAAACTTGGATATTTGTACCGTGATAATGGGTGATATGTATGCTAGTGTAAGACATGTCTGGGACATGCATCAACCTCAAGATATTTAAGCAAGTGTAAGACATGTCTGGGACATGCATCGGCCTCCCGATATACAAGCTAGTGTAAGACCTGTCTGGGACATGGCGTCAGATTGTGGTGTGTTAGTGTAAGACCTGTCTGGGACATGGCATCGGTCTCGCAAAATGAAAGCCAGTGTAAGACCATGTCTGGGACATGGCGCCGGCATCTTAACCCATGTTAGGGTTATTGAGTATCCGGTAGTATTCCAAGTGGTTTAACAAAAGGTTTATGATTTGTATCAAAATGAGAAAAGTTATGATCATGTGATGAGTGGTACAGGTACCTTATTGAAATGTATGAGATATGGGCTCAATGTATGCAATATGAGTTGTATTGGATGGTGATGAGTAAGTTGTACTTACATTTTTATGGTACTCATGAATAAACTATGAAAGGTTATGAGCATAGTGCTTTATGATAAGTAGTTGTTGTTTATTATCATGCAACATACTAAGATTTATGCTTACCCCATTTCTTTCCATTTTCTTATACTGCCGCCTAATTAGCTCGTAGATGAATGGACGTCGGAGGCGTCGATCACACTATCAATCAAAGCACTCAGTATAGCTAGACCTTTTATTTTGATTATGGCATGTATAGGACTCTGACTTTTGTGTTTTGTTCCATTTTTAATTGGCCAATATGTTGGTTTACTTTAGCATTTGATTCATTTTGTATAAAGCCATGGAAAATGGCTAATATTGAATGTTATTATGTGAATGCAAGCTAGCCTTTCTTGAATGTGAAATTGTTGGCATGGTTGAATATATGTCATGTATATGCGTCTTAACTATGGTTGTTTGGTCGAGAAATCATATTAAGTTAATCTATGATTGGTTGGTTGATGTTAGATTTTGTTTCAGGGTGGTAAAGTCTTGGTAGATAGCTTTATATTGTCCAAACAGGTAGACACACGGGCATGTGACTAGGCCTTGTGTGGCACACGGTCAGTCCCATGGGTGTGTCATTCGGTCGTGTGTCCACTGCACATAAAATTTGTAAGTTAGAATGCATGGTAGTAAACACACGGGCAGAGACACGGCTATGTGTCTTAGCTGTATGGAGGACATGGCCTCTGGCCACGGGCGTGTGCCTTCGCTCTATGCCCCAGATTGGGTGTTGACGTTAGAAATAAAATGTCAAGGTTTTTAGACACAGGCTAAGACACGGGCGTGTCATGGCCGTGTGAGGGACACGGGCCATAGACATGGACGTGTGTAAGGCCATGTAAAATCCCCTGTAGGTTCAAATTTAGAATTTAATTCACACGAGCATGGGACACGGGTGTGTCCCTAGATGCTTAGGCCATGTGTGTCACATGGGCCATTAGCACGGCCATGTTATAATGACCACTCGGGCGTGTCATCCTTTCAGACGGGCGTGTGCCCTGTTTCAAGAGCTATATTTTTTAATCGGTTTAAGGACCCGAGTTGGTTTCAAGTGGTTTCCAATAGATGTTTGGGTTCTCATAAGCCCATGTTAAAGAAGTTTTGACATAATTCGAAAAAGTTCTAAATTTTGAGCAAGTCTTGGTGACTTGAAATGTTGGTATGCATGTGTTTAAGTGTGGTAATGCCTCGTATTCCATCCTGACGTTCGGCTCGAGTGTGGGGTTTTACAATTCCAACTAACAATCGGATGTTCTCATTCAGCCCATCTTCGAACCTTTTACACATAATAGCCTCGGAGGAAACACACTCTTGGGCATACTTACTAAGCTTGAGAAATTCTCCCTCATGCTCTGTCACTGATGTTCGACCCTGTTACAGCTCAAGAAATTCTTTACGTTTCTGAGCGATGAACCACTGACTGATATATTTCTTTCAGAATTCCTCTTAAAAGAACTCCCATGTAACCCTCTCTCTCGGTACCACAGATACTAGTGTCTTCCACCAGTGATATGCTGTGTCCCTCAATAACGATAAGGCACATTTCAAACATTCTTCGGGTGTACATGATAATTCATCAAATACCCTGATAGTATTCTCAAGCCAGAACTCAGCTTTCTTGGGGTCATCATCTACATTAGCCCTGAATTCCTCATCCTTTTTCTTTCGAATCTTATCAACCGGAGGCTTATTCTGTCTTACCAAATCTAAACCTTGAGGAACTACCAGAATTGGTTGAGGATAAGGAGGGGGTGGATGGTGTTGATCAATCAGATTTGTTCGAACAAACTCCGAGCACCACTCATTCATCATGTAAAGGAAGGCTTCTCTAGCCCCTCCTCCCTGACTGACCGTGGGAGGTCTATTTTCAGATAATGTCGCCCCTTGAGTGGGAGCTGGTGGATTGCTTTCTACATCATCAGCTATAGCTTGGTTGGGATCCATTTACTATATGAAAACATAGTTTAAAATTGTCAAGCTTCATCACACTATCACAGTTCATTTATGGCATGTATAACTAGACTCTTACACATGCTAAGCTAGTCTGAGAATCGACTAAACCGTAGCTTTGATACCACTAAATGTAGTATTCAATGTTGGAACAGGGTACGAGGCATTATCGGATTTAAACACGGTCAAACATATATTTTCGAGCCATAATTTTTTGTCTAGATTAAAACCATTCATATACAATCACAATATCCCTAATACGAGCCTACGAGGCCCAAAACATGCTTTGGAAGTGGTTCAAGACTAAACCGAGAACTTTAGAAAATTTTACAATAACTTAGAAAATTTTTCACTAAACAAGGGTCACATGCCCTTGTGGATATAGGACACACTTGTGTGGGAAGGCCATGTGGTCCATACGCTCGTGTCCCAACCTCGTGTAACTCTCTATCTGTCACCCAAGAACAAATTGAAGACATATGGCCAAGTCACACACCCGTGTGCTAGGCTGTGTGGTCAAATTAAAATTTATGATTTTTCATAAAATAGGTGCAGACTTCAGACGCCCAGGACACACGCCCGTGCCTGAGGCCATGTCATCCACACGGCTGACACACACGCCCGTGTCTCTGCCCGTGTGCTTAATTCTGAGCATTTTGTTTTGCAAAAATTAGGGTGTAAGGGACACATGGCCTAAACACATGCCTGTGGAGCAAGCTGAGACACACGCTTGTGTGTCTACCCATGTGGACAAAAATAAGGCTATTTACCAAGCCAGTTTGCCACCATTTGTTGCACACACCTACACAACACAACATGGCACCAAACCCAACATTTACATAGAATCATATCAGCCACAACCAAGACATCAACACATCATTCACATGCTACCATCTATCATGCACAAATATCATATACTTATCCACCCAAATCATGTAATTTTCCACATCTATGAAAAACATCATCATATAAATTGAATATACCAAAGATAGCCAATTTCAAATGGCCTTATACAAAATGAATTTTCAACCAATATAAGCCAACACATTTGGCCAAATCAATTATGACACATAACAAAATAACCAAGTCCTCTATACATGCCATAACTCAAAATGTTGAATTCATTGGTACCAAAATATTTGATGATAGTGTGAGTGGATCTCCGACAGTCTCCGATCCCCGACCTAGCTTGGTGACACTATAAGACAAGGGAAAGGAAAGGGAAGTAAGCTTTAAAGCTTAGTGAGTTCCTATGCAAATAATAAGCATCACAACCACACATTTAACATACAAATAACACAATGAAAGTTAGCATGAATGTCAATAAAAATATTATAAACATAACTTACTCAATCACAACCTTACCAAGGGTTCATCACATATCGAGCTCATTACAAATGAGCTTTACATACATACCTGTACCAACTCGCAACATAACCATAGTCTTTCTCAACTCTAACATTCCCGTTGAACACTCAAAATATTAATGGATACTCGAAAATCTTCACATAAGTGCCATACATGTAGCCAAAGCTACCTCACATCTCATGTAACACCCCGTACCCTAGACCGTTGCCGAAGTCGAACACGAGGTGCTAACGGACTTAATTCCTTACTTAAACAGCTCATACAATTCATTTTTAAAATTTCCAAACGAGCTGGATAACTGTATCACAGTCACTCTAAAAATCATATCTCGAGTTCCAAAACTCGAAATCCAATTCCGTAAATTTCCTGAAACTAGACTTATACATATATTTCCTCAGATCTGGTGGTAACATCTCTAGATCCTCTCTGACCGCCACTAGCATTCCCCGCATTTTTAGATGGTCTACCTCGAGCAGTAGTAGCACCCGGTTTCCCACTCCAATTTACATTCTGCTCGCATACCTCGGGCAATCCTTGATAAAGTGGTCAGCTGATCCGCACTTATAACAGGAGCGGTCATGGAATCTACAACTCCCTGAATGCCATTTACTACAATACTGGCACTCCGTCCTGTCCCAACGATCATTTCCAACACTGGCAACCGAAGTGACTCGTGTACTCACAGGGGGTCGATCACGATCTCGTCTGGAAAAGCCCAAAGTGTCTTTAGATCGGCCTGGATCACTTTTAAATTTCTTCAATGATTGTTGAAAGGGCTTTCCCAAAGACCTCTTACGAAATTCTCTTGCTTCCACTTCAGCTTTTCTTTTCTCCTTATTGAGCTCTTCGGCTTTGCAAGCTCGTTCAACAAGTACTACAAATTCTCTAATTTCAAGAATGCCAACATACAGTTTTATATATTCGTTCAACCCGTCCTCGAAGCGTTTACACATGATAGCCTCGGACGAAACACATTCCCTAGTGTATCTACTAAGTCTGACAAACTTTCGCTCATAATCAGTAACTGACATAGAACCCTGCTTAAGCTCAAGAAATTCTTTCCGTTTCGAACGATGAATCTTTGGTGATATATTTCTTGAACTCGGTTTGAAAGAATTCCCAAGTAACCCGTTCTCTCGACGACGAAACCAAAGTATTCCACCAATAGTAGGCGTAATCACGTAATGTAGATATAGCACATTTTAAACATTCATCGTGTGCACGATAATTCATCGAACACACGAACAGATTATCAAGCCAAAACTCACCGCTTCAAAGATCATCATCGCCAAGAGCCTTGAACTCGGTAGCCCCATGCTTCCAATCCTATCAACCGGGGCTTGTTCAACCTCGACGGGTCAACTCCAGGAGATATTACAGGTGCAGGGTTTGTATTAGTCGGGGGTGGGGGTTGTGGGACAGACGTATTAGTTCGAATATACTGATTGAACCAATCATTCATCACGCTATAAAAAGCCTGCCTAGCTTCATCATTCTGATTACTAGCAATAGGTTGAGAGTCCACTGGCACCGTCCCATGTGTGAGAGCAGGCGCTACACTCTCAACATCACCAGCTACCGCTCGGTTGGGATCAGGATCCACTACTATAAATAAACACATTTTTAACTGTCAGAAATCACCACACTATCAGATAAACACATAATGGCATGTATAGCTACTCCCCTACGTATTACGGTAGTCCTAGAATCGACTAAACCGTAGCTCTGATACCAATTTAAATGTAACACCCCTTACCCGATACCGTTGCCGGAGTCAAACACGAGGTGCTAACGGACTTAATTCCTTACTTAAACAGCTCATACAATTCATTTTTAAAATTTCTAGACGAGCTGGATAACTGCATCACAGTCACTCTAAAAATCATATCTCGAGTTCCAAAACTCGAAATCCAATTCCGTAAATTTTTCCTGAAACTAGACTCCTACATATATTTATTAATTTTTTTCTAGAATTTTTGGTTGGGCCAATTAGTACAGTTTATTAGTTAAATTCTCCCCTGTTTCAGGGTTCAACTACTCTGACCTTCATGCATTACGACTTAGATATCTCCCTGTACAGGGCTTCAATACTTATTACATTTGTTTCTAATGAAACTAGACTCAAAAAGGAATCTGTACATATAAAGCATGACTTCTAATTATCTCTGATTAAGTTATGGTGAATTTCCAAAGTCAGAACAGGGGATCCAGAAATCACTCTAGCCCTGTTTCACAAAAACTTAAACATCTCATAAAATATGGCTCATATGGTCGTTTTGTTTCTTTCATATGAAAATAGACTCATCAATATTCGATTAATTAATTTATTCATTATTTAATTCCATTTATACTATTTTTAGTGATTTTTCAAATTCACATCACTGCTGCTGTCAGCATCTATTTTAAGGTAAATTTTACCTATTTCATAGTTTTCCATGAATCAACTAGTAATTTGACATACATTATTTCCAAGTATAATCACGATTAGCCATGACATACGTAGCACCAATAGGACCATGATTGGCCATTCCAATGGCTAATAATTACCAAACATTTCCACACCACTTAATAACCATATCATAAGACCATATATACAAAATGATTATAATGTTATACTCAAAATATACAAGCCATTTTCGCATGGCTATACGAATATACATTACCCAAAGATACTTAATTAACAACAAGGGTCAGCCCTATACATGCCATTATCAAGTTCAACTGAAGAGTACCAAAAAGTGGCTTAGATAGTGTGGATGACTTCGACTTTGACACCTCCGAGTCCGATAGCTGACGAACAAAATCTATAATACAGAGAATTTAAGCAACAGAGTAAGCGTTTCGTTGCTTAGTAAGTTTATATGTGACAGCCCTAAAGTGACCCTAGTCGGAAAGCGGTTTCGGGACCGCTAAACCGAGTCACCAAATTATTTGGATGTGATATTTATGGTCAAAAATATGTGAATATGAATGTGCAAAAATTTAAGCTTCGATTTAGTAAATTGCATGTGAATTTAGTCAAAAGGACTTGTGTGACACTTTCGAAATATGATAGGCTAATCTACAAGGATCTAATAGTGCATGTAATCAAAAGGGAGGACTTGCATGTCAATTTCCCCCCCCTAATATGTAGTGGCCAGCCATGAGCATGAGGATGGACAAAATGTTATGGGGTGAAACATGTTGGAAACATGTTGTGTTAGTGTGTTATGGGAGAAAGAATAAAACAAAGGGTTAGTAATAAAGAAATGAATGGGAGGGGTGATGAGAACAAAGTTGTCTCATCCATGTTTCCCCCTTTTGCCGTGAGTTGAAGGAAAGAAAACAAAAATTGAAAAAAATGTTCATTCTTGAACATCCTTGGCCGAATAGAGGAAAGGAAGGAAGGGGAAGAGCTTGAGAAAATCGGCTATGGTGGTTGTTAGATTAAGGTATGACATCATGTGATTCTTTTGGAATTTTTGTGAAGTTGAGTTTGTTTTGGTGCTCATAACATGACCCATGTGTTAATTTTTGAGTTTTGTGTTGCAAGAAACATTTGGTTATGTCCTTATATGTCAAATTGATGATAAATTTTTGATATTTGGTGAATGAATATGGGTTTCGGTCATGGTAGATAACAAAGAATGTGGTTGTTGTTCTTGTAAATTTGGATGAATTTTTGGTGGATAGGTGCTTGAATCAAACAAATGATCATGTGTGTACACTAGGTGCTAGTTGAGAAGAATCGGTCACTATATTGGAGGCCATTGCGAATTTGAGTTTAGTTATTGAGAGGGATGAATGTGTTTTGAGTTGATGGAATAAAAGAATGCTTAAAGATGTGTTTATGAAGTAATACATATGTTCTCATAAGCTAAGTTATGTATATGTGATATCTTGCATATTGGTTGTTATGGTAAGGTTTGAGATATTGACGTATGAATATGTTTTGTTTGTGGTTCGGCAACTAATGGTTAAGTTGTTAAGTTACATGCTTGAGTAGTAAATATGTTAAGAATGGTTCTAAAATGTATATGGATGCCGTGTGATTGTGTTTTATTGGGAAGTAAATTGTTTGATTTAGCTCAAGAGCCTAGAGGATCAAAGTCGGATAAGGGAAAAGAGAAAGTAAACAAATAGCCGTGGATATCTAGTCGTCGACCACTTCCGAGGTAAGTTTTAAGTGATTAAACGTTGAGTAAATTCAATCATAATAGGACATAATGAGTTGATTTAATAAGATATGATGTGGCCATGATATGTCTTAAACCCAAATGGTAAGTTCATAAGTGTTTGGACTTGGAAGTTTAAGAGCAAATAGTAATAATTTGCTTGGACAGCAGCAGTAATGTGATTTTAGAAAATCACTATAAATTGTTGGTGTGGAATTATAGGCTGAATAAAAAATGTAATCAAAGCTTAGTTGGTCTAGTTTCTTATAAAAGAGACCATGGAAGCAAAGAAATTTCCTATAAAGAGATATTTAAAGTTGTGCGGGACAGTGTCGGAATGACTCCGAAATCCCCTGTTCTGTTTTTGGAAAATCATTATAATTTGTACAAAAATGGTTATAAGATAAGATTTATATGCTTAGACTCCTTAATGAGTCTAGTTTCAAATGGAATCAAATAGAACACATTATAAATTCTGTACAATGAAAAATTTGATTCGTAGCAAAGAGTGGTCAGATTAGTCAAACAGTGAAACAGGGGAAACTTTAAGAAAAATCTGGTATTGATTGGCCAAACCAAAAATTCTTAAAATTTCATGGATGGAAGATATATGAGTCTATATTCTGAGAAAATTAACGGCAAGTGATTTGGAGTCTTGTAGCTCCGGGTATAAATAATTTAGTGACCATTGCTCAGGAAAACAGCTCGTAGCAAATATGTGATTTTGTTGTAAACATGGATAAAAACTTGTTTTAGTTGCTCATAAGCTATTGATTGATCCCATACTTGAATTCTAAATTGTGATATTGTAAAATGATAGACGAGTGTTAGATGGATCTTTGATATCAAAATTTGTGAAATTGTAAGTTTATGAGTATTCGAATATGAAATGATAGTATGGCGTGAAATTGAATTATTCGTTGGAAAATGATTGATGTAGATTCGCCAAGACCAAGTCTCATACATAATAATATATGTGATAAGGCCTAATGGCCGATGTGATGAATGTGAAAATGTATATATATGTGATAAGGCCTAATGGCCGAGGTGATGAATGTGAAAATGTATATATATGTGATAAGGCCTAATGGCCGATGTGATGAATGTGAAAATGTATATATATGTGATAAGGCCTAATGGCCGACGTGATGAATGTGAAAGTGTATATATATATGTGGTAAAGCCGAATGGCTAATGTGAATGTTGTAACATGTGATTAAGTGTACATGAAACTTGGAAATATGTTCCGGGTGAGACCCGATGACTACGTGTGGAGATTATGTCCGGGTAAGACTTCGTAATAAGAATTGCTTATAAATATACGCAATGCGAAAGGTTAAACAGGTATGTACTCCAAGTTTATATATGATGCATACGAGAGCAACCTATGGGACTATTCCTATGATTATGTGACATCGGATTAGTGTGAGAGGTTATGTGAAATCATACGATATATCTATGTCACATGAGCTCACTTTTATGTGAGAGTTTATCTGCCTATTGTATATGATAAGATGTGCATATTCGGTAAAGGGATGGTATGCCCGAAGGAAGAGTGAAATAAAAATACGAACAACTATGTTATAATTCGATTGTTATCTGTTGACACTGCTTAAAACTTACTAAGCATTGCAATGCTTACTCCGTTTACTCTGTTTCCTCTGCCTTATAGGTCTCATTGCGAAGCTACAGGCTCGGGGATCGTCAGCAACTAGTCACACTATCACTATCCACTGTTTGGTACTGCTATGTTTTGGAATATCTTATGGCATGTATAGAATAGACTAGTAGTGAGAGGATATTTTGGTTAATGTATAGGACTACTCTTTCGTTTGTTGGTCATAGACCCTTTGATTTTGTATAAATTTGGATAGCCATGCGAAAATGGCTTGTATACACTTTGGCATGGTATCATAATCATTTTGTATGTTGTCCATTAAGAGATGTGGAAATGTTTGGAATCGATTAGCCCTTGGAATGGTTAATCGTGATCATCTTTGTGCCATGTATGCTAAAAGGGCTAGTTGAATCAAGGAAATTATGAAGTAGGTAAAATCTACCTTAAGGACAGAGGTTGATAGCTGTAGTGATGTGGATGTGAAAAATCCCTAAAAATAGTAGGAATGAAATTAAATAGTGAATAAATTATGTAAATTAACCTTGATGAATCTACTTTCATATGGAAGAAACGAAACGGTCATATGAGTTGTATGTTAAGAGATATTTAGGTTTTCGTGAAACAGGGCCAGAACGGTTTCTGGATTCCCTGTTCTGACTTTGGAAATTCATTGTAAATTAACCAGGGATAATTAGGAGTCATGCCATATATGTATAGATTCCTCTTTGAGTCTAGTTTCTATAGAAACAAACGGCATCAGTATTGAAGCCCTGTACAGGGAGATATCCAGGTCGTAATGCATGAAGGTCAGTGTAGTCGCTCCCTGTAACAGGGGAGACTTTAACTAATAAACTGTACTAATTGGCCCGACCAAAAATTCTAGAAAACAATTTGTAGATGCATATATGAGTCTAGTTTCAGGGAAAAATTACAAAACTGGTTTTCGAGTTTTGGAACTCAAGCTATGATTTTTAAAGTGACAGTGATGCAGTTAGCCAACTGCCTGGAAAATTTTTAAAATGGACTGCAGAAGTGAATGGTTTAAGCCGTTAACCCCTCGTGTCCGACTCCGGCAGCGGACTCGGGTACGGGGTGTTACATTATAAGTAAGGAACTCATTTGAAACAAAAACACAAAAGAAATAGCATTCATAAGGATAAATAATGCCTATGCACAAGATCACGTATTCGTTTTAATTTACACTTTTATCAATAGGTTTATACATTCGAAGTCAAACTTAACTAAATTTCATTTGATTCAATTTCATGTAGCTCGAGTGAGCTATAGACTTCATATAATCCTAAGAAATGGCCGGAAGAGCATTATTCGTTTATGTAATCACAACTGACACTGTACCAAATTTTTCCAATGTATATACGATCCATACATGGTCATATTAGGGATTATGAGCACATTAATCGGAATTATTACGACAGAGTCGCACCTTTCCAAACATAAATACCTTCGGAATTTGGCTCGGATGTAACAACCAGCACAAATGCCTTCGGGACTTAACCCGGTTATAATAACCCGCACGAATGCCTTCGGGACTTAACCCGGTTATAATAACCCGCACGAATGCCTTCGGGACTTAACCCGGTTATATTTTTTTCCATCTCATAGCCTGGGGACCTTTAGTCCGGATAGATTCTATCAATATACATATCATCATTCACATTTCAACTCCAAAGTTATACTCAAATTCACATGTTCATAACACCATTACAGCTTAACTCCAAATGATCCTCACTATGAATCGCATACCCACATTAATTAATGAACAATTTTATTCAAGTGCCAACCAAAAATTTCGATTCATTTACCATATTCTTATAGGCATCTTTAATTATGTATACTAGAAGAGCCTACTTAAAAACTTACCTCGGTATATTGAAACGGTTGTGGATTGATTACTCTATTGCTTTCTCCTTTCCCCGATCTAACTTTGATCCCCCTTGCTCTTGAGCTTAATGAATACAAGTAGAAGTATTCAATATTTTTACCAATAATGTTTACTTGTTAGTCACATTCGGCAATCACATATCAAACTCATTTTACTCATGTGGCCGATTATACTTGGTCATACATACACATAATCAAAATTAAATTCCAAAATTTTCGCATCATTTATGTACTAAGCCGAATTCACTTGCCAAGTTCATATACATTCTTCAATAATTCCTTCTTTGAACAAACACATATTCGGCTAAAACAATGAAAATTTTAGCAGCTTTTAATTTAACACCTAATCAATTATAACACCTCTAAGCATTCTTTTCATTTTACCAACTCTAACCACATGCATTACTCAAGCATAACATTTTCATATTCGCAATAGTATCAAACTTAGTAGCCGATTCTTCCCAATCGTATCTATGCACCTATTTGATCATTAGTTTAGTTCAAACACCCATACACCAAGATTCATCCAATTTAACATGAAACAAAAACCTAAATCCTCAATAGCTACTATGGCTGAAAGTTCTAGTCTTCCCAAAATCAAAATTCCTAACATGGGTTACCTAAAGAACTTGGTAACTAGTTCAATTTTATCTAAAATTTCAAGAATAAAAATGAATTTCATACCTTAATGAAGACTTGAAATGGCTGAATGGCTCCATTCCTCCCAACTCCCCTTCACTTTCGGCCTTTTGGAATGAACAAGGTGAACACCTTGTTGTTTTCACCCACTTTCTATATTTTCTTCTAATTAATTCATGATATTATACCATTTAGCTAATTAAAGTTAATAGAAAATTCATATTTTATTATATAATTTGTACCATGGCCGGCCACTACCTATAGTTTGGCTAATTTGACATGCAAGTACAAGCACTTTCCAACATATACTAATAGGCCTGTAACGCCCCAATTTTTGGGAATTCTGTAAAAGTTGTAAAATTTAAAATTCTGTGTTCTGTTTGTTATGTGTAGGATTAATCATGTTGGTGGGCCTCTAGAAGGCCCAAGCTTAGGATAAAACCCGGTAGTTTAATTAAATTTAATTCTATAAGAGAAAGGGGCTCTGATAAATTGGGCTTTTAGGAATTATTTGTGAAAAATGGATCACAAGGAAGCAAGTGGTAAAGTGGCATGTGACGCCACTGGGAAGGATGTAGTGGCGTGTGGAAGCTTGGGGAGGACCCAGGTTCAAGTCACAATGACAGCAAATTGAGTGATTAATTTTTATGTACAGGAAAGGGAAGTAATGGAACTGAAATAAAAGTCTGTCAGGAAGAGTTTAAGAAGGTAAGGGGATTGAATAAGGATAAAGATAAGGGAGGAAATCTAGGAGCTGATCAAGGAGCAAGAGGTGGCCGGCCAAGGGACTCTAGCATGGGAAATTCGGCTAGGTATTGTAGTAGTGGGAATTTCGGCATTTGGGGTGTGTTGTGCCGAAATTCTGATCATCTTTTCTTCTCCTCTTTTCTTTATTTCTTTTTCTCCATCTACCTTCTCCTCTTCCTTCTCCATAGCTGAACCCTTCTATCTCTTTACTCTTCATCACATCCTTAATCTTTTTATTTTTAGCCTTATAAGCCGAACATCATAAAAAGCCAAAATCCCGAAAGCTTATTCTTTTTGTGCCGATTTCTTATAACCAAAACCACATCTCTTCCCTTCATCATTTGTGGCCGATTCACCAGCCCTCTAAAACCTCAATTTTTGACGACAAGACCATAGCAAAACCCTCTCGTTTTACCTTTCTAAACACAAGTTGCAAAAAAGCCGAAAAACCCCACATTAAAAGGGACTTGGCCGAATACTGAAGTCACTGAAATATCGACTTTTGTTATCATCTGAGGGCTTAGATCTACATCGGGATCGAGTGGGAAACTCGTTGGAATCAGTCACTAAGGAATCGGTGGTAAGTCTTCGCCAAAACTTAGTCTTCTTACATATTTTAGGAAAAGCCGAAATCCCTAAAAGTTAGGGAGGTTGTCGATTTGGACTTGTAACCCTGAGGGGTCGTAATAACTATTTTGTTTTGGTAATAGCGTGATTTAGAGGCGGTTGATCAAGGGATTCGATAGGTGGAACGATCGGATCTTTGGAGTTAACCATCTTTCGGCAGTAAGGTAAGAGCAATAAGGGTTTTTGGCATGTTTGGCCGAATGTGGTAAGGGACTAGATACTCAATTGTATTTTGATATTTGGAGTAATAGTAAGTGATTCAATTGTAGGCGCTTGGTGTAGATCTCGACGAGGAAATCCCAAAAAGTGTGTAATCGACACCCTTTCAAAGGCTAGATCCATAAAAGCGGAAAGCCAAAATACCGAAAAATCGGTATTTTGGGCGCTATGAAAAGTGTCTGGCTTCGTGAGACGTCTGGTAATTATTACTTGGTAATCGGAAGTGATAAAAGCTGCGATGCAGCGATTTAAATGCGTTATGATATTTTGGGCTTAATGGGCCAAAACTAGGTTAATGGGCCAACGGGCCCAATTGATAAACGCTTCGGTAAGTGTTTCTGGCTAAACGTAATAGCTACGATATGCATGAAAACCTTAGAAATAGTTAGATTTACTAGAATACCCCTATGTATGCAAAATTACCATTATACCCCTATGTTTGCAAAATGACCTTTATACCCCCTAGGGTTAATTTTGTCTGAAAAGCATGATGAATTAAATCTGTATGATGTATGCCATGAATGAATATTTGTTGCATGGGGACATGGGTTATATTATGGAGGAAGCATCCTAGTGGCTATGCCACAAATTATCTGTTCTGGTGGCCCTGCCACGTATATCTGTTCTGGTGGCACTGCCACAAAATATCTGTATCTGGTGACTCTGTCACATTTTCTATATCTGGCAGCCATGCTGCATATTTCTGTGGCGTGTAGCGGTTGGGTGGGTCGAGTAGTCTCCCCACATGGTGAAAGGATGGTATGGGGGTGTATGTGGTTGGATATGGTTGGGTTTCTGCATAAGCATGATATATCTATTCAGTGCGCTCTGGGCCTCACGGGCTTTATTCGATATCTGCTCGGCCGAGGCCAACTTATTCTCTCTCGTGGTTTGAACTGATTTAGGCTATGGTTGGGTTGGATTACACACTGAGTTTCCCAAAACTCACCCCTTATTTTCACCCTCGCAGGTAATCCTCAACCATAGTGGGCTTGGAGCTGTGAGGGATTTGGACTGGCCACTTGTTTCTACAAACCTGGTTTCTTTCTGGTGAACTGGACGTCCTTTTAATTTTATTTATGGTTTTGGGTTTTAAGTGTAATAAGGCCTTTTAATTATTTTTTTATGGATTTGTTTTACTTTTATTATTTTATTTTATTATGATGAAAAAAAAACTATGATAACTAAGGAAAATGGATTAGCTTTAGGACGCGTTTTCAAAAACATCAAGGGATTTCAAAATAACACGATTACAAGTAAGACTTCCGCTAAGCAAACGTTTTCAAACTTAATCCTTTTCTTAAGATAGACACAACCAGACGGTTTTCTCAAAATTATACGAGTCGTTAAGGTGTGGCAATGGTGGTGTGCATGTCTAGGATTGGAACCGAAGGGAGCTTAGTACTTAAGCAGTCCGATGGACTCACCTCCTCTTCTTTCTGGTTTCCTACCAGGTGCACAGCTTCTATTCACTTTAACCTGCTTTAGAAAGTATCTTTTACAACCCCAACTAAGTTTTCCAAACTAAGTAATACGGAACGTTTTGAACGCATCAATGTGGCGCACCGGATCCGGTCATATCGTCTAGGCTGGGTTTGGGGTGTTACATTTAGTGGTATCAGAGCCAAGTTGCAACAACTCGGCTGTGGATTGGGTTTACAAAAATGAAGATTTTCAAAAAAAAAATCGGTTTTAAATCGGACTTCGAAGGTGGCATTCAATCTCCATTAAGCCCGTAAGTATTCGAATTATTCTAAATATATTACGAATTATCATGCATCTTGAAACTTTACTAGAATACTCTAGATAGGATGCTACTGAAACCCTAGAAAAGCTTGCTAAAAGACTGAAACTGTAGTTAGACGTCGATTCTACGAAAACCATCTCTGAATTACTATTTGAATCATAAAACATCTGTAATAATCACTGGAATGCTAAAATTAATGCATAAAATTCGTAATCAGATTATACGATATGAGTACGCAAGCAGCTCGAGGTAGAGGCCGTGGACGAGGCCGAGGAAGAGCTCGAGCGGGATCTTCGTCTTCAGGACATATGCCAGCGGCAGAAGCACCGGTACCTTCAGAAACGGAAGTGGAATCTCATGATCATGGTGTCGGGGATGACGCCCTGTCGCAGGCAATGCTTCAAGTTCTGGAAAGGGTTGCCGGGGCAAGTTCGGGCAACGGAATTCAAGGGTCCATTTCTGAACGACTCCGGGCTAATGGAGCGGAGATCTTTAGGGGCATATCTGGTGTAGCCCCGAATGTGGCGGAATATTGGTTGGAGGCCACGGAACGAATTATGGATGACTTGGACTGTTCTGTGGAGCAGAAGCTGAAGGGGACCGTATCGTTGCTGCGAGATGAGGCTTATCAGTGGTGGATCACCGTGAGGGATGGAACCCCAGCTGATAGGGTTACTTGGGAGCTGTTTAAGATAGCCTTTAATGGAAAGTACGTCGGGGCAAGTTATGTGGACGCCCGTAGGAAAGAATTCCTAAATCTGGTCCAATGAGGCAAAACTGTCGCTGAGTACGAGGCTGAATTTCTGAGGCTGAGTAGGTATGCTGTGGGAATAGTTGCTACGGAGTATGAGCGTAGCGTTCTCTTTGAGGATGGAATCAGAGATGACCTTAAGGTGCTGATTGCTCCGCAGAGGGAGCGTGACTTCGCGGTTCTGGTGGAAAAAGCTAAGATCGCTGAGGAGGTAAAGCGTACTGAGAGGCAGAACTGTGAGAAAGATCGAAACCGTTTCCAGAGGGATTCTGGACCTTCGGGTGGAGCAAACAAGAATGCCAAAAGGGCGAGAGTGGAGGAGCCAGTTCGAGCCGTTCCGATGAATGTGGTTAGACCGCCAATCTGTGGGGATTGTGGTAAGGTACACCTGAGTGAGTGTAGAAAACGTTCTGGTGCTTGTTTCCGATGCGAATCTATGGAGCATAGAGTTAAGGATCGCCCACGAGAGAGCTAATCGGGCTCGAAGTTCTTTGTCTGAGGGTTGTTTAACCCATGAGAGGTGGACCACAACCACCGAGAGGACTTGGACAAGGTAGGGGCGGAAATGGGAATAGAAATGGTCAAGGTCGAGGGGTGCCTGGCAGGGGAGCCAGAAATGCTGAGGCTCGGCAGCCAGCGTTGGTGTATGCAGCTCGTTGTCGAGAGGACGGCGACGCACCTGATGTCATAACTGGTACGTTTTTAGTTTCTAATATGCCGTATACTGCCTTGGTGGATATTGGATCTACTCATTCTTATGTTGCATGTGCCATATCTGGGTCTTTGGGAGTGCATTCTGAGGAGATAGTGAGTGGGGTATCTGTGTTAAGTCCTTTGGGTCACTCGGTTAGGGTAGACAAGCTATATAAGGATGTACCCTTAGAAACTCAAGGTAGGATCTTTCCTGGCGATCTAATGGAGTTGCCGTTTGGAGAATTTGACATCATTCTGGGAATGGACTGGCTTGTTAAGCATAAGGTGACTCTGGACTGTGCTGCTAAGCGAATGGTGCTAAGGACCATGGAAGGGGATGAGGTTATGGTGATAGGTGAGCGAAGGGACTATTTGTCTAATGTGATATCGGCATTGAGGGCTGAAAAGTGGATTCGGAAAGGGTGTGAGGCCTATTTGGCATTTGTAAGTCAAACAGATGTAGAGGGGCTGACAGTGGATAAGGTTAGAACTGTAAAAGAGTTCCAAGATGTCTTTCCGGAGGAGCTTCCGGGATTGCCTCCAAATCGGGAAGTCGAATTTGGAATCGACCTGTTGCTTAGGACAACACCAGTGTCCATTGCACCATATAGGATGGCACCGAAGGAGTTAGTGGAGTTAAAGGCGTAAATTCAAGAATTGTTGGATAGGGGCTTTATTAGGCCAAGTGTG
Organism: Gossypium arboreum; assembly: GCF_025698485.1. Classification (NCBI taxonomy): domain Eukaryota; kingdom Viridiplantae; phylum Streptophyta; class Magnoliopsida; order Malvales; family Malvaceae; genus Gossypium; species Gossypium arboreum. The sequence continues at coordinate 48,034,736 of NC_069082.1, forward strand.
TCTCCATGAGGAGCAGCAGTGCTATTCGTGAAGAAGAAAGATGGGACGATGCGCATGTGCATTGATTATCGCCAGTTGAACAAACTGACGATTAAGAATAAGTACCCTCTGCCAAGGATTGACGATCTGTTCGACCAGCTTAAAGGAGCTTTTGTATTTTCCAAGATCGATCTTCGTTCTGGATATCATCAGTTAAGGGTCAAGGAGGCAGATATTCATAAGACAGCATTCAGGACTCGTTATGGTCATTATGAGTTTCTGGTTATGCCATTTGGACTAACAAACGCTCCTGCAGCGTTTATGGATATGATGAATCGTGTGTTCCAACCATTTCTGGATCGGTTCGTGGTCGTCTTTATTGACGATATTCTGGTATATTCTGAGACCGAAGCAAAACATGATGAGCATCTCCGCACTATGTTACAAGTGTTAAGGGAGAAAGAACTTTATGCGAAGTTCAGCAAGTGTGAGTTCTGGTTGAGGGAGGTAACCTTTTTGGGGTATGTGGTCTCTGCAGAGGGGATTAGAGTGGATCCTCGAAAGATTGAAGCAATTTTGGAATGGAAGCCACCTAGGTCGGTTTCAGAAATTCGAAGTTTCCTAGGATTGGCAGGTTACTATAGAAGGTTTGTGAAAGGTTTTTCTGTGATGGCAGCACCTCTCACAAAACTTATAAGGAAAGGAGTATCGTTTGTTTGGACGGAGAAGCAGCAAGAAGCTTTTGAGAGGTTGAAGAAAGTTACATTGAAGCACTGTGTTAATTCAACCGAGTCCGGAAAGATTTTCTCAGTATGCAGTGATGCATCACACGTAGGTTTGGGTTGTGTGTTGATGCAAGAGGGTAAGGTAGTTGCTTATGCGTCTCGACAACTTAAGCCTCACGAAGGGAACTATCCTACTCATGATTTGGAGTTAGTAGCAGTGATCTTTACGCTTAAAATTTGGAGACACTACTTGTATGGGGAAAGGTGTCTTATATACACAGATCATAAGAGTCTCAAGTATTTGCTGACTCAGAAGGAACTGAACCTTAGGCAAAGGAGATGGATCGAGTTGCTTAAGGATTATGATTGTTCAATCGAATATCACCCAGGCAAGGCTAATGTGGTGGCCGATGCTCTAAGTCGTAGAGCTGTATCTGATCTGAGAGCAATGTTTGCTCATCTAAGTCTGTTTGACGATGGATGTCTGTTGGCTGAATTGCAAGTAAGGCCAACCTGGTTGGATCAGATTAAAGAGAAGCAGTTGAAGGATGAGTCTTTGGTCCCTCGTTTTCAACAAGTTAAGGAAGGGGGAACTTCTGAGTTTGGGATAAATGATGGTGGGGTTCTGTGTTTTCGAGGAAGAATTTGTGTTCAAGGACTCGACTTGAGATAGTCAATTTTGAAGGAAGCTCATGGGGACTTTGTGCCATGCATCTGGAGGGAATAAGTTGTACCATGACTTGCGAGAACTGTATTGGTGGCTGGACTTAGCGAGAGGTAACGAATTTGTGGGAAATGTCGACATGCCGCCAGTGAAAGTGAGCATCGATTACCTTCTGGATTATTGCAGCCAGTAAAAATACCACTTTGGAAGTCGGAGAGGGTAACCATGGACTTTGTGAGTGGGCTACCCTTGTCACCATCGAAGAAAGACTCGATATGGGTGATTGTGGATAGGTTGACCAAGTCGGCTCATTTTATACCTGTTCGCACAGACTTTTCTCTTCAGAAGTTAGCCAAGTTGTATGTGGTAGAGATTGTGCGACTGCATGGACTTCCGGTTTCGATTATCTCTGATTGGGATCCTAGATTCACATCTCGGTTTTGGCAAAAGTTGCATGAGGCGTTGGGAATGCGATTGAACTTTAGTACGGCTTTCCATCCCCAAACTGATGGTCAGTCGGAAAGAGTTATTCAGATTCTGGAAGACATGTTGAAGGGATGTGTTATTGATTTCTGAGGTAGTTGGGAGGATTACTTGCCTTTGGTAGAGTTTGCATACAACAATAGTTATCAGTCGAGTATTGGAATGGCACCCTATGAAGCACTGTATGGGCGGAGGTGTCGAACACCTAGTTGTTGGACTGAACTGGGGGAGCGACAAGTTCTTGGACCTGAGTTGGTGGCAGATACTGAGGATAAGGTCAAGTTAATTAGAGATCGGTTAAAGGAAGCGTCTGATAGGCAAAAGTCGTATGCAGATCTGAAGCGTAAGGAGATTGAATACTCAGTGGGCGATATGGTCTTCTTGAAGGTTTCACCTTGGAAGAAGATACTAAGGTTTGGCTGGGCCTTATCGGGTTTTGAAGCGAGTAGGCCTAGTGGCTTATCAATTGGAATTGCCTCCAGAGCTAGACAGGATTCACGATGTTTTTCACTTCTCCATCTTAAGCCGTTATCGTTCTGACCCTACTCATGTCGTGCCGGTTGCAGAAATTGAGGTGCGAACTGATTTGACCTTTGAGGAGGAGCCTGTACAAATATTGGATCGAGACGTTAAGGTTCTGAAGAGGACATCGGTACCATTAGTGAAAGTGCTTTGGCATAACCATGGCAGAGAAGAAGCTACTTGGGAGCCAGAGGAGGCAATGCAACAACAATACCCTCATCTGTTCGGATCAGGTAAATTTCGAGGACGAAATTTCTTTAAGGAGGGTAGAGTTGTAACGCCCCAATTTTCAGGAATTCTGTAAAAGTTGTAAAATTTAAAATTCTGTTTTCTGTTTGTTATGTGTAGGATTAATCATTTTGGTGGGCCTCTAGAAGGCCAAAGCTTAGGATAAAACTCGGTAGTTTAATTAAATTTAATTCTATAAGAGAAAGGGGTTCTGATAAATTGGGCTTTTAGGAATTATTTGTGAAAAATGGATCACAAGGAAGCAAGTGGTAAAGTGGCATGTGACGCCACTGGGAAGGATGTAGTGGCGTGTGGAAGCTTGGGGAGGACCTAGGTTCAAGTCACAATGACAGCAAATTAAGTGATTAATTTTTATGTATAGGAAAGGGAAGCAATGGAACAGAAATAAAAGTCTGTCAGGAAGAGTTTAAGAAGGTAAGGGGATTGAATAAGGATAAAGATAAGGGAGGAAATCTAGGAGCTGATCAAGGATCAAGAGGTGGCCGCCAAGGGACTCTAGCATGGGAAATTGACTAGGTATTGTAGTAGTGGGAATTTCGGCATTTGGGGTGTGTTGTGCGAAATTCGATCATCTTTTCTTCTCCTCTTTTCTTTATTTCTTTTCTCCATCTACCTTCTCCTCTTCCTTCTCCATAGTGAACCCTTCTATCTCTTTACTCTTCATCACATCCTTAATCTTTTTATTTTTAGCCTTATAAGCGAACATCATAAAAAGCCAAATCCAAAAGCTTATTCTTTTGTGCCAATTTCTTATAACCAAAACCACATCTCTTCCATTCATCATTTGTGGCGATTCACCAGCCCTCTAAAACCTCAATTTTGACGACAACACCATAGCAAAACCCTCTCGTTTTACCTTTCTAAACACAAGTTGCAAAAAGCGAAAAACCCCACATTAAAAGGGACTTGGCGAATCTCAAGTCACCGAAATATCGACTTTTGTTATCATCGAGGGCTTAGATCTACATCGGGATCGAGTGGGAAACTCGTTGGAATCAGTCACTAAGGAATCGATGGTAAGTCTTCGCCAAAACTTAGTCTTCTTACATATTTTAGGAAAAGCCGAAATCGCTAAAAGTTAGGGAGGTTGTCGATTTGGACTTGTAACCCTGAGGGGTCGTAATAACTATTTTGTTTTGGTAATAGCGTGATTTAGAGGAGGTTGATCAAGGGCTTGGGCAGTGGAACGATCGAATCTTTGGAGTTAACCATCTTTCCGATGAAGTAAGAGCAATAAGGGTTTTTGGCATGTTTGGCGAATATGGTAAGGACTAGATACTCAATTGTATTTTTAATATTTGGAGTAATAGTAAGTGATTCAATTGTAGGCGGTTCGGTGTAGATCTCGACGAGGAAATCCCGAAATGTGTGTATAATGACACACTTTCATAGGCTAGATCCGCAAAAGCCGAAAAGCCGAAATACCGAAAAACTGGTATTTTGGGCGCTTGCGAGTGTGTGAATGCTCGTGAGACGTATGGGTAATTATTACTGGTAATTGGAAGTGATAAAACTGTAGTACGCGCGATTTCGTGCGTTATGATATTTTGGGCTTAATGGGCCAAAACTGGGTTAATGGGCCAACGGGCCCAATTGAGAAACGCTTCGGTAAGTGTTTACGGCTAAACTTAATAGCTACGATATGCATGAAAACCTTAGAAATAGTTAGATTTACTAGAATACCCTTATGTATGCAAAATTACCATTATACCCCTATGTGTGCAAAATGACCTTTATACCCCCCCTAGGGTTAATTTTGTCTGAAAAGCATGATGAATTAAATCTGTATGATGTATGCCATGAATGAATATTTGTTGTATGGGGACATGGGTTATATTATGGAGGAAGCGTCCTGGTGGCTATGCCACAAATTATCTGATACGGTGGCCACGCCACGATATCTGATACGTGGCACCGCCACAAAATATCAGATCTGGTGACTCTGTCACATTTTCTGTATCTGGCAACCATGCTGCATATTTCTATGGCGTGTAGCGGTTGGGTGGGTCGAGTAGTCTCCCCACATGGTGAAAGGATGGTATGGGGGTGTATGTGGTTGGATATGGTTGGGTTTCTGCATAAGCATGATATATCTATTCAGTGCGCTCTAGGCCTACGGGCTTTATTCGATATCTGCTCAGTGAGGCCAACTTATTCTCTCTCGTGGTTTGAACTGATTTAGGCTATGGTTGGGTTGGATTACACACGAGTTTCCCAAAACTCACCCTTATTTTCACCCTCGCAGTAATCCTCAACCATAGTGGGCTTGGAGCTGTGAGGATTTGGGTAGCCACATGTTTCTACAAACTGGTTTCTTTACGGTGAACTGGGCGTCCTTTTAATTTCATTTATGGTTTTGGGTTTTAAGTGTAATAAGGCCTTTTAATTATTTTTTATGGATTTGTTTTACTTTTATTATTTTATTTTATTATGATGAAAAAGAAACTATGATAACTAAGGAAAATGGATTAGCTTTAGGACGTGTTTTCAAAAACATTAAGGGATTTCAAAATAACACAATTACAAGTAAGACTTCCGCTAAGCAAACGTTTTCAAACTTAATCCTTTTCTTAAGATAGACACAACCAGACGATTTTCTCAAAATTATACGAGTCGTTAAGGTGTGGCAATGGTGGTGTGCATGTCTAGGATTGGAACCAAGGGAGCTTGGTACTTAGCGGTCAAGCGGACTCACCTCCTCTTCTTCCTGGTTTCCTACCTGGTGCACAGCTTCTATTCACTTTAACCTGCTTTAGAAAGTATCTTTTACAACCCCAACTAAGATTTCCAAACTAAGTAATACGGAATGTTTTGAACGCATCAATGTGGCGCACCGGATCCGGTCATATCGTCTAGGCCGGGTTTGGGGTGTTACAAGGCCACTTTAGCATTTGCCTAGCAGATTTCTAAATTTTCTCATACAAGTCCTATTTAATAAATTTCACATACTATATACAAAATTTAAGCATGAATTTTTCACACATGCATATTCATATATAATAAGCATCAAATATGACTGTTAATTATTTTTATGACTCGGTTTCATGGTCTCGAAACCACTTTCCGACTAGGGTCAATTTAGGGCTGTCACATCTCATAATACATATAGGCTCGTTTTCGAGCTACTCACGGACCTGCTCACATAAGCTGTCAGTCAGGACATACCTACACAGTGCTGTTCACACAAGCTGTTAAGTATCCGCAACATATGTCAGACTACCTAGCCACTGGTAGGAAATGCGAGACCAGCACCCGGATCACTTAAACACATGGGTTCTTAGTGACATATCACTCATATCCTATTCTGTTCCTAAGGCTCAACCGGGAATTCTCACTTGTCGAAACTTTTTTGAATACGTCGAAAGAGTCAATCACAATTTATACAATACTAAAGCATTTAAAACATAAATATAACAATGCATTATTTATGTATGAAACCTTGGTACAAAAATAGTAAACTTTTACCTAGTCGTCAAAGACTTTGGTTTTCCCTCGATCTAGGTCCGAACGTCATTTTTCTTGATCTATAATGAAAAATTTAACTTATTTAATACAAAAATTGTTCAATTCAGTCAAAAATCATATTGTGGAAAAATTACATTTTTGCCCTAATGTTTCACATATTTACAATTTAGTCCTCAGGCTCGCAAAATGATTTTCACCCAATTTCTTCATTACCAAAGCCTAGCCAAACCATGTACATGCTTATAGCAGCCCACATGTTTCACTCAATCACACTTTTACTACTTATTTTATAACTTTTACAAATAAGTCCTTTTTGACATTTTTACTGAAAATCACTTAGCAAAAGTTGTTTATCTAACACCAAATATGCATTTTCTACCATTAGACATCAAAATACACAAATATCTAACATGGGTCAAACCCTAGATCTTAATCATACCTCAAATTAATGATAGAAATAGGTAGATTGAGTTACAATGACTTCAAAAATGTAAAGAGCATTAAAAACGGGCAAGAATAGACTTACAATCGAGCTTGAAAGTTGCCCAAAACCCTAGCTATGGAGACCCTTCAGTTTTCGGCACTAAGGGATGAAATTAGAAAGATGGACATCTTTTATTTTAGTTATTTTGGCTTTATTTACCAGATGACCAAACTTCCCTTCATGCATAATTTTAAAATTTCACCCTACCATGTCCATTTTTGTCCACTAACTTAAGTAATGGTCTAATTACCATCTAAGGACCTCTAATTTAAAATTTCATAGTAATTAGACACCTCTAGCTTCTAGAACTCAAGTTTTTCACTTTTTGCAATTTAGTCCTTTTTACTAAATTGAGTGCTCAAACGTCAAACTTTTCAAACGAAACTTTCAAAGAATCATTCCATAAAACTGTAGACCATAAAAATATGTGAAAAATAATTTTTTTTATATTGAATTTGTGGTCCCGAAACCACTGTTTCGACTAGGTTGGGTACCCAGTGCTCGATTGGATCGATTTTCTCGGTTCAACTCAACTGGGCCACTTTTTATAATTAATTGATAATAATTTATTTAACCCATATTAAATTGGATTAAAATTAATATTAATTATATTATTAATTAATACACATAATTTGGACCGTCTCAGACTGAAAAATCAATTCACCTTGATGCTTCAAAACTACTTGTCGGTTTTGCATTGCTAGCAATGTTTGTGGAGTCGTTTTTTGCCCTTTGTGCAAATCTGTCGAAAATAATCAAAATTAATTAAATTTTAACATATTCATAATTTAAGTGCAATTTAATTATTTTATAATAATTATATATTTTTCGACAAGAATGTTATCAAAATTGCATGAATTTAAGTTAAAAAGGGCATAAAAAAGTGTATATCTTTTCGTGTTTCCAAGCACACAGCTTGGCCACACAGCTTTGTGACCCCTGTTTTGTAAATTTTGCAATTTTTTTCTAAACTTTCCAAATTGTTTCAAATTAGGCCTGATTTGCTTCTAAGCTATTTTTAAGGCATCGAGGGCTCGATTTAGGGAAAATATGCATGTGTATGAATGAGTTATGATATGATTTAAATTATTGAATGTTAAAATGTTAAAATGTTTCTAATTGTATAGTAATGCTTTGTAACCCTAATTCGGCAACAGAGACGGGTTACGGGTGTTACATTTGTACAAAACATTAAGACTTAACCCTCTTAAAGACTATAAGAAAGAAGAAAACAAGAAATATCCCTTACAAGATCAGAATGTTTGCCAATTAAACACAATCACAGTGAAGAACACTTGAGCTAAAGAATAACAATGAAAGCTCTCAAGTGCGTATAATAAAAGTATGAAAGAATTAAGACTAGGGTTGTATTGATTGATCTTTAAGCTTGTTAATCTCTCTACTTGTTGTAGGACCTTTGGAACATGGTATTTATACCCTTCAATGAATTTCCAACTGTTCAGGATGAAAATATCAGATCATTAAATTCACTGGTAACAAAATGTATCGATACTTTTTCTACAAGTATCAGTACTATTAGCATTTAATGCCTGATTCAGTGATCGTTAGAATTGGTTCACAGTGATACCAAAGACAAATTATCGATCCCTAGTAAAAGGTATTGATACTTTTTGTGAAAATTGAGAACAGAATGTCAATGTGGTATCTATTTTAAAATGGCTATCGATATCTTGAAAACTATCGATACTTGGCCAAAAAGTATCGATAGTTTGAGCAACATTGACTTCTTCAAAAAAAATTTAAACATGACTGAAATTGTTTAATTCAATTGAAACCATTTTAACTTGATTTTATCAAATTTGCCCAATTTTGTTCAACTTTAACTTTTATTCAAAAACACTTTACTTTGTTATGTCAAAACATATTATTAAACAAAGCTTAGCTTAACAAGCATGAATTGTCAGAGAAAATAAAGAACTTGTTTAGGAAGCTAAGGTTGGCTTTATATAGGTGCACACGGAAAAAAAAACTTAGTGAACAAGCTTATTTCCCTCTACTAACTTTCTTTTCGTACTCGCGACTAATAATTTTCTCTCTCATCTTCTATGCATGTCCTTTGTTTTTCAAAAAAATTTTTCCAACCCTGACTAGTCCTTATTAGGCCAACTAAATAGTTTAATAAGAAAATAAGATAACAATATATTCATTGTTCCTATCAGACTAGGGGTTTAACAATAGGATTCACTATTTTTATGTATTCGCTGGGGCAACGTATACACTATCGAAGAATTTTCCAAACCTCAGAGCTCGCCTTAATCAAGACTTCGCCCAAGGGCACACTATAAGCCTCCCCTTACTCGGGTGGTCACACTATAAGTATTAGTTCAATTAATAATACTCGAGTACTACCTCCATCGGGGGGGATGTTACACCATCTCTCTAATAAACCCTGACGACAACAACTTGGCCCACCTCCTATCTTATAGCTCCCAAAATTGGTACAATGAACCTCCTCTTAGCCTGTATCTGGACTTGCATTCAAACTATGAACGATAACTTCAAGATTCACTCCTAGCATATCCTCTGTGCACCACGCGAAGAAATCTGAGTTGCTCTGTAAACACCTTCCTAGGCTTTCTTTTTCCTTGCTAACATTGCCAATACACTATTAAATTTTTCAACATCATAATAAAACAATTGGAGATTTTTCATGGCCCCCGTCATTTTTGGTTTGTAAGAAACTTATCGACTTCTCGCATATAAATATTCTAAATCCATTACTTGGCTAGTTTTGCTATGCTACAACGAAATCTAACCACCTGAATCTTTATCGCGGGTCCGCTTCATAGATAGCATGTGGCACTGGCTTACCAAATACTGATCGGACTTCATGAATCCCTGTAATATCCCGAATTAGGTCCTAATCGAAATAGTGGTTTTGTGACCACAAATCTGAGATAGAAATAATTATTTTATAATTATTTTGATGTTTATGATATGATTACATGATTGTGTGAAAATTTTGTGATGAAATCCTATGCCTAAAGTGCTTAAATTGAAATTAGGGACTAAATCGAATAATTTGTAAAACTTGCATTCTAGGAGTTTTTAGTATGAAATTATTTTGGAATATTAATGAGGAGGTCTTAAATAGAAATTTGATCAATTTCTAAGTCTATGGACAAAAATTGGACATGGATGGAATTTTTGGAAAGTTTAGTAGTAAGGGCATTTTGGTCATTTAGTTATTAAAATAAATTAAAAACAAAATTAAAAGCCAATTTTTGTCCATCTTCTTCATTAGGCCGAAATTTCAAGGGTTCTCCATAGTTAGGGTTTGTTTCAAGCTTCCAAGCTCCATAGTAAGTGATTCCAAGCCCCATTTTTAATGTTCTTTACGTTTTTGGAATCCCGGTAGCTCGATTAAGCTTATGCTAGCAATAATTCAACCTAGGGCTCATATTTGGAAAAATACTCATAGGTGAAATTTGTGTATTTTGGTGTTTTATGATAGAATATGAGGTTTTAAATTATGTTAGACAACTTGTACTACTCGGTTTTAAGCGAAAACGAGTAAAAGGGCTTAATCGGTAAAAATACCTAATAGTCGTAAGTACATGTTAGAGTGTGAATTTGATGTTACCATAGAAGGGAAAAATGATCAGCATGTCATAAAACATAAGAATAAGGGATGAAGTTTAATTACCGAGCCTAGGGGCAAAAGTGTAATTATGTAAAAGTTTAGGGGAAAAAATGTAATTTTGCCAAAGTTCGTATTAAATGCTGTTTTGATGAATGTATGTATTAAATAAGATTAATTTGGCATTATAGATCAAGAGAAACAGGATTCAAGTCGCGATCGAGGGAAAAACAAAGTTTACGAAGAATAGGCTCGATTGTTAATAATTTTGTACCGAGGTAAGTTCATGTGTAAATGTAGTAACATAATTGTCATTTTAAGTAACTTAATGATATTTATATGATATGATGATTATTATTATGAAATATTATGCTTTGTGGTTATTGTTGAGTAATATGCAAATTATGTTTATTACTTGTTAAATATGAATTGCTACCGAGTATCAGTTTCAATATTTCGTGGAAGATAGCAAAGATGTGTAATCGAGGAAAAAGCCGTTTGAACCTTGGGAATAGATTAGAATACAAGTGACATGTCACTAGGATATTTGAGTTCCGAACTCGTTGAGTTGAGTCTGAGTTCGTGAGATGTAACTAGGCATCTGAGCTCGTTGAGTTGAGTCCGAGTTCACTTATGGATGCGAACGCCCGAGCTCGTTGAGTTGAGTCCGAGTTCACTTATGGGCGGGTTACATGGTAGCTTGGCTACTTAAGTTCTGAAAGCTATTGAGTTTGTCTAGCTGCGGGTATGACACTTATGTTCATGAAATCCGTGTATTCGAATTATATTCCGATGTGTTCAACGGGTGAATCTTAAGTGAATAAGAAGAAGGCCTAAAACGAAGGTGACATGTTGGTAAGTGTGGTAAATGAGAAAATTTGACAGGTATGTGCTTAAACCCTCAGGTTGAAAACTTTGTATGATGAAATCGTAGAAAGATATTAAATACAAATGAAACATGAATGTCTTGGTGTTGTTTATGCAAATGATGTTTTATGTGGGATTGTGTGATTATGTTACTTGCTATTTGCATGTGAACTTACTAAGCATTTATGCTTACTCCCTCCTTTTCTATCATTGTAGTTTTGACAAGCCGGCTTGAGAATCGGGATAGGTCGAAGACTCGTTCACACTATCCGAAGGCTTAAATTGGTAAAATGGCTTGTGTATTTTGAATGTGGCATGTATGGCAAAACACTCACTTTGTGTAATTGATCTTATGATATGGCTATGGTTTGGAAAGAAAAGGGATTGTAAATGATTAGCCATTTAAATGGCCAATCTAAGTCATATTTGATGTTATGTATGTTTAAAATGCTATTTAGTCCATGAAAATCCTTAGTAAAGTGAAATTTGCCATAAAATGAATCGACAGCAGAAGAAGTGATGTAAATTTGAAAAATAACTAAAAATAGTAGAAATGGAATTAAATGATGAGTAAGTTATGAAATTTAAGATTAATGAGTCTATTTTCATATGGATTGAAAAAAACAGGTATATGAATTATATTTTATGAGATATTTGAATTTTTGTGAAACAGGGCCAGAGTGATTTCTGGAACCCCTATTCTGACTTTAAAAACTTCATCATAAATTGTAAAATTATAATTAGAAGTCATAATTTATATGTACAAATTCCTTATTGAGTCTAATTTTAATAGAAACAAACTTCATAGTCATTGAAATTCTGTACAGAGAGATATCTGATTCGTAATATACAGATGTCAGAGCAGTCAAACCCTGAAACAGGGGAGAATTTAACTAATAAACTGTACTAATTGGCTTGACCTAAAATTCTATAAAACCAATTAGTAAATAGATATATGAGTCTAGTTTCAGGGAAAATTTACAGAATTGGATTTCAAGTTTCGGAACTCGAGATGTGAATTTTTAAGTGACTGTGACGCAGATTGCTAGCTTGACTGGAAATTTTAAAAATAAATTGTTTTAGCTGTTTAAGTAATGAATTAAGTCTGTTAACACCTCGTGTTCGACTCCAACGACGGTCTCTGGTACAGGGAGTTACAATCCCACTCCCATCTTGGTGGGAAATTTAATCTTCATACAGAACATAGTGATCATCAATTTGGCCATTCTTATGATAGGATGACCAAAAATAGCATTATAAGGCATGGGATGGTTCACTACGAAAAGTTGTACAAACTCCATTGTGGTATGCTCACTATCTCCTAGGGTGACAAGCAAAGTGATACACCCTTTAACATCCATTGTGTGATTTGTGAAGAAATAAAAAAGACTTTCCCTCTTCAAAGCCTACTCTTTCAACCCCATCATTTGGTAAGCTTCCCAAAATCAAAACTTCAATCGCACTTCCACTGTCTACCAAATTTATTTTGACCTCAAAACCCACAATCGTCACTGTAACTACCATAGGCTCGATTATTTTCTCATAAAAAATTTGATGCTCATCTTTTGCGCTAAATTCAACTTGTCGGTTGATACGTGATATTCGTGACAGGTTTTAAATATTTACAATGAATTGTTCTTGAAACTAACTATTATCACGATAAAGGCAAGTGTACCTATCGAACAGTAGTATAGCTTTAGCAAGAACAAATTGTCGAACCCAAAGGATTTAAAAGTACTAGTAATGACTATTTTTTTATTATCTAGCCTAAGAATAATGGAGTTTGTTTTAACTAACTAATTAACTAAACTAAGAATTCACAGAAAATAGAATTGGGGAATTACTTTTGGAAAAACGATTGAATTAAGACAATACCTAAGAAAAAATCCACCTAAACTTCAGTTGTTATTTGACTCTAAATCGGACGATTTATTCATTTGACTTGATCCGTAGAAATCCCTAAGTTATATTATTATCCCTTTCGAGACTAACAACGTCTAACCCTAGGTTGAATAATTGAAATCTCTTTCTAATTAACTCCATAGGGTTGCATTAACTTGACCTATGGATCCACTTATTAGGTTTCAACCTAATCCGGAAAAACCTTATCACCATATCTCTAGGCGCGCAATCAACTCCACATAATTGTGACAAATGTACTCTTATAAAGGGTCTATTCCTCCTCTGAATAAGAGCTTAACTTGAATCAATATCCTGGAATATCAAAACAAGAATTAAGAACACATAATTAAGAGCAAGTCAAATATTTATCATACAATTCAGATAATAATAACCAGATCTATCTTAGGTTTCATTCCCCTTAGGTATTTAGGGGTTTTAGTTTATAACTAAAAAGGTAAACATCTCAAAAGAATAATGAATACAAAACATAAAGAAAAACCCAAAACTCCTGAAGGGAAATTGAGGGGAGATCTTCAGTCTTGATGATGAATCCGGCTTTTGAGATGGATCAATCGACTTTCCTTAAGCAGTTCCCTGCTTCTTTCTCCGTGTCTTTTTTTCCTCCTTCTCTAGGGTGTATTTATAGGCTTTAGAATGCCTAAGAACCCTCAAAATTGGCCTTTTCTGAATTGGAGTTAATTTGGGCTCGACAGGGACAAGCCCGTGTGCGATAACTTTAGGCCGTGGTCCAGCCTGTTAAATAGGCACGGGTGTGTGGTCCACCTGTGTGCGTCGTACTTCGATTCTGCCAAATTGACACGGCAGTGTGGTCTGCCCATGTGAGGAGGTCTGGGCCATGTTGATTTCGTACGTTGGCTTATTTTCTCCATTTTTGGCCCGTTTCTCATTCCTTTCACTCTCTTATGCTCACCTAAGTTTAAAATATGAACTTAAGGCATTAGGAGCATCGAATTCACCAATTTTAAGGAAAATCATCCATAAAATGTGCTAAGCATGGGATAGAAATATGTATAAATTACGATTTATCAAATACCCCCACACTTAAGCATTTGCTTGTCCTCAAGCAAAATCCTCAACTCATAATCAAAATAAATTCTTCTAAACTTTATAATTTCTATCGATAATATCTCAAAATAATCCATAGGTAATCATACATTGAAAATTCAACTGAAAGAACATTAAAGTTTCAAACATTCCAAGTTGAGTATTTTATCATGAAGACATAGGTGTCTCCCCTCGTCTTAGTAATTACATTTGATTGAAAATATCACAGAGTTTCACATCCTCACTAAAGATTCAGTCAAATCACTCGAGGTGTTTAAGGACAATAAATGAAGCACTCAATAGTCAATAATAAAGAGTCATTACCATAGGCTTGCATGAAAATCAAATCTCCACCACTATCAATCAAAAGGTCTTTAGAGGGTTGTAATGTGGCTTTGGTTAGAAGGTGTGGTCACAAACTGAAAGAAAGGGTTAGAATCGAGATTGAATTAAAAAATTGCCTAACTAGAAAAATGACTAGTCATCAATTGCCTACAACAGAGCTTTTTCTCAGAATATGGAATTTAATTTCTTTAGCTCAGAAGATCATTACTACTAATATGTATACATGTATATATATATTTAAGAACAAATCAAATTACAATATAGAATAAAACATAGCTAAACAACTATTCTAACTCAAATCTTGACAAAAGTAGAGATCAAATTAATTTAGGGATTTCAACAATAATGAGTTATGGATTAATATTGAGGGTAAATTAATGAATGGGTTGTTAGGCTCAAGGGGGTTCACTAAGGGTTAATTGTGAAGGTAGGCTTTTGTGGAGTGAGTGGGTTAAACCTAAGTGCCTTTATCATTTTGACATATCAACTCAAATAGTGTGGTCTTGACATGCATAATCAAGCAAGTTCTAGAATAACAATTCAATACTGACGCACTCAAAGCAACAATAAAAGTGAGCATGAAAGAAATGATAGATGCTCTAAAGGCTCAAAATCTCACAAAAATTATGGCTTTGTGATGTTTAAACTTGTGAATTCCAACTCAAGATAATACCTAAACTTAGGGAAACAACCTAAAAGTTTTTAATTTTTCAAAAATCAACTTATCATTATTGATTCCCTAATGTTTTCAAGTTTAAACAATCAATGCATAAATGCCTATGTTTTAATTCAAGATATATCAATAAAAGTCATAAATCAATCAAAATTTATCCTAAACATAATATGAGAGCTTTTCAAAAGAACAAGGCAATCATTCAGGGATTTTTCTGATAGTGAAATGAATACCCCCACACTTAAGATGTATATTGCCCTCAATGTACAAAGATAGATATATAGAAAAGAATATAAAAATAAGATAGGGAGAGAAGTGAAACTTCCTGAGTGATGAATAAATTTCCTTGAACTGGAGTTTTGGAGAATAATCGGCGTGAGGGTGGGGGAGGATACTCTGGTGGTGGTAGAGGTTCATTAGTCCATAAGTCCTGCGCCAAAAGAATATTATATCTGGTGGTAGCTATGGTCGTGGTCCAGCAGGACATGGCAGTCTTGGAGAACTTTTCCCGGTGGAGTTTCAAGTTCCTGAGTAATAGTAAGCTTTGGAGATCTTTATAACTGTGATAAAATCAGAAACTCTTTTAGGAAATATATAAGGAAGAGTAAGTACTCAATATGAATTAGCGAAATTAAAAATTATAAAAATAATAATTATAAGTCCTAATAAAAATAAGGTGAAAGAAAAATAAAAAGTAGTCTTAAAATAAAATAAAAGTAAAAACATAAAATAATAAATAAAAGTTTTTAAACATTTTCATCGCTAGATGGTTCGCGAGGTGGGGGTGGCGATGAGATATGGAGGTGCTGACAAATCTACTGTAGAGTAGCATCAATGTTATCGAAGCGATGAAAACACTATTGCTCGAATCGGGAAAAGCGCTCAGAGATGTTAGCGTATGAAACCACTGCATGAACTGGACGAGAAGGAGGTGGTGGCTAAGACGGTGGGTGCTCGTGACGTGGAGGGACATCATCAATAATGTCCTTGGGGGCCTCCTCCTCGGTGGATTGGGCGAGACGATACTGAGGAGGGAAGGTGCCACGTCATTTCTCGATATCCTCATACTTAGCATACTTGAGATGCCCTGTGGGGACATCTGGCCCATGAGAGTGAGGGAGGATGATTGGGCTGCTGTGTTGAAGAGCCCGAAGTACCGAGCCAACCGCGTCACATAGGGCCCAATGGAGATGACCCCCTTCCTATGTCGCTCCATCTGATGTTGAATTGCGAAGGCAATGAAATAAGCAAGGTCTATGACGTGCCGGTGCGACATACACAATAGAAAGTAGGCGTGGTGAGTGTTGACGACGCCAGTGCTCTCTCGCCTTTCTATTAATGTGTGAGCCAAAATGGTGTACAAGTACCTCAGATATGGAGGGAGGCTGTAACGCCCCATACCTGAAACCGTTGCCGGAGTCGAACACGAGGTGCTAACGAACTTAATTCATTTAAAAATTTTCCAGACAAGCTGGCTAACTGCATCACAGTCACTTAAAAATTCGTATCTTGAGTTCTGAAACTCGAAATCCAATTCCAAAAATTTCTCCTGAAACTAGACTCATATATCTATCCACTAAAATTTTTCCACAATTTTTGGTCAGTCCAATTAGTACAGTTTATTAGTTAAAGTCTCCCCTGTTTCAGGGTTTGACTACTCTGACCTCTGTGTATTACGAACCAGATATCTCCCTGTACAGAAATTCAATGACTATTCCGTTTATCCCTAATAAAACTAGACTCAATAAGGAATTTTTACATATAAAGTATGACTTCTAATTATCTTTTTATAATTTATGGTGAATTTCCAAAGTCGGAACAGGGGATCCAGAAATCGTTCTGGCCCTATTTCACAAGATTTTA
The DNA here is from genome assembly GCF_025698485.1 of Gossypium arboreum. Taxonomy (NCBI): domain Eukaryota; kingdom Viridiplantae; phylum Streptophyta; class Magnoliopsida; order Malvales; family Malvaceae; genus Gossypium; species Gossypium arboreum. The sequence continues at coordinate 48,051,623 of NC_069082.1, forward strand.
AATATCTCATACAATATAGCTCATATACTTGTTTTACTTCTTCCATGTGAAAATAGACTCATCAAGATTCGATTCCATAATTTATCCATTATTTAATTCCATTTCTACTATTTTTAGTGATTTTTCAATTTCACATCACTACTGCTGTCTGCCTCTATTATTAGAGTAAATTTTACCTATTAGAGTAATTTAACATGCATATCACCAAGTATGATCATGACTAGCCATACCAAAGGCTAATCATTACCAAGCATTTCCTTACTACTCAATAACCATATCATGAGTGTAACACCGGAAATGATTAGCCATGACAAATGGCATAATAATCAAATAGACTTTAACTGTTACTTATAACTAAGTATCATAAGACCAAATCCAACTTAACATTTATGCCATTTTCGCATGACTAAAAGTATACATACCAAAGTTCAAACAAAACATAATAGCCTATACATGCCGAAATGTTCTCTTAGGCCAACAAAGAAGAAGATACCAAAAAGTTGCAAGCTGGTGTGATGACTTCGACAGTGGTCCCGAGCACACAAAAATGGATCGAAGGAACCTAAATAAATGACAAATAAACACACCAAATGAGTATATAACTCAGTAAGTCATAAGCATTACATACCGTATAATTATAAGAGATCATAAGAGAAAGCAAATAATGCAAAATCAGTTACTCCAACTATACCGAACTATGCTATCATTTCTTAGAATTTCGATTCAATCTCATGCCAAGTCCTACAATCAAATCAAACAACCCAATTGATTTAGACCCGATTCCTCAAAGCATGGAATTATGATGCACTAGATAAATTTGTACCTACTCAGTACATGCCTCAAGTTCGATACTTTAGTTACTAGTTCTACCACTTCGTTCTTTCACGCACATTTTATATTATCAATCGAATTTGCACACATAGTGCTCGTCACACTCGCACACATAGTGCCATAGCACACCGCACACTCAGTGCATTGGATTTTCTCTCATACTTCAACACCCAAATCGGCACACATAGTGCTACTTAATTCCGCACACATAGTGCCATATGTTAACTCATTTTGATAAGGCAATTTACTTAATTCAAATAGCACATATGGTCATATTAATAAATAGGAAAATTATTCCAAGAGAACACCTAACGAAAGGAATCCTTTTATGATTCACTAATATTATTTATATACAAGCTAATCAACCTTACAGGAGTGCTTAAGGACTTACCTTATATTGGATGAAATGATTCCCAATCGACTACTCGATTATCTTTGCTTTGCCTTTGTTTGATTCTCCCCCTTTGATTTCTTGATCTAGAATAAATACATTTTGTAGTTTAATTATCTTGCTGGATACTTATGTGTATAATTTAATGGTTTTCACTCCATTTCACAACTATCCTTGTTCAAAATATTAAAACCTTCAAGGCTGAATTTATTATCACTATTAAGATAACCTAGTCTCAAGTATTTTTAATTCTAATATACAACATCATGAATCAACTCAACCTTATAAGCCAATATTACTCCTTCAATCGATTATAGAGAGTTAAAAATATTATCACAAACATATACACCTATATGGCCGAATATACCAAATTAAATTTAACCTTACTTATGTAATTACCTATAAGTTATTATACATCAAATTTCATACATTTAACCTTTTAATGCCTATTAACCATTCTTTTGATCTTAACCTAAAATGACAACTCCCATCCTCAACATTTCAACCGAATTATCCCTATCACCCGAACTAAAATTCACACCTTAACTTCATACATTTTTATTATGACTTCCATAATTCATTCGGCCCCATCAAAGGACCATTTAACATACAAGGAAAATAATCATAGAGAAAGAAATTAACATTCTAATTAGACTCAATATAACCAAATGTACCAAGTGCTACTAACCTACTTATTCAAAAATCTTCATTCCATACTATCATCCCCCTTTTATCCCATACAACATGAAAATAACCTCCAATGCTAACACTTAGATTCACGGCATGATGCCCAAACCACCATAAAAGCTCCAACTTTCTTGACATTACCAAGAGTGCATCCAATTATTAACTTAACCTATCATAAAACTAAATCAACAATTCAAAACTTACCTCTTACTAGCTAAAGAAGAATGCCGAATTGCTTTTGGTAAGTTCCCCTTATTTCTTCATCTTTGTTTCGGCTTTTAGAGAAGGAGAAGATGAGCACCGTTTCTCTCTTCTTTTTTTTTAATTCATTTCATTAGAATTATTTATATCATTTGTTAACTAAAAAAATTATATTAAGTTAGAATTGGTGGAGGATCATCATGTCTTGGCCGGCCACTATATATATTATGGGTAAATTGACATGCAAAACCAATCTTTTTAATACATGCACTAATAGACCATTATAAAATTAACCTATCACATTTCTAAAGTGTTTCATATAAGTCCATTTTAATAAATTCACTTAAAAATGACCAAATTAATGCATGAATCTTTCACACATGCATTTACTCACATCATGAACACAGAATATAACTTTTAATTATTTATAAAACTCGATTTTTGTGGTCCCGAAACCACTTTCCGACTAGGGTCTAATTAGGACTGTCATAGAGGCTAATGCCTTGGAGCGGTTAGGATTGTAAAAGGCAACACTGGGGGTGAGGGCGTTCCAACACCGTGAAGGAGAGTGATGGATGTGGCGATTGAGAGTGTGGAGTTCATTCTCCTCTATGAACTCCTCAGTGTAAAGGCCCAGTGCGGTTCCAAACTCTGGGACGCTCAATTGGTAGACTATACCGCTGAGGCAAAATTGGATTGTTCCCGGGTCATCAAAACGGGCCATCAGGTCTGAAGATGGAACATTGAGCGGAGTTCCATAGTGAGTTCGAGATATGTCAGCTCGACAATCTCAAAGAAAAGCCCCCAAGGATCGGTGGTAAAGAGGGCCCAAATTGCATCCGCGTTGGACTTGTTCTAGCGCGGCCCAATCTATACAGCGGCCCACTTCCAAGGGTCGAGCCCGTAGAATCTGGAAAAGTTCTTCTTGGGGCCCAATGGGGAACTGCAGGAAAGGGTGACGAATTTTCGCGGTAGGATCTGAGAAAGATGACGATCCCTTCCTTTTCCTCGAAGCAGGGATGGTGGCTTTCTTTCCTCGTGAAGACGACATGGTATACCTGCAGGCAAAACCATTATTTCGTTGTGATGAATGTTCAAGGTAAGACGAAAAAAAATTTAAAAAGGCAAAAGTCATAAATTAAAACTAATAATCTCAGTCGCAACTACTAGCAAACTTAATAAAAAACAATTAATTTTATGGTGTATCATTATCATGATAATAGTATGAGTTTCACAAAAAATGGCAAATAATTCTATGTAGCATATTGTATTGACAGAAAATGTCAACCCAAAGGTATGAGTATTTCTATTATCCTAACCATAAATATTCACTTTAAACTAGTCAAATGGAGCAGATAAATCATGCAATGAGTAAGAACTTCAACATGAAAAAGATGATAACTACTCCAGATACGAAATTTGAGTGATAGAAAGATGAAAATAACATGAAAAGTACACATTACTATGATAAATAGCATTATAAATAGATAAAATAAAAGAGAAAAGAGTAAACAAATGCTAGAAAGAGGAGAATAAGCATTAAAAATGGGGTTGGAAGCGGTGCACGGGCGTGGTAGGGAGGCCATGTGGACTTGCAACGGCTAGGGTTAGGGATTTTGGGAGAAGAAGATGATGAATAGTGAAGGGTATTTATAGATTTTGGGACACACGACCAGGGACCACGCCCGTGTTCCCCAATTTTTACCCGTATGATTTGCGAATTTTGAATTTGGGCTCGTCTGACATTTGGCCCACTCCCATGTTCTTTGGGCTTGTGGGTGCACACGGCCATGTCTATCTTCGTTCACTTCTCCCACGCCGGTGTCTTTAGGCCCACACCCGTGTTAATCTGACAGGTTCGCCCACGGTTGCTCGGTACAGGTGTGTCACACTCTTGTGTTAATTTGATAGGTTTGGCCATGGTTTCTAGGCACGGGCGTGTCGCACACTCGTCTTGTTTTGGCAGGTTCATCCATGGCCATGTCGCATGACCGTGGCGATATATCGTAGCCCGTGCTGGGGAAATCTTTGCCCTATTTCTATGCGATCCTAAGCACGCCCGTGTGCTTGGCCGTGTCTGTGTGGTAAACCTGTATTCAAGAGCTCTGTTAGTAAGTTAGGTACTAAAATTTAAAGAAGTTAATACAGTTAATGCTCAGGTTGCCCCCTGAGAAGTGCTTATTTATAGTCTAAGCTTGACTTACCTCTCCATTGAATGGTCATGGTGGTTCGACGTGTAACGCCCCGTACCCGAGACCATCGCCGGAGTCGAACACGAGGTGTTAATAGACTTAATTCATTACTTAAACAGCTCAAACAATTTATTTTTAAAATTTTCAGTCAAGCTAGCAATCTGCGTCATAGTCGCTTAAAAATTCATATCTCGAGTTAAAAAACTCGAAATCCAATTCTGTAAATTTTACCTAAAACTAGACTCATATATATATTTACTAATTTTTTTCTAGAATTTTTGGTCTTGCAAATTAGTACAGTTTATTAGTTAAATTCTTCCCTATTTCAGCGTTCGACTGCTCTGACCTCTGTGTATTACAAATCAGATATCTCCTTGTACAGAGCTTCAATGACTATGATGTTTGTTTCTAATAAAACTAGACTCAATAAGGAGTCTGTACATATAAATCATGACTTATAATTATCTTTTAACAATTTATGGTGAATTTCCAAATTCAGAACAGGGGATCCAGAAATCGCTCTAGACCTATTTCACAAAAATTTAAACATTTTATAAAATATAACTCATATACCTGTTTTGTTCCATCCATATGAAAATAGACTCATAATTCTTCAATTCCATATTTTATTAATCATCTAATTGTATCTCTACTATTTTTAATGATTTTTCAAACTCACATCACTGTTGCTGTCTGAATCTATTTTATGGTAAATTTTACCTATTTCATGGTTTCCATGGATTAGCTAGCAATTTAGCATACATAACACCAAATATGATCATGATTAGCCATTCCAATGGCTAATCATTACCAAGCATTTCCATACCACTCAATAACCATATCATAAGACCATATATACAAAATGATTATAATGCTATACATGCCATACTCAAAATATACAAGCCATTATGCCAATATGGTATACGGATAGTGTGAGTGGGCCTCCGACCATTCTCGATTTCCGAGCTAGCTTGTCAACACTACAAGGAATGAAAAGGAGGGAGTAAGCATAAATGCTTAGTAAGCTCACATGCAAATAACAAGTAACACAACTATATACGCAAACATAAAACATCATTTGCATAATCATCACCGAGACATTCATATCACATTTTCATTTATCATCTTACCATATTGTTGTTATATCGAGTTTTCAACCCGAGGGTTAAGTACATACTTGTTCAAAGTATTCATTTCACAACACTTACCAATACGTCCCTTTCATCTCGAGTATTCCTCCATTTGAGTAGAATTTTAACCATTGAACACATCGGAATATAATTTGGATACATGGAAAGTTTACACATAAGTGCCACATATGTAGCCAAGCTACCATGTAACCCGCCCATAAGTGAACTCGGACTCAACTCAACGAGTTTGGATGCTCAACCATCCTAGTGACATGTCACTTGTATCCTAATCTATTCCTAAGGTTCAAACGGGCGTTTTCCTCGATCACACATCTTTGCCATCTTCCACGGAATATCGAAATTGATACTTCGGTGATAGTTCATACTCATCAAGTAATTCACATAATTACATATTATTCAACAATAACCACAAAGCATAATATTTCATGATAATAATCAGCATCATATCATATAAACAACATTAAATTGCTTAAAATGACAATTATGTTACTACATTTACACATGAACTTACCTCATATGCGAAAATGGCTACTTTTACCATTTCGTCCACAACTTGGTATTTTTCCCCATTTTAGCCCGAATTTTAGTTTTCCTTGCTAATCGAGCTTGGAAGCTTGAAAAACCCTAGCCATGGTTTCTCCTTCCTATATTCGGCCATGGGGTTGAAGATGAGCAAAATTGGCTTTTAATTTTGTATTTTAATTCATTTTACCCCTAAATGGCCAAAATGCCCTTACTACTAAACTTTCCAAAAATTCCATCCATGTCCAATTTTTGTCCATAGACTTAGAAATTGGTAAAATTGCTATTTAAGACCTCCTAATTAATATTTCAAAACAATTTCATACTAGAAACTTCTAGAATGCAAGTTTTACAAATTATTCAATTTAGTCCCTAATTTCAATTTAAGCACTTTATGCATAAAATTTCTTCACGAAATTTTCACACAATCATGCAATCATATCATAGACCTCAAAATAATCATAAAATAATTATTTCTATCTCGAATTTTGTGGTCACGAAACCACTATTCTGACTAGGCCCAAAATCAGGATATTACAACTCTCCCCCCCTTTAGGGATTTTCGTCCCTGAAAATCTTACCAGAAAAGTGGTCTTCACTTTTAATCTCATATTCGGTGCCGAAGAAATTTCATTTAGGCTGTACCTCCAATACATCTCTTTAATTTCTCATATGATCTAAAAGCTTACAGTCTCAACTCTCAACTGTTCTTAAATTTTCAACCCTTCTCAGTTTCCCATGATATCATGACATAAAACCCAGATCTCAACTTGATTTAATGGAGACCGGAATTTCAAGAAATCCAACAATCAGAGAGACCTGAAATTCCATGAATCTAATGAGTAGGAATTCATTCAATACATATATGATTTATAAATCTCGCCAAACATTTAACAATAGGATACATCACATTTTCCTCTTTTCGCCATGGAAATATTTCTGACATGGCCTCAAGAATAATACTTCTCATTTCCATCCCAATATCAACATTGACAAGGATAATTTTGATAGATCCCAATGTTCAGCTTTAACCCCTTTAACAACTCCAATTTTATGTAACATCGAATGCTCTAAACTATCACATTACCTTACTGTCTTGAAACACATCACAATTCATACAACAAGACATTCTTGAAAGTCGAAGTCTTTACTCAATGTAGACTAGTCTAGTTCAGACGCCTTGTTACCAATATTCTTATCTATCCAAACTTTGTCAACATGTAATAAACTTTTCAGCTTTCACAAGACGAAAACCTTATCATTCGTAGTGATTTTAACTAATATCCAACTCTTTCTAATAAATATACACTTCTCATTCAGACTATTTACTCTTTTATCCGTACAAAATGAAATTCTATTATCAGACTTGGAAAAAATAATCCTGAAATAATTGTCACATGAAATCTTTCAAATAGATAATTCACCATACCGACTGAAACTCGCGCTTTTGTCACTTATGCCTTTACTGATGTCAAATCCTTACACAGAAATTAGAAAAAAACCCCAATACTAAAATCACCACATTACCAAGATCAAATTAGAAGTATAGTCATATTTGACATGATTATCACGAGTTGAAGAACGTACTTCGAACATGAGTCATAATTGACAAATTATGGAACAAAGATAACAAGAAACCAAATAAAGGAATCCAGAATAAAGAGATCCAGGATAAAGAAACCCAAGATACGATACTATGCCGGAGAATCGAAAACCAAACTCATAGAGAAAATACAGAATACCCTGATAATTCTTCAAAGAAAGAAAGTCCAGAAGAAAACATCATTTAATCCCACTGAAATCAAATATAACAAGAACAATATATCTTCCCATACATATATATCAGATGAAGCATCAAGTAGAAGAAACAAAATCATAATATCATATGTATTCTCTCATCAATTCTTATCAGACAAAATGAAATAGAATACCTGATGAAATAGAGCAATATAAATTATAAACCAGTCAGACTACCAATGCTTTCATCCAACACCAGAATTAGAAGACATTCCCATATAACAAGAATTTTTTTAGAAGATCAATAGCCATAGAAATATTTCCGAGAACGGGTAAACACATAGAACATCTCAAAAGAGACTGCTAAATCTGTCCGGTCATAATCTGTCACACTCGGATAGTTCACATTTCAAATATCATTTCCCCAACTAGTTCTGCGTCACAAATTTCATATTAAACCATTCACTAAAGAAGGCCGATTCTGAATAAATTTCGATTTACACTTTTCTCGACCTTGCACCGAGTAATTCGATTTACCAAAGAGAATTCCTTCTCTAATTGGGATAGTGCATAACTCCAATAATCTTTACGTCAATCCGATACTTTCTTGGCTCGACTTTACTTATCAGCTCATTTTCAATCTCGATCATACTTATAATTATTCTATCACTAAACTCTTTGGGTTCTCAACCGGAAACTTATTCAATACAAATCTCATGAAATTCCATTATAAGTACCACTTGGTAAGGGAGGGTTGTAGGACCTCGACTCGACTTTCTTATACATACACATATGACATAACTCCCATCATCATAGCAACATCATCAAAATCATGTCATTCATTCAGCAATGCAACATTCATGTTGGCTTACACAAATTTTCCTATTGTCCATTTAGACAATATACTTATGCATACATTCTATGTTTTCTAGATAGCTTTACTTATCCATTCATTTAATTAAATTAAGTCATGCTCATGACATCATATAAGACCAAACAAACGTAGATATTTGCATCACAATCACAACTTTCATTTCGTGCATCATCATGTACATATCATTACAATCATATAATTCAATCCAACAATTTAACATAGATAAGTTCATTTCATTATAATGCTTTATCTCATAAAAATTATATATCATTAGCATTCATCAACATTCGACGTCCAAATCAAGATAAGGACATTTTCATTTGTATCATAATATTATGACTTTTATTCATACCTCTACTACTTTCTATTTATTCCGTTCATCTTATCAAGTAAGCCATATACACTACATCATATGAGCATGAAACAAATATGGATATTTATCACATATGTATCATAAACTTTTATTCATACTTTTCTGAACCGAGACTTATCATAATCATAATTTTACTCAAATACCTTCACATAACATTGAACATGGTTGGCGCAGCTCGGTTGGAGAGTACCCTGTCTAAATAAGACGGTACTCATACGCGTCGGAAGACATCACACTATCACAGATCAGTGGCATGTATAGCTAAACTTTTACACATGCTAAGTTAGTCCGAGAACCGACTAAACCTGCTCTGATACCACCAAATGTAATGCCCCATACCCGAGACCATCACCGGAGTCGAACACGAGGTGTTAATAGACTTAATTCATTACTTAAACAGCTCAAACAATTTATTTTTAAAATTTTCAGTCAAGCTAGCAATCTGCGTCACAGTCGGTTAAAAATTCATATCTCGAGTTAAAAAACTTGAAATCCAATTCCGTAAATTTTACCTAAAACTAGACTCATATATATATTTACTAATTTTTTTCTACAATTTTTGGTCTATCAAATTAGTACAGTTTATTAGTTAAAGTCTCCCCTAGTTCAGGGTTCAACTGCTCTGACCTCTGTGTATTACGAATCAGATATCTCCTTGTACAGAGTTTCAATGACTATGCCGTTTGTTTCTCATAAAACTAGACTGAATAAGGAGTCTCTACATATAAATCATGACTTATAATTATCTTTGAACAATTTATGGTGAATTTCCAAATTCAGAACAGGGGATCCAGAAATCGCTCTGGACCTGTTTCACAAAAATATAAACATCTCATAAAATATAACTCATATACCTGTTTTGTTCCATCCATATGAAAATAGACTCATAATTATTCAATTCCATATTTTATTCATCATCTAATTGTATCTCTACTATTTTTAATGATTTTTCAAACTCACATCACTGTTGCTGTCTGAATCTATTTTATGGTAAATTTTACCTATTTCATGGTTTCCATGGATTAGCTAGCAATTTTGCATACATAACACTAAATATGATCATGATTAGCCATTCCAATGGCTAATCATTACCAAGCATTTCCATACCACTCAATAACCATATCATAAGACCATATATACAAAATGATTATAATGCTATACATGCCATACTCAAAATATACAAGCCATTATGCCAAGATGGTATACGGATAGTGTGAGTGTGCCTCCGACCGTTCCCGATTTCCGAGATGGCTTGTCAACACTACAAGGAATGAAAAGGAGGGAGTAAGCATAAATGCTTAGTAAGCTCACATGCAAATAACAAGTAACACAACTATATACGCAAACATAAAACATCATTTGCATAATCATCACCGAGACATTCATATCACATTTTCATTTATCATCTTACCATATTGTTGTTATATCGAGTTTTCAACCCGAGGGTTAAGTACATACCTGTTCAAAGTATTCATTTCACAACACTTACCAATACGTCCCTTTCATCTCGAGTATTCCTCCATTTGAGTAGAATTTTACCCGTTGAACACATCGGAATATAATTTGGATACATGGAAAGTTTACACATAAGTGCCACATATATAGCCAAGCTACCATGTAACCCGCCCATAAGTGAACTCGGACTCAACTCAACGAGCTCGGGCATTTGCATTCATGAGTGAACTCGGACTCAATTCAACGAGTTTGGATGCTCAACCATCCTAGTGACATGTCATTTGTATCCTAATCTATTCCTAAGGTTCAAACGGGCGTTTTCCTCGATCACACATCTTTACCATCTTCCACGGAATATCGAAATTGATACTTCGGTGATAGTTCATACTCATCAAGTAATTCACATAATTACATATTATTCAACAATAACCACAAAGCATAATATTTCATGATAATAATCAGCATCATATCATATAAACAACATTAAATTGCTTAAAATGACAATTATGTTACTACATTTACACATGAACTTACCTCGTATGCGAAAATGGCTACTTTTACCATTTCGTCCGCAACTTGGTATTTTTCCCCATTTTAGCCCGAATTTTAGTTTTCCTTGCTAATCGAGCTTGGAAGCTTGAAAAACCCTAGCCATGGTTTCTCCTCGCTATATTCAGCCATGGGGTTGAAGATGACCAAAATTGGCTTTTAATTTTGTATTTTAATTCATTTTACCCCTAAATGACCAAAATGCCCTTACTAATAAACTTTCCAAAAATTCCATCCATGTCCAATTTTTGTCCATAGACTTAGAAATTGGTAAAATTGCTATTTAAGACCTCCTAATTAATATTTCAATATAATTTCATACTAGAAACTTCTAGAATGCAAGTTTTACAAATTATTCGATTTAGTCCCTAATTTCAATTTAAGCACTTTATGCATAAAATTTCTTCACGAAATTTTCACACAATCATGCAATCATATCATAGACCTCAAAATAATCATAAAATAATTATTTCTATCTCGGATTTTGTGGTCACGAAACCACTATTCTGACTAGGCCCAAAATCAGGATATTACACGAGGAGTTTATACTCCTCATTCCTGCTATGAATCTCATCAAAATAAGGTTTTTGGTAGGTATTGTTTACCTTAAAAGTGCCGAACTTGAGATGACTTACCTCGACTGTACTGAATGGGAAAATGCTAAGTACCGTAAGAGGGATTTTTTCATTCGGTTTAGCAGTGACAATGTGAGGATCTGCGACATCTAATAAGACTTTATCTCGAACCTTAAGTTGATTTGGAAAGGTATTGAGCTTGTTTTGGCGTAGTTTTGGTTTATCGTGTGTTATCGGTTTATATGTCCACCATTCATCTAGCTCCTCGATTTGTAGCCTTCGTTCTTCATGAATAGGTCCTCTACTATTGCTTGAAAATGGCTCATGTACTTCCTTCAAACTCATTTCCTGAAAAGTAGGTTGCACTATATTGTTAGTTTTAGTAGAATGGTTTAGACAATCACCTTCAATTTTCGATGTGTTACTGGAATTACGAGCTTGAAGGGTGATTGTTTCATCTCCCACACGGAGTGTGAGCTCACCTGTGCCAACATCGATAATCGTTCTAGCAGTTGGTAAAAAGGGCCTTCTTAAAATCAGAGGAGTGTTGCTATCCTCCTCTATGTCTAAAACAATGAAGTCAACGGGAAATATAAATTTATCGATTTTAACTATCACATCTTCAATAATACCCCTAGGAAATCTTATAGTTTCATCTGCTAATTGAATGCTCATCCTAGTCTATTTGGGTTTCCCAAGACCTAGTTGTTTAAACATTTTGTAAGGCATGACGTTAATACTATCCCCTAAATCATCTAATACATTAATTACATCTAAACTACCAATTAAGCAAGAAATAGTAAAACTCCCTGGATCTTTTAGTTTTTGGGTAGCTTATTCTGCAGAATAGCTGAGCAAACTGCGTTTAGCTTCACATGCGAAGCCTCGTCCAACTTTCGCTTATTTGCTAAGCCTCATCCAACTTCCACTTATTTGCTAAAAGCTCCTTTAAAATTTTCATTGCGTTTGGCATCTGCGATAGAGCTTCAATAAGCGGTAAGTTAAAATGTAATTTTTTTAAGAGTTTAAGGAATTTACCAAATTGTTCGTCTGAGCGGTCTTTCCTTGTCGCATTGGGGGTATGGCACACGAGGTTTGTATTCTGTACTTACCAGATTTGGGTCATTTTGGTCTACCTCACCTTTACCTTTGCTTATCTCAGTTTCTTGCCTTGGTTCTGGTTTAGGTGTGACTAACCCTTCCTCATTTTGACTAGTAATCGCGTTGAGTTGCTCCCTTGGGTTAGATTCTGTGTTGCTTGGCAAGCTACCTTGTGGTCGTTCAGAAATCAACTTAGCGAGCTATCCAATCTGAGTTTTGAGCCCCTGGATTGATGCTTGTTGATTTTTGAGTGCTATCTCAGTATTCTGAAAATGAGTTTTTGACACCGAGATGAATTTGGTTAGCATCTCTTCAAGGTTCAGCTTCTTTTCTTGCCGGTAAGGTGGTTTTTGAAAACCCGGGGGATGTTGTGGCCTTTAATTTCCTTGACCTCCCCACGAGAAATTGGGATGGTTCCTCTAACCTATATTATAAGTGTTACTATATGGGTTATTTTGGGATCTAGAGTTATTGTTACCCATTTATTGGACTTGTTCCTCCTCGATGCTAGGGTTGAAGGGTTGATATTCCGTGCATGCTCCTCCTCTATTATAATCGCACCTAATCACTGGATGTACCTGAGTAGAACCATACAAACCATAAATCTTTTTATTTAAGAGTTCTACTTGGTTAGATAACATAGTAACCACGTCAAGGTTGAAGACACCGGCTACTTTCGTCGGCTTTGTTCTCATAACTTGCCACTAATAGTTATTCAGTGACATCTCCTCAATAAATTCGTAAGCCACCTCAGGTGTCTTATTATTGATAGTTCCTCCAGCGGCTGCATCAATCATCTACCGAGTCAAAGGATTCAGGCCATTATGGAACGTTTGAACTTGTAGCCAAAGCGGTAACCCATGGTGAGGGCACCTTCTTTAAAGGTCCTTGTATCTCTCCTATGCATCGTAGAGTGTTTCTAAATCCATCTGCACAAAAGAAGAGATATCATTACGTAATTTGGTTGTTTTAGCCGGTGGAAAGTATTTTAATAAAAAATTTTTGGTCATTTGTTCCCAAGTAGTGATTGACCCTCGTGGTAATGAGTTCAACCATTGTTTAGCCTTATTCCTTAACGAAAAGGGAAGCAATCGAATGCGAATGGCATCATCAGAAATGCCATTTATTTTAAAGGTATCGCAAAATTCTAGGAAATTTGCCAAGTGAGCATTGGGATCCTCGTCCTACAAACCATCAAACTGAACAAACTGTTGTATCATTTGAATTGTGTTAGGTTTTAGTTCAAAATTATTTACAGCAATAGCAGGTCTAATTATACTTGACTCAGTTCCTATTAAATTAGGTTTAGTATAATCATACATAGTGCGCGGAGCAGGATTTTGATTAACAGCAATTGCAGGAGGTAGCAGATTTTCTTGGTTTTCAGCCATCTCCTCGGTTGTGGTTTGAATATTGTCCTCTTGCTCGTTCTCTGTGTATCTTAAGCTTTTCCTTATTTCACTTTGGTTTCTACGAACTGTGCGATCGATCTCGCTGTCAAAAAGTAATGGTCCTGACGGGTTTCTTCTAGTCATAAACTATAAAAACCTGCCAGAAAAAGGGAAAAAGAAGAATTAGTAATAAAAATTAGAATAAAATTTAAATCACAGTAAAAGTAAATGGCTAAAGTAATAAAAATCGAGTGTTCCTAATATCTTAGTTCCCCCGCAACGGCGCCAAAAACTTGATACTTGATATTCGTGACAGGTTTTAAATATTTATAATGAATCGTTCTTGAAACTAACTATTATCATGATGAAGGCAAGTGTACCTATCGAACAGTAGTATAGCTTTAGCAAGATCAGATTGTCGAACCCAAATGAACTAAAAGTACTAGTAATGACTGTCTTTTTATTATCTAGCCTAAGAATAATGGAGTTTGTTTTAACTAACTAATTAACTAAACTAAGAATTCGCAGAAAATAGAATTAGGGAATTACTTTTGGAAAAACGATTGAATTAAGACAATACCTAAGGAAAAATCCACCTAGACTTCACTTGTTATTTGACTCTGAATCAGATGATTTATTCATTTGACTTGATCCGTAGAAATCCCTAAGTTATATTATTATCCCTCTCGAGACTAACAACGTCTAACCCTAGTTTGAATAATTGAAATCTCTTTCTAACTAACTCCCTACGGTTGCATTAACTCGATCTATGGATCCCCTTATTAGGTTTCACCCTAATTCGGCAAAACCTTCTCACCCTATCTCTAGGTGCGCAATCAACTCCACTTAATTATGACAAATGTACTCTTCGACAAGGTCTATTCCTCCTCTGAATAAGAGCTTAACTTGAATCAATATCCTAGAATATCAAAACAAGAATTAAGAACACATAATTTATAACAAGTAAAATATTTATCATACAATTTAGATAATAATAACAAAATTTGTCTTAGGTTTCATTCCCCTTAGGTATTTAGGGGTTTTAGTTCATAACTAAAAAGGTAAACATCTCAGAAGAATAATGAATACAAAACATAAAGAAAAACCCAAAACTCCTGAAGGGAAATTGAGGGGATGTGACAGTCCTAATTCGACCCTAGTCGGAATGTGGTTTCGGGGCCACAAGACCGAGTCCCAAAATTTATTTAAAATTTGGTTGCATATCCTCTATGTGTATTATTGCATGTGTGAAAATTTGATGTTTTAATTTAGACTTATGAATGTGAATTTCATGTGATTGACTTAGTTGAGAACTTAAGAAAATATGATAGGGGAATATGTAAGGATCAAATAATAACAAAGTGAGGAAATTTGGGTTTGCATGTCAAATTTCCCAAAAACCCAAGTAGTGGCCGGCCAAGCCATGATGCCCCATCCACTAGGTTGAATTTCAATGCAATTCTTTTATTAGTTAACAATTAAAATAAATTAAAGAAAGGAATTAAAAAGAAAAGATGAATAAAATAAGGAAGGAAGAGGGAGTATTCATCTTCTTTCTTTTTTTTTTTTTGCAATTGCCATGAGTTAGGAGAAGGAAGGAAGAAATGCTCTAGACATTCGGCCAACTCAAAAGGGGTTGATTAAGGTAGGATTTATGTTACTTTTACTAAATTCTTGTGAAAATCTAGTTAGTAGCCAATGGCTTATTACAACCCATATGTTAATTTAGTATGGTGCTTTTGATGTTGTGAATGGAAGTAGTGGAAAAGTGAACGAAAATTTATGTAGAAATGTGGTATATGTGGATTTATAGGATGTTACAAATAGATGTGAAGCCATGCTAGATTAGGAAAAATTCGGTCAAGTGTTCATGAGATGAAATTTTGGGTTTAGATGAATTAAAGATGATAGTATAGTTGATATCATATATATATATGCATATTCGGCCATCAAATTAAGAGCATAGGTGATGTTGAGTCTAAGTTTTGCACATTCGGCTATATATATATATATATATATATATATATATATATAAATGTATGCCGATTCGTGATATTACTTTTGGATTATATATATAATCGACTAAAAATGAGTAATTAGCAAGGGTGGTTGCCGAATGTCCAATTATATATATATATATGCATGTGTGATTGGATTATTGATAGTAGGGTGATAGCATATGGTTATTAGCCGAATAGCTCAAAAACATATGGTAGGAAGATAAGAATTAGTCATGTATCTCCTATGATATGAAATCATTAATATTTTGATATAAATATTTAGCAAGACGGTTAAACTAGTTAATTTATTGATTAAGCTCAAGTTAAAGGAGGAGAATCAAGCAAAGGCAAAGGAAAGAACATCGAGTAGCCGAGTTGGAACCGTTTTACCCAACACAAGGTAAGTTATTAAGCATATATTTTGTATTGATTTAAATAATCATAATACCTATGTACTTATGCCGAATGGAATGATATATAAATGCATGTAGTGACAAAATTATCGAGTGTAAAAAGAAGTGAGATGTATTGAGTTGTTGATTTCGGCACTAAGTGTGCGGGTATAAACATTTACGATAATGAGATTGGCACTAAGTGTGCGAGTTTAATTGTATAGCACTAAGTGTGCGAGTTTGATTATTAAGCACTAAGTGTGCAGACTTACTATATATTTTCAATAATTATTAACGTTAAGTGTGCGACTTTATCGAGTAGATCATGGACAGCGGAATGAGTAGATACTTTGAGTTCATGAGGAATAGACGTTATGTTTATATTTGGAACTGAGCTTGGTAAGTCTTGAACCTATGTGGTGATGATATTTGAAGTTAGGAACATAAGATTATTGTGGAATAGATGAAATGCTATTATTAGTATAATCTAAACGAAAATAAAATGATGTGTGGAAATGCATCAAATATCATATCGAATATCATACGAGATGTCAATGGAGGCTTGGCTAGTTGAGAGCATGTAATGATAAATGTGCGTGAAATTATAGCATAGTCGGTATGGATGGAGTACCTAATCTTGCATTATTTGTTTTCTTTTATGATACTTTATAAATGGACGGCAGTAATGCTTATGACTTCTTGAGTTATATACTCATTTGGTGTGTTTATTTGTCACTTATTTAGGTGCCTTTGATCCATTTTTGTGTGCTCGGGACCATCGTCGAAGTCATCACACCAGCTTGCAACTTTTTGGTATCTTCTTCTTAGTTGGTCTAAGAGAACATTTCGGCATGTATAGGCTATTATGTTTTGTTTGAACTTTGGTATGTATACTTTTAGCCATGCGAAAATGGCATAAATGTTAAGTTGGATTTGGTCTTATGATACTTAGTTATAAG
This sequence comes from Gossypium arboreum, assembly GCF_025698485.1. Taxonomy (NCBI): domain Eukaryota; kingdom Viridiplantae; phylum Streptophyta; class Magnoliopsida; order Malvales; family Malvaceae; genus Gossypium; species Gossypium arboreum. Next base: position 48,069,004 of record NC_069082.1, read on the forward strand.
TAATAGTTAAAGTCTATTTGATTATTATGCCGTTTGTCATGGCTAATCATTTCCAGTGTTACACTGATGATATGGTTATTGAGTAGTAAAGAAATGCTTGGTAATGATTAGCCTTTGGTATGGCTAGTCATGATCATACTTGGTGATATGTATGTTAAATTACTCTAATAGGTAAAATTTACTCTAATAATAGATGCAGACAGCAGTAGTGATGTGAAATTGAAAAATCACTAAAAATAGTAGAAATGGAATTAAATAATGAATAAATTATGTAATCGAAGCTGGATGAGCCTATTTTCATATGGAAGAAACGAAACAACCATATGAGCTATATTTTATGAGATGTTTTTAATTTTTGTGAAACAGGGCCAGAGCGATTTCTGGATCCCCTGTTCTGACTTTGGAAATTCACCATAAATTTTGTAGAGATAATTAGAAGTCATACTTTATATGTTCAGATTCATTATTGAGTCTGGTTTCATTAGAGACAAGCTTCATAGGCATTGAAGCCCTGTGTAGGGAGATATCTAAGTCGTAATGCTCAGAGGTCAGAGTAGTCAAACCCTGAAACAGGGGAGACTTTAACAAATAAACTGTACTAATTGGCCCAACCAAAAATTATACAAAAATTTTATTAGATATATATATGAGTTTAGTTTCAGGAAAAATTTAGGAAATTTGATTTCGAGTTTCGGAACTCAAGATACGAATTTTTAAGTGACTATAACGCAGATTGACAGCTTGTCTGGGAGTTTTAAAATAAATTGTTTGAGCTGTATAAATGATGAATTAAGCCCGATAACACCTCGTATTCGACCCTGGTGACGGCCACGGTTTCAGGGTGTTACAGGGGAGATCTTCAATCTTGATGATGAATCCGGCTTCTAAGATGGATCAATCGACTTTCCTTGAGTAGTTCCCTGCTTCCTTCTCCGTGTTTGTTTTTCCTCCTCCTCTAGGGTGTATTTATAGGCTTTAGAATGCCTAAGAACCCTCAAAATTGGCCTTTTTCGAATTGGACTTAATTTGGGCTAGACATGGACACGCCCGTGTGCGATTACTTTAGGCCGTTGTCCAGCTTGTTAAATAGGCACGGGTGTGTGGTCCACTCGTGTGAGTCGTGCTTCGATTCTACCAAATTGACATGGCCGTGTGGTCTGCCCGTGTGTTGAGGTCCAGGCTGTGTTGATTTCGTACTTTGGCCCATTTTCTCTGTTTTTGGCCCGCTTCTCGTTCCTTTCACTCTCCTATGCTTACCTAAGTATAAAATATGAAATTAAGGCATTAGGAGCATCGAATTCACCAATTTTAAGGAAAAATCATCCATAAAATGTGCTAAGCATGGGATAAAAATATGTATAAATTACGGTTTATCATCGATTTTCTTGCTGACGTTGCTTTTTCATTGTTCCAACAAACATCACACTTCTTAAGTGAGCTTTCCTTTTTGTGCTAGATGTGTCACACTCCTCATCAGCACTGATAATGACATGAATCATGCCCCTAAGCTATTGCTTTCCCTTATTTGAACCCCACGAGCTCTGTCTTGACGCTGAAAAACAATCCTCTATTTTATCCCCCTATCATTGTGAAAACTGCATTTGTCCTTCGAATTGTTTCTTATCTGGCTAGGTCACATGGGTGAAAGGTACACCAAAATACCCAAACTCTTGACCTGACTCAAAATATAAGCACGCAAAGAATTCAATGAGGTATAAACTTCGAATTTACCTTGTTCAGTATATCTTCTCGTTAGGTCCTTTTTGCACCTTCTAAAAAACCTCTAGGAGATCCTCTTTGAGAATGAATTTTGTACTGTCCCCCACTCTGGACTTGCAAACCATGTGAAGAACCCTAATGATTGTGAAGACCCTGATGACCTCTATGCTGTCCATATAGCAACCCATTTTTAATGGTGTCAAAAATAGTGGTTTTGGGACCATAATTCTGATGAATGGGTCCGTAAATATTATAAATAATATTTAAAAGGTCATTAGAGTGTTGTATTAAAGTTTGGTCTGGTAATTTTAAGGTTTGGTTAGTCAATTAAAGTATAAGGACTAAATAGTAAAAACTATAAAAGTTAACCACTATTAGTTTATATGGCCTAAATGAGTTTTTAAAAGAAGTGAATGGTTTTAAATGGCAATTATGCCATATTTTTTTATAGTGGTCGATTATTAGGCAGAATTTTGATTAAATTATATGTAAATAATCATAATAATAAAAGTTAAAAACATAATATTTTAAGCCATCATTTCCATTTTCTTATTTTTCCACTGAAACACCATTTTTTAACCTTGAAAGTTTGGCCAACTCTTTCCTCTTGCATGTAACTGATTTTCAAAGCTGTTTTTCATAAATTTTGTGTTTTTGAGATTGTTGTAGCTTAATCTAGCTAGCCCAAGGACTATTTCATATTACTGTTAAAGTTTTGAAAAGATACCATTGTTGTTTTTTAAGATTTTTGATTGCTAATGGTTGAGTTTGAAGCTCAGTGTTGAAATAGGACTATTTTCTAAAGTGAATTTAGTTAGTTTTGAGTTTCGAGGCTAAAATGATAATATGTTGAAAGTGACATTAAGTTATTGTAAATTTAGTTATTTGAGAGCTATTAATGGATATTAATCAATTTGATTTTAAATTTTGGGCTTAATTATGAAAAATAAGCTTGTTATGATTTTAGGTACTAAATTGAATAGAATGAAAAATAAATTGAAATGAATTATTATATAGATCAAGAAAATGATCAATCAGTAAACAACCGAGGAAAAGGAAAATTAGCATATTAGTCCCTGACATTTCTTATATTATTGTTATTTTCTGGTAAGTTGATACGGTATAGTTCTTTGTATTTTTTGTAATATTTATGTTTGAATTGTATAATTGAATTGTTTAGGTATAAACTTGAATGTTGTAATTGATACAAAGGTGAGAAAATGACTTGATTGAAAAATGATAATCTATTACATGTTTTGAGCCCGGATGAACATGAGATAGGATACGATTGGCATTCCAATATGGTTATTTTACGCATTTTACAAGTTTGATATGAGATGAGATGATGATAGATGATATGTTTAGATGTTCACTGCATGTACCTGGATCCAACATTTGTTGCAAGTTTTACCGAGTTATATTTATAGTGATTCAGACTTGTTTTTGGGGAAGAATGTGTTTTCTAGAGGGATGTTAGCATTCAGGCTTGGCACTCTGTAACACTCCAAACTCGATCCTAAAGAAAGATCCAAGAATGTCTTATCGCTACTTTAAAACCATTGTCTTTAAAGCTATTGTTGGCGCAAACTAATTAAACTATAATGTAAGTTGTCATGAAATATAAACCAATTGTCGTATAGGACTATATAAAATAGTACATTTTAAAAAGAAAACATAAATACTTCACTGTAATTTCATTAGAATCATACTTTCATGATCGTAAGTTCAAATACAGGATTCATTCTTCAAAATTAAACATATTGAGATCACCCCATGTCATGCATAATACAGAACACTAGAAATCTCACAGCAACAATTGTCCTCTAGTATAGTCTTCATAAATTCCATTACTTCAACAGCAAGCCTGAAAAGGAAAAGTAACTAAGTAAGTTCAAAGAACTTAGTGAGTTCTAGAAGAAGGCATTACAATAGTTATCAAATATTCAAGTAAATTCCTTCAAACTTGAACATAGTTTCACAGTTCGCTAGTTGGCGAGTATCGATAATAGACAGACTATATGCCAGTCTACTATTCTTTGGGCGTATACGTTATGCCCATACGGGCAACCTTCTTCATGTTAGCCATGTACCCAAGTTCATAGTGAAAATTATATCGTGCACATTATTTATTTTCCTTTGTTATGATATGTCAATTTGGTTTGCAACATGCTCTTACCCTACCACAGGATACATGACCATTTTCATGTATCGTGATTTTCCAATTCAATGTTTATTCCATTGAAGTCAATGCCATGAATTTATTTCCATTTTCTGACTATATTGTCCTTGCCAGAAGCAAAGGGTAGTGGCTTAAACATGAAGAATAGTTCCTGCGCCTTAACACAGCCAGACCAAAACTAGACTAACAACTCTGAACAACCATCATTCATATACAAACATTTCATCTTTATAGAGTATGAATATTTACCTTAAGAAAAATATAAAGAAAGATAATATACACATGGAAGTAACAAGGAACTCACCAAAAAGTGTAGCAAGTCTAAACATCAGGACCTTTGCCATTATCAGGAAACCTTTAAGAGTTTCTTGAGCTATAATATCGATGGTTAAACTTACTAGATCGCTATAATAGAAACTAAACATGCTTGTAAGAATCATTATCATAAAACTCAGAACTAGGAAGTTTCCTTCCTTGCATACTACTATAACACTAATTATGTAGTGCTAAAAATCACTTAAATAACCAATAAAATAACCTAGAGTTCATCGATAGTTACCAGGGTACTAAAACGAACGAAGGAGTTGGCTGAATACAACGAACACAACTTCAAGCAAATTTTTGGTCTTAAGTTTTCAGAGAGAGAGAGCAGAGAAAATTTCGAAGGAAAAATGGATACAAAGAAGACGTAAAGTTTTTCCAATAAGTCATTAATAACTTTATACAACTAAGTACAGAAACAAGGTTTAGTGAAAAAGTCAAATTATCTCACTAACCCTCCCTCGATACCCGCTACTAAATACTCTCATCATAATTTTAGTCTTATCAAATAAATTAACTTAGTTCCATTCTGACCAATCCTCCTTAGGCTAACTAAATCCTCTACCAAAAATAATAAATAATATTATCAATTAAGAACTTAAATTAAACATCTGAACAACTGATGTGGTGTATGCTCCATATGAGTGTTCGCCAAACCACCAAGCTCGCCAAACATAAGATTTGCCAATTGGTGCATTCTTAGAATCTTATACTTATTCAAAACTAATACCTTACGCATTCAAAATTTACTTTAAATATCATATCTCAATAAATAGTAATCGGATACTAGAACTTTGTCAAGCGGGCTGTTACAACTATCCCCTGCTTATGAAATTTTGTCCTCAAAATTCATACATAAGAATAATTAAGGATGCTAATCTCTCATTAAGCTTTCTCTTCCCAAGTAGCTTCTTTAGTTCTATGATTGTAATAGCCCATTTTTAGTGAAATTGGAATAGTGGTTTTGGAACCACAAATCTGATGTCAAAAAAATTATTTTATTATTATTTTAAGGTCTGTAGCATGAAAGTAGCATCGTATAAAAATTTCGTTACGAAATTTTACATTTTACATGCTTCATTTGATAAAAAGGACTAAACTGCAATAAGTGCAAAACTTGAGTTCTATAAGTTAAAAGGAATTAATAGCTATGAAATTAAATGATTGGATGGTTAATATTGTAATTAAACAATTGACATGTTGAGTGGACAAATATGGACATTTATTAGGTGATTTTAAAGGTTATATATCAAGGTTAATTAAGTAAATTAGTAAATAAGTAATTAAAATAAGATAAAGAAAAGAAAGATATCATATTTCTTCCATCTTTACCACTGAAAACCAAAGAAGAAAATCACCATGGAAGCATGCTAGGTTCGGCCATGGCACTCTAGCTTGCATGTAAGTCATTTTTGTCCTGTTTTTAATGATTTCTATGTTTTTGGAGTCGTTGTAGCTTAATCTAGCTAGCCTAGGGATTAATTTGCAAAATTGTTGAATGTCTAGGGTTTTCCCATGAACACATTTTAATGGTTTGTGATTTTTAATGGAAGAAAATGAATCCTTGTTGTTAGATAGACAACTTTTGTTAAGTGATTTTTAATGAATTTGTAAATTAGGGATTTAATTGAAAAATGTGAAATATTCATGTTGTATTTGGGAATTAATGAAATGTGTGGGCTACTATAAGCTTGTATGATATTCGACTAGACTTGGGTAGGGATGAAATTGCATGAAAGTATAGGGGCAAAATTGTAATTTTTCTAAAATGTGAATTTGAGTTAAATTGAATAGAATTATTATTAAATTGAGTTGAATTTATTTATTTAGATCAAGATAAACCACATGCGACTTTAGATTGAGGTAAAGAAAAAGCTTCGAATTAGTTGACTTTATTTTTCTACGTTTATCGGCGAGGTAAGTTCGTACATTTAAGTTTTTTTTTATTTCATGATTTAAATGCTACTATTTTATAATATTAAATTGAGTGTTGATGAAAAAATCCAATGGCGTAACGGTGATGATCGACAAATGAAAAGGGATAGCTTTGGGTATCGAATACGGAAAGGGATAGCTTTGGCTATTGATTATGAAAAGGGATAGTGACGACCATCAACAATGAAAAGGGATAGCTTCGGCTATCAAATTATGAAAAGGGATGTTGACGACCATCGAATAATGAAAAGGGATGGTGACGACCATCAAATTATGAAAAAGGGGTACCTTTGGTTATCGAATTAAAAAAATGGATGTGTCAACCATCGTATTATTACCTCGTTTAAGCTTCGATGTAACAGTCTGGTTTAGACCCTAGTTGGAATAGTGGTTTCGAGACCACAAGTACTAGTCAAAAAAATTTAAATATTATTTTCTGTGTTTATAATATGTGAATTGACATGTGTGAAAATTTCGTATGAAAATTCGATCATTTGTGTGCTTAATTTGTGAAAAGGACCTAATCGCGTAAAATGTAAAAGTTGTGTTCTATTTGTTAAAGTTCCTATTTGCTATGTCTTTACAATTGAGAGGTCCTCATGTTGTAAATGGACCATTAACATGGTTAATGGACAACCATTATAAGCTTTTATTACTATTTCATTAAGGTTAAAAATGGTATTTGATAATTTATGTTAATATTAATAAAACAAAAAACCAAATGCTCATATTATTTCATTCTTCTTCCACCGAAAATAGAAAGAAAAGATAGGGTTTAAATGTTTGAAGCATTCGACCATGGTCAAAGCTTGATTCAAGGTTCGTTTTTGATCCGTTTTTTGATAATTTCTACATTTTTGTAATCGTTGCACTGTATTATATCAAGCCCATGTCTCAATTTTTGATTTTTTTGATGATTTTGAGTTATGCCATTGATAAAACTATGAGCTTTATGAAGTTTGAGGATAGTATATTAAAGATATGTGTTAGATTACTAAGTTTTGTCTTTGAATTTTTGTTGAATTTGAGTAATTTGGACTAGATTGTGAAATTTGTAAATTGAGGGACTAAAATGTGAAATAAATGAAACATATGGGCTTATATGAATACTATGATAATTCGGCCTAACATGGGTATATGAAAATTTTGTATATTTTGTGATTTTTGTGATTAAGGACTAAAGTGTCAAAATGTGAAAATTGAGGGCTAATTTGTAAAATGCCCTAAATATGTGTTTTTGGATTAATTTGAATGATTTGGTAAATAATAGAGTTAAATTTGAATTTATATAGATCAAGAATTAAAGAAAGCAGAATTAGATCAAGGAAAGTCGAAAGTCGTCGAGTAGTCGATTCTGTCTATCCAAATCCATACGAGGTAAGTTTATATACAAATAAATGTGTTTTGAATTGAATTGCTATTGAATATATGCTATTGTACTATGATGAATGAATATATGAGTTGAGAAAAAATAAGACATTCGAGAAAGTATTGACAAAGTTCCGACGTCCGAAATGCCCCGTATAAAGCCTAGGAATAGTTAGGATACATATGTCATGACATAGGATCAGATATGTGTTTTTGTGTAAGATCACATCTGGGACGTTGGCATCGACTTATGATTTACGTGTAAGACCACGTCTGGGACATTGGCATCGTATTTGATTTCGTGTAAGACCTTGTCTGGGACAGTGGCATCGATATTTGATTACATGTAAGACCACGTCTGGGTTATCAGCATATCCTTATGATTCCGAACGATTCAACAGGCATTCTGAGAAAATAGATGACTATGTGAATTTGCATCCGACTCAGGTACGTTTGAAATGAATACTATATTTGAGAATAAAAGGTAAATACATTTGAAATTGTTGATATGTGATATAAGTATGAGAAAATATGCTATATGTGCAAAAGAATTGGAAATATGAGAAATGTATATGAACTATGTGAGTTGTGATAGTATTTGGCTATGGAACATATGTATTTCATGTTGTTTATATGATTTAAATGATAAGTTTATTTGTATATGTCTTACTAAGCTTTTGAAAGCTTACTTTGTGTGTTTCTCAACTATTTTATAGATATTGTACCTATCGGGAGCTCAGGGATCGTCGAGGATCATCACTACACTATCCAACTCTATTTTGTTACATTTTGAAACTGTAAATATGGGAGTATGGCTTTAAGCCGTTCATTTTACTAGTAGCTTTACTACAATACTATTTTAGTGCCACAACTGGTGCTACTTGGTTTGTAGGGATGGGTGGGTTGATTTTATCCCCACGTGGTGTGTAGGGTTGGTACGAAGATGGTGTGTAGAAGCTGGATTGGGTAGGATTTTCTGATTGGATACTGTACTGATTCTGTAATGGGCTTAGGCCCCCCTGATACTGTTACTAAAACAGGCTCAGGCCCACACTATTTTTTATTCTGAAATGGGCTAGGCCCTAACTGAAACTAAAATGGCTTAGGCCCAAATTGTGTTTACTCTAATTGTTTGCTTATATGGGATTACACACTGAGTTTTCGTAAGCTCACCCATCTGTTTAACTGTACAGGTAATCCCCAGCCTTAGGTGGATCAATGTTGTGAGGGACTCAATGGTGGCCACACAACTGCACTTGCTTTCTTATTTGATTTTTAAATTACAAGTGATATAAATTGGGTATTTTTTTATGTAATAAGGCCTCTATGGATTTTAACTTAAAACTAGGGATTTTTATTTCCTTCGGTTTTTAACTGTTAGTGATAGGAAAACTCGAGTTCTCAAAAGAGACAATATTTTTACAAAGTAAATGCAAGTACGCAACTGTTTTAAAAAGCTTCCGCTATAAAATGATATTTTGGAAATGAATAACATTTCTAGAAATTTAATAAGGACGTTTTAATATGAGTAAACTTTTTGGCAAAAACTTACATTTTGAACCTAATCAAACGTCTTTAAGATCGCATAAAGAGTTTAAATAGAGAATGGGTTTTTTTTAACAATATCTCGATTTATTAAAAACACTTCAATGTGACATCGCCAGATTCGGCCATAATGTCCAGGCCGGGTTTGGGGTGTTACATTCAGTAGTATCAAAGCCAAGTTGCAAAACTCGGCTGTGGATTTTGGGCTTTTACAAAAATGTGGAAATTTTAACAAAATTGTTTCAAATGGTTTAAAGTGATTGATATAATTTGGAAATATTTTATCGAATGAGTGGTACACCGAGTCTCTACGTCGATCCTGTAAGTCTTCTGACTATTTATACTGAAATGTTATTATTAAGACTACTTAGGGTAATAAAAACTATACCGAAACTCTCTAGTTAGAGTAAACTACGAACCGTAGCGAGACTACGAACTGCGAACACAAACTTTGAGATAATATTGTTCATAAGAAATCTGTAATAAATATTGGAACAATAAATTGACTGGCATAAAACTGTTAATACAGACTAAGCGCATTCGATAATGAGCACCAGAGGTACTCGTGGAAGAGGCCACGGCAGAGGCCGTGGGAGTGCTCCGGCTGAGTCTTCGTCAGCTGGACACTAGCCTAATGAGGAAGCTAGAGAGGTACCAGCTTCACCTATGACTGGGACGAGGTCTCAAAATTGAGTGGCTGGGGACAACGCACTTTCCCAAGAAATGTTGAGGATTCTAGAAAGGATCACTAAAAGTGGATTTGTTAATGGGCCAAGGTAAGTAAAAACCCGTAATAATGGAAAACTATCAAAATGCCCCTAAGGGCGAAAATGACTAAAATACCCCTATGTGTGGAATGTAAGATTTACGGATGTTACATGTATACCTGCTGCATTCATATATGCATTCATATGATATTCTGTTTAGGTTGCATATGGGTTGAGAATTATGGAACGAAGAAAGTATATGAGGATCGCATGGTTGCTTGACAACCGTGGATCCACCGACGGCTATTAAGCCCAATATATGATTGGCAGCTTGTTGCAATGAAGGTAGTACCACAACCGGGCTACCATTGATGTGTATCGGTTGGGTGGGTCGATATTTATATCCCCACATAATGTGTACAGGGGGACAGAGTTGGTGTGTAATGGTTGGATTATTGGGGTGGGTTGCACAGCATTGCACATATGATATTATTGTGATATTATTGCAATGTGGGCTTCAGCCCAACTGTGGCTAACATGGGCTAAGGCCCAAAGGCCACCGTTATTGAATTGGGCTCAGGTCCAAAATGACTGATGATTGCTTTATACTTGTTGTGGGTTGTACACACTCAGTTTTCAAAACTCACCCCCTCCTTCTAAATTTTTCAGGTGACTCTTAGTAGGCGGTCCAACGATGGAGGGACTCGGAGGTGGCCAACTAGCATAAGAAGTTTAGACTTAGTCTTTATGTAATTTTTAATATTTTGATTTTCAATTATTTCTATTTGATTTGGGTTGTAACAAGGTCTTTCCTCTGTATAAAAATTCAAATTAGGTTTATTATTATTTTTATCTGTTGCAATTATGAGAAGTTGAACATGGATTTTCTAAACCATAGTTTTTATATACTATGCTTCTGCAACTAAAGTTTTAAAGAATAAGTTTTCATAAATCATATGTTTTAAACAAGTTTTTCCGATTGAAAAGAGAGATTTTATAAAGTAATTAAGGTTTTTCATTTTAAAGAAGTGTTTCCAATGGAAACAAGGTTTTCACTAAAACGCTTCAATGTGACACGCCAAATTCGACCATAATGTCCGGGTCGTGTTTGGGGTGTTACATTTGGTGGTATCAGAGTCAAGTTTCAAAACTCGTACTATGAAATAGGCTTTGTTTTGGGCTTTTAAAATTGTTTACAAATGATATTGAGGTGGTTTTGAAAGATTCTATTGTATGGCACACCAGGTCTCTGACGTCGAGCCAAGTAAGTTCTCTTACTACTGAGTTATGTTGAATTGTTATACTGCAATATGTTTTAAGATATCGATTGTTTGTATTCAATAGGATTTTCTTAGATATCAGATTTATTAAAACATTTGAATCTGAATTTGATACTTATTTCGTGTATGTTTGAGAATGTTTGCTATAGGTGGACGTTTTGGATATGTATTAAAATTATTAGGATCAGAGTGCGCAGTGGTAGCTTAGTGGGATAGTTGATACATGACTACCCTATTATTTAGAAATTTTGAGGACGAAATTTTTTTTAGGAAGGGTGAATTGTAACACCCTGAATTTTGGGCCTTGAGTTTGGGATCGGTTAGAAGGTAGCTTAAATAAATGTAATCTGTTTTGATAATTGCATGTTTAGTCTAATTATTAAGTGATTTAGGAAGGGTTGGTAGTGTGGGAAACGTCCTGGGTTCGATCCAGGGCTTTAGCAAAATTTTGCATTTTTTTTTTCCAAAAAGGCCCTGAGCATTATGTGGAAGGCTTATTAATAAGGCCTGGTAAAATCTAACACAGGGAAAGGCTTGGCCTAGTGGTAAGAGGCATTGGTAGCAAGCATGAAGTCCAGGGTTCGAGTCCTAGCTTGACAAAAATTTTTATTGCCCACATGAGTAGTAAGGGAGCTAGCGTTTAGGCCTTATAAATGTGTTTGGTGGAAATTCAACACAAAGGATGTGCTTGGTCCAGTGGTATGATGGCGTTGGGAGTAAGGAGAGGTGTTGGGTTCGATTCACGGCATGAGCAGACGTTATGGGTCTTTTTTAGACAACCTGGAGGTTGCCAGAAAGATTTTATAAACAATTGGGGAGGAAGAACGACACAAATAAGGTAGGTGCTGTGGTGGCAAGGGACGTATACCGTAGCCAAGAGATTAGGGGTTCGAATCTGAATGGTAGCAAATATTTTTAGGATAGCCTGGTTACCGGTTAATAGGCTTTAAAAATAGTTAGGGATGGAATATGACACAAGAGCGCCTGTGGTGTAGTGGCGAGAAGCATGTTATAAATATGAGAGGTTGCAGGTTCGAATCCCAGGCTTGGCAAGGTTTAAATTTTTATTCCTTAAGAGAACTGAGGCTTAGGCATATAAGCCTTATAGTTGATTGTGACCTAATGTTAGCACAAGATAGGTAGCGGTGCAGTGTCCAGCAACGTGTTGGGAAGTTGGAGGACAGGAGTTTGAGTCGTTCCATGCGCAAAAAGTGGATTTAATTTTGCTACTCAATGCAAGGAAGGATGGCCAGTCGGTGGAAGCAATTTGAATGCAATTCAAATTGGAATTTTTGGCTAAAATCAAGGAGATAAGGATGAGGATTAAGTGTGGATATAATGAGGATAAAAATCGAAGAAATTGAAGGGAATTTAACTAGTTTATGTTGATTGGGGAGTGTAGGTTTGTATTTTTATTTTTTTTTCTTTTAGTATATATATGTGTGTCGTATGAGCAAGTAAGGGCATTTGTTGTTTTTTTGTGCTTCAATCGCGTACCATCTCCTTTTTTTCAAACCAAACTCTTGATCTTTTCCTCCCTATTTTAATCGAATCAACCTCTTCTGTCTTCAACTTAGCCGACTATTTCTTTTTCATTTAAAAGTCGAGTCATACACTTGGGGGGTTTGATTTCTTGTTGGCAAGCGATCTCGCAATCGATATGTGAATTAGATCTTCTTTGGCTTTTGTTAAATATTTCTAAGTTCTTTCGTTTCTACACTTTTAAAAGCCGATTTTTCTTTATCCTTTCCAATACTTTTGTTAACCCATGGTTTCTCCATTTATTTCTCTTTTTCCCTCACATTTAAGAGTGTGATCGCTGGCTAAGTATTAATTGATGGAAAAATGGGGTTCTAGCAGAGAAGTTGGGATAAAGGCTCCCAAGTTTAAGCGACGTAAGGTGTCAGTCGTTCGGGACTTTCCGCCTGGATCTGGAAGGGGAGCTACGTTAGATTTCTGGTTACATAGGCAAATCGCAGTCAATCAATCTAGTTAAAGCAAGTATAGGTTGTTCTTCGATAAGTAGTGGATTTATTTTGAATTAATAGAATGTGGCTAATCGAGTATAATGTTGAATATAGGTTCGGGCAATTATGAATACTTAGTACTCCAGGTGATAAGGTGTGTACTTCTACCCTATGATAGCTTGATATAAAGCCGAAGCTGTGTACATACACTGCACACACACAAGTAGATCGGCAAATCCTGAAAAGTCGAAATGCCGAAAGCTGAAATGCCGAGAAACCGAAAGTTTGGCTATGGTAGTCTTGAGAGTGCACGAACACTCGTAAGAGGGAAACTGATAGGTTATCTAAGGCCCCATCAGCGATTGCATGGACTTGGGCTGTGAATTGGCCAACCGGATCAGCATGGGCTAAAGGGACCAAATGGGTTGTTGGGCCCATAATAGGCAAAAATTGATAATTGATGCTATGTGATGGAAAATCGTATGTGAGCATGACTATAAAAGTGATGGGGCCTAGTTGGCCATAAGCATATATGTGGACTTGTTTGGTTTTGTAAGGGGTTTTGGGCCTAGTATATGATTACGGCATAAAACTTAATTAATTTATTGAGACTGTGGACAAGTCATAGGGTTATGGTGTGGCAACGGGTATATGCATGTTTAGGATTGGATTTAGGGAGAGCTTGGTACTTAAGCGGTCTTAATGACTCACCTCTTCTTCTCTAGAATCCTACCTGGTGCATAGTATCCATTCATCTTAGCTAACAGGGATTTGTTAATGGGCCAAGGTAAGTAAAAACCCGTAATAATGGAAAATTATCGAAATGCCCCTAAGGGTGAAAATGACTAAAATACCCCTATGTGTGGAATGTAAGATTTATGGATGTTACATGTATACCTACTGCATTCATATGCATTCATATGATATTTTGTTTAGGTTGCATATGGGTTGGGAATTATGGAACGGAGGAAGTATATGAGGATTGCATTGTTGCTTAACAACAGTGGATCCACCGACGGCTATTAAGCCCAATATACGATTGGCAGCTTATTGCAATGAAGGTAGTACCGCAACTGGGCTACCATTGATGTGTACCGGTTGGCTAGGTCAATATTTATATCCTCACATGATGTGTACTGGGGGACGGAGTTGGTGCGTAGCGGTTGGATTATTAGGGTGGGTTGCACAGCATTGCACGTATGATATTATTATGATATTATTGCAATGTGGGCTTCAGCCCAACTGTGGCTAACATGGGCTAAGGCCCAAAGGCCACCATTATTGAATTGGGCTCATGCCCAAAATGACTGATGATTGCTTTATACTTATTGAGGGTTGTACACACTGAGCTTTCAAAACTCACCCCCTCCTCCTAAATTTTTTAGGTGACTCTCAGTAGGTGGTTCAACAGATGGAGGGACTCGGAGATGGCCAACTAGCATAAAAAAGTTTAGACTTAGTCTTTATGTAATTTTTAATATTTTGATTTTCAATTATTTCTCTTTGATTTGGGTTGTAACAAGGTCTTTCCTCTGGATAATAATTCAAATTAGGTTTATTATTATTTTTATGTGTTGTAATTATGAGAAGTTGAACATGGAATTTCTAAACCATAGTTTTTATATACTACGTTTCCGCAACTAAAGTTTTAAAGACTAAGTTTTCATAAATCATATGTTTTATACAAGTTTTTGCGATTGAAAAGAGAGATTTTACAAAGTAATTAAGGCTCTTCATTTTAAAGAAGTGTTTCCAATGGAAACAAGGTTTTCGCTAAAACACTTCAATGTGACATGCCAAACTCGGCCATAACATCCAGACCGGGTTTGGGGTGTTACAAAGAGAACACTCAAGCCGATCGCTTGACCCGGGAGTTTTTCAAGACTACTTTCTAGGCTAAATATGTGGGTGCCAGCTATGTGGATGCCCGTATAAGGGAGTTTCTGAATTTAACTCAGGGTGATAAGACAGTGGCTAAGTACGAAGCTGAATTTTTGGGACTTAGCCGCTATGCGTGGGGGATGGTGGCAACTAAATATGAGCACTGCATTTGTTTCGAAGATGGCCTCAAAGATAGTTTACGGGTTTTAATAGCTCTACAGAGGGAGTGAGATTTTGCTGTTTTAGTGGAAAAGGCGAAGATCCACGAGGATGTGAGTCGCCCTGAGCACCAAAACTTTGAGAAAGAGAAGAGTAGAAATAAGAGGGATTCGGAACCCTCAAGCTCATTTTTTAGGCCTAAGAGAAAGCCCAGACTTGAGACCCCTGTTGCTGTTACTGAACCGCAACCCTATGCTGATTGTGGGAGGCGCCATCAAGGCGAGTGCTGGAAAGGCATTAGGGCATGTTTTAGGTGTGGATCTTTGGAGCACCGTATTAGAGATTGTCCACGGAAGCCCGATCAGATGCAAGCTGCTGGAGTGGATACTGTTCAGCCCCCGAGAGGTGTTCAATAGCCACCGAGAGGCCGTGGGCAGGCCAGGGGTGGAAATGGTATGGGCCGTGGTCATGGAGCGAAGGGCAGAGGTGCTGGTTATACTGAGGCAAGACAGCCGACACTAGTTTATGTTGCACATCACCGAGAGGATGGAGACTCCTCAAATGTGGATACGGGTATGTTCTTTATCCATAACATACTTTATGTTGCATTGATTGATGTTGGATCTAAGTATTCATGTATATAACATGTACCGTACCTGAGATCTCGGGTTTAATGGTTGAAAGCACCACGAGCAAGATTATCGAGTCCACTAGAGGTAGATTTACCTTTAGAGGACCAAGGAGTTATCTTTTTGGCAGATTAGAAGGAACTCCATTTTAGAGAATTTGACCTCATACTGGGCATGGGCCGGTTGGTTAAGCATCAAGTGAATTTTGATTGTGCTAACATTTGGGTTTTATGGGTAATGCTTGGAATTAGAATGTGCAGCAGGAGCGTAAGGGTGTGGTCTATATATGTGATAGATCTAATAGTTGGAAATTTCGGGGATGAAATTTCTTTAAGGAGGGGTGAGTTGTAACACCCTAAATTTTGGGCCTAGAAATTTTAAGTTTTGAATGGGTGCAGTTATGAGACTGCACATAAATGTTTAGTGCAGTTAGGAGACTTCACATAAATGTTTAGTCGTGCAAGAAAGTGACACACAAATGCATGTCTGCTTCAATGGTTAAGTGTTCTGGGAAGTGTCTGAGAAGTCTTGGGTTCAAGCCTTGGATTTTGAAAAATTTTGATTTTACCTGATTAAAACCCTATATCTGGTTAGTAGGCTTCTTAAATAAATATGGTTATTTCTTGTCAAAAAAAAGCCTGCTAGACTAGTAGAAAGTGGCTTGTGGAGTGTGCTTGGTTTCTAAGGTTCGAATCCATGCTTGCGCAAATGGAGATTATTTTTACTAATGGCCATGGCAGGAAGTTGTATTTGACCGGAATAATGCTGAGGGAAGTGGAGTTTGAATTGGTCATGGAGGGATTGTAGGAGGCAGTTGAGGAGAAATATGAGGAGAGATTTTAGGAGAAAATCAAGGGGGATTTGAAGTAGAGGAAGTGTTGGTGCCGAATTAGGATTGTAGGCACCTAGTGATTTCGGTTTTGGAAGAATTCGACTTTGGTTTAGTATCTTTTCTCTCCATATCATTTCCTGTAGTTTCTTTTGGTTTCTTTTCACTTCTTTGTTTGAAGACGATTATTGCTTGGACCATTCTGGAATCTTTTCCTACACTTTATGATTTTGTTCTCTTCTACTCTTCAACCTACCGTGCTCTCCCTTTTGTTTAGCTAAATACCTTTCTCCTCTCCCTCAATCTATTGTTGTGTTGGCCAAATACTTTCCCTCCTCTACTGTTCTCTTCTCTTGCTCATCTCTAACAGTTGGCATCTCGTTTATGTGCTTTGACCGATTGCTTCTAGTTCTTTTTCCTTCTTTCACCCTATTTTTAGCAGTCACCCTCTTCCTTTGTACTGTTGCTGAATATTTCTTCTCTCCCCTCTCCTGCCTTTTGGTTTCTCTCTAAAACTGGGAAAGTCGGTGTTGGTTATTCCTGTTCTCCGTGGGCTGAAAGCGGTTCGTAAGTCTTTTCGTAAAGGGGGTTTGTGCCCCATTTGATTTGGGGGGAGATTTCTTTTCCTAAGTGTAGTTTACTCTTAATCCTCTGTTGTGTTGAACATTGTTATGACAGCACCATATTGCAACGGACTTGATTTACCAGTGGAATCGTAGGCTATTTCTTTTGGAGCAGTAGGAGTAAGCAATATAACTAAAGTTCGTTTGTAGTTGTTTATTTGATATGGATTTTAAGGGTGACTAATTTTGGGCATGGAGTTGTTGTTTGTTTTAGGTGTGTTGTGTCTCGAGAGCATTGCGTATCGAAAATCATATCAGATATGTAATTACTGTCTTAACTGTAAATCGACAAAATCTAAAAATTTGGACCATTGATGCCACATGGGCGTGCGATCGCTCGTGTGGTAACCCCCAACACCCCCAACACATAAACGTGGGTTCTGGATTACGAGAGGCCACAATGGGCGATCTCACGGGCTTAGGCCATTCTGAGCCATGTTGGGCCAGAAGGTAGAATGATCGAAATACCCCCATAGGGTAAAATGAATGAAATACCCCTATAGGGTAAAATGACTGTGATACCCCTATAGGGTAAAATTACTGTAATACCCTTGTAGGGTCAAATGACTGTAATACCCCTATAAGGCAAAATGACTGATTTGCCTACGGTGTATATGAATGTATTTGAGCATGCCACGTTATATGTATTTTACATTCACCTAAGATATTATGATACAATGCATGACATGTTGCATGGGGTTGGGATTATTATTTTGGAGGAAGTTTACTGTACTGATATGGTCGTACGAGTCGCCTAAGACGACTGTGGACCTACTGATGGCTTTAAGCCGTTCATATTACTGGCAGCTTTGTTGCAATACTGTTTTAGTGTCGTAACCGGTGCTACTTGATGTGTAGGGATGGGTGGGTTGATTTTATCCCCATGGTGTGTAAGGTTCGTACAGAGATGGTGTGTAGAGGCTGGATTGGGTAGGATTTTCTGATTGCATACTATATTGATTCTATAATGGGCTTAGGCCCCATTGATACTGTTACTGAAATGGGCTTAGGCCCACACTGTTTCTGATTTTGAAATGGGCTAGGCCCTAACTGAAACTAAAAGGGCTTAGGCCCAAATTGTGTTTACTCTGATTGTTTGCTTATATGGGATTACACACTAAGTTTTCGTAAACTCACCCATCTGTTTAACTGTACAGGTAATCCCCAGCCTTAGGTGGATTGGTGCTGCGAGGGACTCAATGGTGGCCACACAACTATACTTGCTTTCTTATTTGATTTTTAAATTATAAGTGATTTAAATTGGGTATTTGTTTATGTAATAAGGCCTCTATGGATTTTAACTTTAAATTAGAGATTTTTATTTGCTTCGGTTTTAACTGCTAGTGATAGGAAAACTCGAGTTTTCAAAAGAGAGAATGTTTTTACAAAGTAAATGCAAGTACGCAACTGTTTTAAAAAGCTTCCGCTATAAAATGATATTTTGGAAATGAATAACGTTTCTAAAAATTTAATAAGGACGTTTTAATATGAATAAACTTTTTGATAAACAACTCACATTTTGAACCTAAACGAATGTCTTTGAGATCGCATAAAGAGTTTAAATAGAGAGTGGGTTTTTTTTAACAATATCTCAATTTATGAAAAACACTTCAATGTGACATCGCCAGATTCAGCAATAGCGTCCAAGCCAGGTTTGAGGTGTTACACTCTATCGATAAAATTTCTTAAAAAAATTTTCAAACAATCATTCAATCATACTTGATAAACCATAATTTATACATATTTTTACCCCATGTTTAACGCATTTTATGGATAATTTTCCATTAGAATTGGTGAATTCGATGCTCTTAATGCTTTAATTTCATGTTTTATACTTAGGAGAGCATAGGAGAGAGAAAGGAATGAGAAACGGGCCGAAAATGGAGAAAATGGGCCAAAGTATGAAATCAACACGGCTTGGACCTCCTCACACGGGCAGACCACACGGCCGTGTCAATTTGGTAGGCTCGACCATGGCCTGAAGTAATCAAACACGGGCGTGTGCCACGGGCGTGTCCCTGCCGAGCCCAAGTTGAGTCCAATTTGGAAAAGGCTAATTTTGAGGGCTTCTAGGCGTTCCAGGGCTTATAAATACACCCTAGAGGAGGAAGAAAAGGGAGGCAGAGAAGGGGGAGTAAGGAATTACTCCAAGGAAGCCGATTGATCCATCTTAGAAGCCGGATTCATCATCAAGACTGAAGATCTCTCCTCAATTTCCCTTCAGGAGTTTTGGGTTTTCTTTATGTTTTGTATTCTTTATTCTTCTGAGATGTTTTCTTATTTAGTTATGAACTAAAACCCCTAAATACCTAAGGGGAATGAAACCTAAGACGAATCTTGTTATTATTTTTTGAATCGTATGATAAATATTTAACTTGTTCTTAGTTATGTGTTCCTAATTCTTGTTTTGATATCCCAAGATACTAATTTAAGATAATCTCTTATGCAGAGGAGGAATAGGCCCTGGCTAAGAGTATATTTATCATAATTAAGCAGAGATGATTGCGTACCTAGAAATAGGGTGACAAGATTTTGTCAGATTAGGGTGAAACCTAATAAGGGGATCCATAGATCTAGTTAATGCAACCCTAGAGTGTTAATTAGAGAAAAGTCTCAGTTATTCAATTCAGGGATTAGATGTTATTAGTATTGAATAGGGATAATAACATAACTTAGGGATCTCTACGGAACAAGTTGAATGAATAAATTGTCCGATTCGGAGCCACAATAACAAGTAAAGTCTAGGTGGATTTGTCCTTAGGTATTGTCTCAAGTCAATCGATTTTTCCAAAAGCAATTCCCCAATTCTTTTCTCTGTGAGTTCTTAGTTTAGATAATTAGTTAATTAAAACAAAACCTCTTTATTTTTAGGCTAGATAATAAAAAGACAGTCATTACTAGTACTTTTAGTTCCTTTGGGTTCGACAATCCGGTCTTGCTAAAACTATACTACTGTTCAATAGGTACACTTGCCTACATCGCGATAATAGTTAGTTTCAAGAATGATTAATTATAAATATTTAAAAAATATCACGAAATCACGCAATCAAGTTTTTGGCGCCGTTGCCGAGAAACTGAAATATTAGGAACGCTCAATTTTTATTACTTTAACCATTTATTTTTCTTGTAATTTAATTTAATTTTTTTATTATTATTATTTATTAACCTACTATTTCTTTCTCTTGGCAGGTTTTCATAGTTTATGACTAGAAGAAACCCGTTAGAGTCACTACTTTTTGACGAAGAAATCTATCATACAGTTTGTAGAAACCAAAGAAAAATAAGGCGAAGCTTAAGATACACAGAGAATGAGTAAGAAGACGATATTCAACCCCCAATCGAAGAGATGGCTGAAAACCAAGGCAATCAGCTACCTCCTGCAATTGCGGTTAATCAAAATCCTGCTCCATGCACTATGTTTGATTATGCTAAACCCTCTTTAAC
This sequence comes from Gossypium arboreum, assembly GCF_025698485.1. Classification (NCBI taxonomy): domain Eukaryota; kingdom Viridiplantae; phylum Streptophyta; class Magnoliopsida; order Malvales; family Malvaceae; genus Gossypium; species Gossypium arboreum. The sequence goes on from NC_069082.1 coordinate 48,089,590, forward strand.
AAGAACTGAATCGAGCATTGTTAGACCTGCTGTACCTGTAAATACTTTTGAATTAAAACCTAACACTATTCAGACGGTACGGCGATTTGTTCAGTTTGATGGTTTACAGGATGAAGATCCCAACGCTCACTTAGCAAACTTTCTGGAATTTTGCGATACATTTAAAATCAATGGCGTTTTTGATGATGCCATACGTCTTCAGTTGTTTCCCTTTTCATTGAAGAACAAAGCTAAATAGTGGTTGAACTCGTTACCACGAGGGTCAATTACTACTTGGGAACAAATGACCGAAAAAGTTTTACTAAAATATTTTCCACCGGTTAAAACGGCTAAATTATGTAATGATATCTCTTCTTTTGTGCAGATGGATTTAGAAACACTCTACGATGCGTGGGAGAGATACAAGGACCTTTTGAGAAGCTGCCCTCACCATGGGAGAGATACAATGGTCTGAATCCTTCGACTCGGCAAATGGTTGACGCAGTTGCTGGCAGAATCATCAACAATAAAACACCGGAAGATGCCTATGAGTTTATAGAGGAGATGTCACTGAATAACTATCAGTGGCAAGTCATGAAGACAAAGCCAACAAAAACAGCCGGCGTTTATAACGTCGATTTGGTCACCATGCTCTCTAATCAGGCAGAACTCTTAAATAAAAAGATTGATGGTTTTCTTAAGTCTTCACAGGTTCACCTAGTAATGCAGTGCGAAGCAAGTAGCGGTGGACCAAACCATTCGGAATACCAACCTTATGGCCACAACATGGATAACGAGTAATTAAATTACATGGGTAATAATCCTCAACCTCAAAACAATCCATATAGTAACACTTATAATGCAGGTTGGAGGAACCACCCCAATTTTTCGTGGGGCGGTCAAGGAAATCAAAGACCACAACATCCTCCGGGCTACCAACAACCACCCTACTAACAGGAAAAGAAGCCAAATCTTGAAGAGATGCTCTCAAAGTTTATATCAGTGTCAGAAACCAATTTTCAGAACACTGAGACAACACTTAAGAATCAACAAGCGTCGATCCAAAGGCTTGAAACTTAAATAGGCCAGCTTTCCAAGCTAATCTCTGAATGACCACAAGGTAGTTTGCCAAAGTAATACTGACCCCAATCCAAGGGAACAACTCAACACGATTAATATTCAAGATGCAGGAGTCGTTGAGCCTGAACCGAACCGAGGCAAGAAACTGTGGTAAGCAAAGGTCAAGGTGAGGTAGATCAAAATACAAACAAATCAGTGAATGTCGAATATAAACCTCGTGTACCATACCCCAACGCGACAAGAAAAGATCGCTTAGATGAACAATTTGATAAATTCCTTAAACTCTTAAAAAGATTACATATTAACTTACCGTTTATTGAAGCCCTATCGCAGATGCCAAACACAATGAAACTTTTAAAAGAGCTTTTAGAAAATAAGCGGAAGTTGGATGAGGCGTCGCATGTGGAGCAAAATGCAGTGTGCTCAGCTATTCTCCAAAATAAACTACCCAACAAACTAAAAGATCCAGGGAGTTTTACAATTCCTTGCTTAATTGGTAGTTTAGACATTAATTATGAATTGGCTAATCTAGGGGCTAGTATCAACGTCATGCCTTACAAAATGTTTAAGCAACTAGGTCTCGGGAAACCCAAACAGACTAGGATGAGTATTCAATTAGCAGATAAAACTATAAGATTCCCTAGAGGTATTATTGAAGATGTGCTAGTCAAAATCTGTGACAGCCCAAAATTGACCCTAGTCGGAATGTGGTTTCGGGACCACAAAACCGAGGCATAAAAATAATTTACAATTTATTTTGATGCCTATAATATGTGTATGCTCATGTATGACATTTTTTGATGATTGATTTAGTGTTATAAAGGTGAATTTCACTAGAAAGGACTTAGTAGTGAACTTTGAAAGTACGATAGGGAAATGTGTGATGATCAATTAAAGCATGCATGCAAAACAATGGACTTGCATGTCAAATTCCCTTTTATAGGTGGTGGCGGCCATGACCAAGAATATGGGCTAAACATGTCATGAAACATGTTTTGTTGGGCATTAGGGAGAAATAATAAACAAATAAGCATGGGTAAGAAAAGAATGAAAAAAAAATGTGTGTGTGAGTGTGGTATCTCCCCATTGCCGTGAGTTGTAAAGGAAGAAAGAAAAAATTTGTTCATCCTTTCTTTGAGCCAAAACTAAGGGGAAGAAGAGATTTTGCTTCATTTTATTTGTTTAGAAGAGATCTAGAAGGAGATTTGGCTAAACTTGCACCAAGATTAAGCTCAAGAGCTTAGAGGGCCACAATTGGACAAGGGGAAGGAAAAAGTGATCGAATAGCCGTAAAAAGCCGTTCGACAACATCCGAGGTAAGTCCTCAAGAAGTGACCCTACTTGAATTATGTGAAATGAAATATGGATGTGTATTGATTATTGATTTATGTGGAGTATTTGAATGATACCCGGGCTAAGTCCCAAGGCGATTATGCTAGTGATTATATTTGTGTTTGAGCCTTAGTAACGAAAATGAAATATGAATGTCTAATGATTATTGATGTATGTGTGCATGAGCAATTGAATGATATCCGGCTAAGTCCCAAGACGTTATTGCTGGAAATTATATCCAGGTTAAGACCGAAGGCAATTGTGCTAGCGGCTACATCCGGCTAAGACCAAGGCATTCGTGCGAAGTCGTTCTATCCGGCTAAGACCAAGGCATTCGTGCACGTGGTTATATCCGGTTGTATTCAAGAAGCTTGGGCTGGAGGTGAGTGTTGGTTGCTGTAATGAATTCAATTGGTACGCTCGAAAAGCCCAAAGAATAAGGTATGTTTATACGTGCATTGGAAAGTCGATATGTTTGAGCAACATTCGCCGATCGACTAACAATTTCAGCTATTGAATTGGTTGATACCTTGTGAAAGTATATAATGATGAAGTGTGAAGTAAGAATGATTATGTGAATGTGTATTAATGAAATGATGCATTTGGCCATGTGAATGTATTGCTTTAATTAAAGCTGATTTTATTCCTTGAGACTTACTAAGCATAAAAATGCTTACCCGTTGCTTTGGCTCTCTGTTTTATAGATTGTGCTCGATAGCAATCGGATTCGGGATCATTAAAGTCGAAGTCATCCACACTATCAAAGCCTCCATTTTGGTATAAATTTTGGTTGAACTTTGAAATGGCATGTATAGGACTACCCTTGCCGGTTTAAATATGTTGTGATGTATATGTACGGCCATGCGAAAATGGCTCGTAAAAGTGAAGTACTGAACTTAGACTATTTGCGGTTTGTATATATATATATATGGTGTCATGATGTGATTATGGATTGGAAATGGGAATGTTGGTCACATGATCAGCCATTGGTATGGTTAAAATGATCATATGTGAACCTATGTATGGCAAGACTAGTTGGTTCATGGAGACTACAAACTAGGTAAGACCTACCTTAAAACAGATGCTGCCAGCTGCAGTGACGTGAATGTGAAAATCACCAAAATTTGTAGGAATGGTATTAAATAGTGAATGAGCTATGTGAATGAACCTTGATGAGTTTATTTTCATATGGAAGAAACGAAACGGTCATAGGAGTTACTTGTTAAGAGATATTAAAGCTATTGTGAGACAGGGCCAGAACGGTTTCTGGGTCCCCTGTCGCAACTTTAAAAATTTACTATAAATTATACAGAAATAATTAGGAGTCGTGACTTATATTTACAGATTCCATATTGAGTCTAGTTTCATTAGAAACAAACAGCACCAGTATTAAAGCCCTGTACAGAGAGATATTCAAGTTGTAACGCGCGAAGGTCAGAGCAGTCGATCCCTGTAACATGGGTGACTTTAACTAATAAACTGTACCAATTGGCCCGACCAAAAATTCTAGAAATAATTCCATGGATGGATATATGAGTCTAAATTCAGGGAAAATTTAAAAAACCAGTTTCCGAGTTTTGAAACTTGAGATATGATTTTTAAGGTGACGGTGACGCAGTTTTCCAGCCTGACTGGAAATGTCAAATTGGTGGGCAAAATATGTGGACTTGGCTTGTTAACCCCTCGTGTCCGACACCGGCGATGGTCTCGGGTTCGGGGTGTTACAATTTTATTGGTATCAGGGCCACGGTTTTGTCGATTCTAGGACTACCGTGATGTGTTTGGGGTCTAGCTATACATGCCATTAAATGATGAATCGATAGTGTGGTGATTTCTGACAATTTGACTTTGTGTTTGTTTATAGTAATGGATCCCGATCCCAACCGAGCGATAGCTGATGATGTGGAGAGTGTGGCGCCTGCTTCCGCGCAAGGGACAGCGCCGGCGGACTCTCAACCTATGGCTAGCAATCCGAATGATGAGGCTAAGCAAGCCTTTTATAGTGTGATGAATGAATGGTTTAACTAATACATTCGAACTAACACGGTGTTCCACAACCTCCATTCCCGAAAAATGCAACCCCGCAAGACCTACAATACCTCCGAATCGACCAAATAAGGTCAAGTAAGCCCCGATCGATAGGATTCAAAACATGGGGCCACTGAATTTAAAGCTATGGATGATGATGATGCCGAAGCGAGCTGAATTTTGGTTGGACAACACTATCCGGTGCTCGATGAGCTATCTTGTACACCGATGAGTGCTTAAAGTGTACCATCTCCTTGCTACGTGAGTCCGCCTACTATTGGTGGAGTACTCGACTTCGTGGTGCCTAGAGAGCAAGTGACTTGGGAATTCTTTCAAACCGAGTTCAAAAAAGTATATCGATCGAGATTCATCGACCAAAAGCGAAGGGAATTTCTTGATCTTAAGCAAGGTTCTATGTCGATTCATCGACTACGAACGAAAATTTGTGAGGCTTAGCCGATGCAGCGTGAGAATGCATTTCGTCCGAAGCTATTATGTAAACGCTTGAGGATGGGCTGAATGATGACATAAGGATGTTCGTTGGCATTCTCGAGATACGAGAGTTCGTAGTACTTGTTGAGCGAGCTTGTAAAGTCAAGAGCTTAGAAAGGAGAAACAAAAGCGATGTGGGAACCGGAGAATTCCGAAAGAGGTCCTCGGGAAAGTCTCTTCAACAAGCATCGAAGAGATTTCGAGATGATGTGAGCCGGTCTAGAGGCGCTACGGGCTTTTCTAGACGAGGACGCGATCGACCCCCTGTGACCACACGAGTCACTTCGATCGCCAGTGGTGGAAATGATCGCGAGAGAGGCCGAGTGTATCGCATTGTGGCAAATGGCATTCGGGGAGCTGTTGGTTCCGTGATCGCTCCTGCTATAAGTGCGGATCGGCCGACCACTTTATGAAGGATTGCCCGAGGATGCTTGAACAAAATGTAAGTCAAAGTGGAAACCCGGGTGCTACCACTGCTCGAGGTAGGCCACCTAGAAATGTGGGCAATGTTAGTGGCGGTCAGAGAGGATCTAGAGATGCTACCATCAGATCCGAGGCTCGGGCTCTGCTAGGACTTATGCCATCGCCGCACGCCGAGGATGCTGCCTCTCCGGATGTCATTATCGGTACTTTCACTCTTTTCAATACTAATGTGATTGCTTTGATTGACCCCGGTTCTACTCATTCTTATATATGTGAAACCTTAGCATCCAAAGAAGACTTTGCCTATTGAGTCTCTCGAGTTTGTAATTCGGTGTCAAACCCTTGGGTCATTACGTGCTTGTCAACAAAGTGTGCAAGAAAAGTCCCCTAGTGTTCGAGGTTCTTGTTTTCCGGCGGACTTGATGCTTTTGCCGTTCGATGAATTCGACGTTATTCTTGGTTTGGATTGGTTGACCATGCACGATGCGGTTGTAAATTGCAAAAGCAAGACTATCAATTTGAGGTGCGCGAATAACGAGATAATTCGGGTTGAGTCTACGGACTTAAAGGGGTTGCCAGCTGTAATATCAGCAATGTTGGCCCGAAATATGTAAGAAAAGGGTGCGGCGTACCTTGCGTATGTGCTCGATGACAAGGAATCGAAAAGAAACCCGAATCATGCTCGTGGTTTGTGAATACCGGATGTTTTCCACAAGAATTGCGGGTTTACCACCTGTTTGGGAAATAGAATTTGGCATCGAATTGGTACCGGTACCACTCCAATTTCGATAGCTCCGTGATCGTATGGCACCAACGAATTAAAGGAGTTGAAAGCTCGATTGCAAGAATTGGTGGATAGAGGTTTTGCTCGCCCGAGTTGTTCGCCTTGGGTGCGCCGGTGTTGTTTGTGAAAAGAAGGATGGAACCATGAGGTTGTGCATCGACTATCGTCGACTTAATAAAGTGACGATAAAGAACAAATACCGTTACCACGTATCGATGACTTGTTCGATCAACTGAAGGAGCCTCGGTGTTCTCGAAAATAGATTTGAGATCGGGCTATTATCAATTGCGAATCCGAGATTCGGACGTACCCAAGACGCCTTGAGCGAGATATGGTCACTATGAGTTCCTAGTGATGCCGTTTGGGCTTACTAATGCCCTGCGGTATTTATGGATTTAATGAATCGATCTTCGACCATATTTGGATCGATTCGTAGTCGTGTTCATTGATGACATCTTGGTCTATTCAAGAAATGAGACCGAACATGCTGAACACCTGAGGTTAATGCTGCAAATTTTACGGGATAAGCAATTATATGCTAAGTTCAGCAAGTGTGAGTTCTGGTTAAGAGAGGTTAGCTTCTTGGGTCATGTGGTATCCGCATCGGGTATTCGAGTCGACCCGAATAAAATTTCAGCCATACTTAATTGGAAGCCTCCGAGAAATATTACTGAGGTTCGGAGCTTTTTGGGGCTTGCCGGTTATTACCGACGATTTGTAAAAGGTTTCTCAACGATAGCCACGCCGATGACGAAGCTACTCCAAAAGGATGTTAAGTTCTAATGGACGGAGAAATGTTAGAAAAGTTTCGATCAACTAAAAACTTATTTGACTGAAGCCCCAATTCTAGTGCAACCCGAATCCGGCAAAGAGTTTGTCATCTATAGTGACGCCTCCCTACTTGGGTTAGGTTGTGTATTGATGCAAGAAGGTCGAGTTGTGGCCTATGCATCGAGGCAATTAAAGCCACACGAGAAAAATTATCCGACCCATGATCTCGAATTAACTGCCATCGTATTCGCCTTAAAGATTTGGCGACATTACTTATTTGGTGAGAAGTGCCATGTGTACTCGGATCACAAAAGTCTCAAATATTTGATGACCCAAAGAGACTTAAATCTGCGACAAAGACGTTGGCTCGAACTGTTAAAGGATTATGAGCTGGTCATTGACTATCACCCCGGAAAGGCGAATGTGGTTGCGGATGCCTTGAGTCGTAAATCGTTATTCACTCTACGAGCGATGAATGTGCACTTGTCTGTTCGATCCGACAGTGTGTTAGTGGCTGAATTGAAAGCCAAACCATTATTGACACATCAAATTCGAGAAGCTCAGAAAGTCGACGACGAGTTGGCTACAAAACGGGCTGAGTGTGTTCCGAACAAGGACTCGGAGTTTCAAATCGATGATGACGATTGTTTGAGGTTCAAAAGTTGTTTGTGTGTTCCAAAGAATTCGGAACTCATTTCGATAATTCTGAATGAAGCCCATTGTAGCCGAATGGCAATCCACCCGGGGAGTACGAAGATGTACAACGATTTGAAACGTCGGTTTTGGTGGCATGGTATGAAACGAGACATCTCGACTTTGTTTGAGATGTTTAATATGTCAACAAGTGAAAGCGGAACATCAAGTGCCTTGAGGATTACTTCACCAATCACGATACCCGAGTGGAAATGGGATCGAGTCACAATGGACTTTGTATTGATTTGCCATTGTCGTGAGTAAGAAGGATGCGGTTTGGGTCGTGGTAGATAGATTGACTAAGTCGGCTCACTTTGTCCCGTCGTCGGATTTTTCAATGGACAAATTAGCCAATTGTACGTTCTCAGATTGTGAGATTGCACGGGTGCCTATTTCCATCGTGTCGGATAGAGATCCGAGATTTACCTCGCGATTTTGGAAAAAGTTGCAAGAAGCTTTGGGTACCAAGTTGCATTTCAGCACCGCTTTCACCCCCAAACCGATGGTCAATCCGGCGGATAATTCGGATACTTGAGGATATGTTGAGATGTTGCGTCCTCGAGTTTAGTGGTTCATGGGAACGGTATTTGCCGTTGATTGAATTCGCTTACAACAACGACTTTCAATCAAGTATTAAGATGGCACCTACGAGGCTTTGTACGATCGTAAATGCCGTACACCATTGTTTTGGACCGAGCTCGGTGAAGGTAAGATTTTCGGGGTGGATTTGATTAGAGATGCTGAACAGAAAGTGAAAGTAATCCGTAAAAGTCGAAGATAGCCTCCGATCATCGTAAGTCGTGACGCGGATCTGAAGCGTAAGGATATCGAGTATCGTGGGTGATAAAGTGTTTCTCAAGGTATCGCCTTGGAAAAGATACTCGATTCTACCGTAAGGGCAAGTTGAGCTGAGGTTCATTGGGCCATATGAGATATCCGAGCGAGTCGGTCCAGTGGCATATCGTTTGATTTTGCCCCCTGAACTCGAAAAGGTTCACGATGTCTTTCATGTTTCGATGCTTCGACGCTATAGATCTGATCCATCGCACGTGATTAGTCCATCAGAAGTTGAAATTCAAGCCAATATGAGTTATGAGGAAGAACCGATTCGTATCCTATCATGGGAAGTGAAAGAGTTGCGAAACAAGCGGGTTCCGCTAGTGAAGGTGTTATGGCTCAAGCACGGGATAGAAGAAGCTACTTGGGAAAACGAGAACTCTATGAAAGAGCGATACCCAACCCTATTTACCGGTAAGATTTTCGGGGACGAAAATTTCTTAAGTGGGGGAGAGTTGTGACAGCCCAAAATTGACCCTAGTCGGAAAGTGGTTTCGGGACCACAAAACCGAGGCATAAAAATAATTTACAATTTATTTTGATGCCTATAATATGTGTATGCTCATGTATGACATTTTTTGATGATTGATTTAGTGTTATAAAGGTGAATTTCACTAGAAAGGACTTAGTAGTGAACTTTGAAAGTACGATAGGGAAATGTGTGATTACTGATTAAAGCATGCATGCAAAACAATGGACTTGCATGTCAAATTCCCCTTTTTATAGGTGGTGGCCGACCATGACCAAGAAATATGGGCTAAACATGTCATGAAACATGTTTTGTTGGGCATTAGGGAGAAATAATAAACAAATAAGCATGGGTAAGAAAAGAATGAAAAAAAAAATGTGTGTGTGAGTGTGGTATCTCCCCCATTGCCGTGAGTTGTAAAGGAAGAAAGAAAAAAAATTTGTTCATCCTTTCTTTGAGCTAAAACTAAGGGGGAAGAAGAGATTTTTGCTTCATTTTATTTGTTTAGAAGAGATCTAGAAGGAGATTTGGCTAAACTTGCACCAAGATTAAGCTCAAGAGCTTAGAGGGCCATAATTGGACAAGGGGAAGGAAAAAGTGATCGAATAGCCGTAAAAAGCCGTTCGACAACATCCGAGGTAAGTCCTCAAGAAGTGACCCTACTTGAATTATGTGAAATGAAATATGGATGTGTATTGATTATTGATTTATGTGTGTATGAGTATTTGAATGATACCCGGCTAAGTCCCAAGGCGATTATGCTAGTGATTATATTTGTGTTTGAGCCTTAGTAACGAAAATGAAATATGAATGTCTAATGATTATTGATGTATGTGTGCATGAGCAATTGAATGATATCCGGCTAAGTCCCAAGACGTTATTGCTGGAAATTATATCCAGGTTAAGACCAAAGGCAATTGTGCTAGCGGCTACATCCGGCTAAGACCAAGGCATTCGTGCGAGTCGTTCTATCCGGCTAAGACCAAGGCATTCGTGCACGTGGTTATATCCGGTTGTATTCAAGAAGCTTGGGCTGGAGGTGAGTGTTGGTTGCTGTAATGAATTCAATTGGTACGCTCGAAAAGCCCAAAGAATAAGGTATGTTTATCGTGCATTGGAAAGTCGACATGTTTGAGCAACATTTGCTCGATCGACTAACAATTTCAGCTATTGAATTGGTTGATACCTTGTGAAAGTATATAATGATGAAGTGTGAAGTAAGAATGATTATGTGAATGTGTATTAATGAAATGATGCATTTGGCCATGTGAATGTATTGCTTTAATTAAAGCTGATTTTATTCCTTGAGACTTACTAAGCATAAAAATGCTTACCCGTTGCTTTGGCTCTCTGTTTTATAGATTGTGCTCGATAGCAATCGGATTCGGGATCATTAAAGTCGAAGTCATCCACACTATCAAAGCCTCCATTTTGGTATAAATTTTGGTTGAACTTTGAAATGGCATGTATAGGACTACCCTTGCTGGTTTAAATATGTTGTGATGTATATGTGTACGGCCATGCGAAAATGGCTCGTAAAAGTGAAGTACTGAACTTAGACTATTTGCGGTTTGTATATATATATATATATGGTGTCATGATGTGATTATGGATTGGAAATGGGAATGTTGGTCACATGATCAGCCATTGGTATGGTTAAAATGATCATATGTGAACCTATGTATGGCAAGACTAGTTGGTTCATGGAGACTACAAACTAGGTAAGACCTACCTTAAAAACAGATGCTGCCAGCTGCAGTAACGTGAATGTGAAAAATCACAAAAATTTGTAGGAATGGTATTAAATAGTGAATGAGCTATGTGAATGAACCTTGATGAGTCTATTTTCATATGGAAGAAACGAAACGGTCATAGGAGTTACTTGTTAAGAGATATTAAAGCTATTGTGAGACAGGGCCAGAACTGTTTCTGGGTCCCCTGTCGCAACTTTAAAAATTTACTATAAATTATCCAGAAAGAATTAGGAGTCGTGCCTTATATGTACAGATTCCATATTGAGTCTAGTTTCATTAGAAACAAACGGCACCAGTATTAAAGCCCTGTATAGAGAGATATTCAAGTTGTAACGCGCGAAGGTCAGAGTAGTCGATCCCTGTAACATGGGTGACTTTAACTAATAAACTGTACCAATTGGCCTGACCAAAAATTCTAGAAATAAGTCCATGGATGGATATATGAGTCTAAATTCAGGGAAAATTTACGAAACCAGTTTCTGAGTTTTGAAACTCGAGATATGATTTTTAAGGCGACGGTGACGCAGTTTTCCAGACTGACTGGAAATGTCAAATTGGTGGGCAAAATATGTGGACTTGGCTTGTTAACCCCTCGTGTCCGACACCGGCGATGGTCTCGGGTTCGGGGTGTTACAAAATCGACAAATTTATATTTCCCATTGACTTTATTATTCTAGACATAGAAGAGGATAGCAACACTCCCTTAATCCTAGGAAGGCCCTTTTTAGCAACTGCTAAAACCATCATTGATCTTGGCACAGGTGAACTCACACTCCAGGTGGGAAGCGAAACAATCACCCTTCAAGCTCGCAATTCTGGCAACACATCAGGGATTGAAGGTAATTATTTAAACCAGCCTACTAAAACTAACTGTATGGTGCAACCTACTTTGTAGAAAATGAGTATCAAGGAAGCACACGAGTCATTCTCAAGCAATAGTAGAGGACCTATTCATGAAGATCGAAGACTATAAATCGAGGAACTTGATGAATGGCGGACGCACAAACCAAGAACACCTGACAAATCGAAACTACGCCAAAACGAGCCTGATACCTCTCCAAATCAACTTAAGGTTGCTGATAAGGTCTTATTAGATGCCACGAATCCCCACATTTTCACTACCACACTGAATGAGGAAATCCCTATTACGGTACTCAGTATTTTTCCATTTGGTACGGTGAAGGTGAGTCATCCCAAGTTTGGCACTTTTAAAGTAAACAACACCCGATTAAAACCCTATTTTGATGAGATTGATAGCACGAATGAGGAGTATAAGCTCCTCAAACCACCATGATTATTCAACAGAGAGGTAAGTCGAGCTTAGACTATAAATAAGCGCTTCTCGGGAGGTAACCCAAGCACTAACAATAGTAATTTCTTTCAATTTTGGTATTTAACTCCTAACTTACTAATAGAAATCTTGAATACAGGTATTCTCGCAGAGACACAGCCAAGCACACAGGCGTACATAAGGCCATGTGAAAACAGGGCAAAAGGTTTCCCTAACACGGGCTACGATTAAACGCCACGGCCATGTGATATGGCTGTGGTCAAGCCTGCCAAAACAACTTGAAACTGAGACCTAGCATGGATGTGAGACACGCCCGTGTGGAAGACCCGTGGTTGAAACTGAGAAACTAGCACGAGCATGAGACACATCCATGTCTAACACCTGTGGTCGAACCTGTTAAATTAACATGGGCGTGGGAGAAGCGAACGAAGCTAGACACAGCTATGCGACATGGTCATGTTCACCAACATTCCTGAGGCACATGGGCTTGTGTCAAATTTTAGATGTGCCAAAATAGGAAAAACCCGAGACCACGGGCCGAAATTGGGGCACACGGGCATGTCCCATGGTCGTGTGTCCCAAAATCTATAAATAGACTACACTATTCATTCTCTTCCCTATTCAAAAACCCTAACCCTAGCTGCTGCAAGTCCACACGGCCTCCTTGCCAAGCCCGTGCGCCGTTTCTCACTCCATTTTTGACGCCCAATCTCTCTCCCTTTGCGTTTGTTCACTCTTTTCACGTCTATTCTACTTATTTTTAATGCTTATTCTTAAAATAATTGTTATTTTTATCATACTATGTTCATTTTGTTCATTATTTACTGCATTATTAGATTATTTATCATGCATTTTATGTTAATGTAGGTTGTTAGGAAAGCTTCATTCCATTACCATTCACATGCCATTATTATGTTCATCCTTATGCCCTTACAATGTCACGAAATTATGATATCAAAAAGAATTTTGTTGGTTGAGTTTGGTTCAAATTTTGGCTGAAATTAGTAGTTTAAATTCATGGCTTTCCAAATTTATGTATTTACTATTATTCTTCTTTACAAATGATAGTATACGATGTCATCGAGGAAAGAAATCTGATGTCCCCACTTTAAAGAAAAGGAAGGGAGAGTCATCTTCCTCGAGTCCTACCGTAGAAATTTTTCACCCTTTCCTCTAATTCCCCAATGGGCCCCAAGAAGAACTGTTTCAAATACTATGGACGTGACATTTAACAGTGGGCCGTTGCATCGACTGGGCTATTTTCGAACAAGTCTAGTTGGCTGACGCGATCCGGGCTCTTCTTACCCCCGACCCTTGGAAGCTATTCTTCGGGATTATCGAGCCGACATACCTCGAGCTCACAATGGAACTATGCTCAACGTTCCATCTACAGACCGTAATGATAAGGTATGATGACCCCAGCACGATCCAGTTTCGCCTAGGCTGATTAATCTGCCAGCTAAGTGTCCCAGAGTTTGGTGCTGCACAGGCTTATACACAGAGGAGTTCAGGGAGGAGAATGAACTACATGCTCTCAGTCGCCACATACATGTCTCTCCCTCGAAGTACTGGAACACGTTGGCCCTAAATGCGGCCTCCTACAATCCTAGCCGCTCTAAGGCATCAGTTCTCCCGCCGTCCCTGAGGTATTTACACGCTATTTTAGCTCACACGATTACAAGGAGGTGAGAGAGCATTGGCATCGTCAACACCCACGACGTCTACTTCTTATGGTGCATGTCACAAGGGCACATCATCGACCTTGCTTATTTCATCGCCCTTTCGATTTAGCACCAGACGGAGCAGCATCGGAAGGGGGTCATCTCCATTGGCCCCTACGCGACTCGACTGGTGCGACACTTCGTGCTCTTCAACACCCCGGCCCAAGAATCATCCCTTACCCTCATCGGCCAGATGTCTCCACAAGGAATCTCGAGAATGCTTAGCATTAGGATGATCAAGAGGCACCAAGGAACCTAACCTCTCTAGTATCGTCTCGCTCCATCTACCGATGAAGAGGCCTACGAGGACATTCCTGATGATGTCCCCCACAGCACGAGGACCCACCGACTCAGCCACCACCACCCTCTCGTCCAGTTCATGCGGTGGCTTCATATGCTGACATCTCTGAGCGCCTCACCCGATTCGAGCAGCAGTGTTTTCAATGATTTGACAACATTTATGCTACTCTACAGCAGATTTGTCAGCACCTCCACATCTCATCACCAATCCCACCTTGCGAACCATCCAGTGATGAAGATGTTTAGAAATATTTATTTATTATTTTATGTTTTAATTTTTATTGAAACTACTTTTTATTTTTTTTAGATTTTAGAATTTTATTTTTAATTATTAATTTCGGTTATTTCTTTTCGAGTAATTATTCTTTCTAATATCCCCTAAAAAGTTCTTGATTTTATCATAGTTATATAGAGCTCTTAAGCTCATCATCACATAGGAACTAAAACTCCACCAGGAAAGGTTCTCCATGACTGCTATGTCCTGCTCGACCACGACTATAGCTGCCACTAGATATAATATTCTTTTGGTGTAGGACTTATGGTCTAATGAACCTCTACGATCGCGGGAGTATCTTTCTCCACTCTCGAACTGATAACTCTCCAAAACTCTAGTTTGAGGAATTCATCATACAGGAAGTTTCACTTCTATCCCTATCTTAAATTTATATACTCTAATATCTATCTTTTTACATTGAGGGCAATGTACATCGTAAGTGTGGGGGGTATTTATTTCATTATCAGAAAAATCCCTGAATGATTGCCTTGTTCTCTTGAAAAAGCTCTCATATCATATTTAGGATAAATTTTAATTGATTTATGATTTTGATTGATATATCTTGAATTAAAACATAAGGATTTATGCATTGATTGTTTAAACTTTAAGACATTAGAGAATCAAGCATGATAAGTTGATTTTTAAGAATTTAAAATTATAGATTGTTTCCCCAAGTCTAGGTATTACTTTGAATTGGAATTCATGAGCCTAAACATCAAAAGGCCATAATTTTTGTGAGATTTTTGAGCCTTTTGAGCATCTATTAATCCTTTCATACTCACTTCTATTATTGCTTTGAGTGCGTCAATATTGAACTGTTATTATAGAACTTGCTTGATTATGCATGTCGAGACCACACCATTTGATTTGATATGTCAAAATGATTAAGGCACTTAGGATTAACCCACTCATGCCATTGAAAGCCTACTTTCACGATTAACCCCTAGTAAACCCCGTTGAGCCTAACAAGCCATTTCTTGTATTACCTTTAATATTAACCTTTAACCCACTATTGTTGAAATCGCCTAAATTAATCCCTATTTTTGTCGAGATTTGAGTTGAATGGATTACTTAGCTATGTTTTGTCTTACTAGTTAGTCTATATTATTTAACTTGTTCTTTAAAAAAAAAACCTATGTATACATATCTGTAATTTCATATTCTGAGAGAAGCTGTGTTGTACACAAATGAAGATTAACTCTTTTTCTAGTTAGGCAATCCTTCAATTTAATCTCAATTCTAACCCTTTCTTTCAGCTTGTGACCACACCCCCTAACCAAGCCTCATTACAACCCTCCAAAAACCTTTTGATTGATGTATCATTTTCAATTATAGTGGTGGAGATTTGATTTTCATGCAAGCCTATGATAATGACTTTTCATTATTGACTATTGAGTGCTTCATTTATTGTCCTTAAACACCTTGAGTGATTTCAATAAATCTTTAGTGAGGATGTGAAACTCTGTAATATTCTGAATCGAAGGTAATTACTTAGATGCAGAGAGACACCTATGATTGCATGATTAAATACTCAACTTGGAATGTTTGGAACTTTTATGTTCTTTTAGTTGAATTCTCAATGTATGATTACCTATGGATTAATTTGAGGTATTATTGATAGAAATTATAAGTTGAAAAGAATTTATTTTGATTATGAGATGAGAATTTTGCTTGAGGACAAGCAAATGCTTAAGTGTGGGGGTATTTGATAAACTGTAATTTATACATATTTTTACCCCATGTTTAACGTATTTTATGGATGATTTTCCATTAGAATTGGTGAATTCGATGCTCCTAATGCTTTAATTTCATGTTTTATACTTAGGAGAGCATAAGAGAGCGAAAGGAATGAGAAATGGGCCGAAAACAAAGGAAATGGGCCAAAGTACGAAATCAACACTGCCTGGACCTCCTCACACAGGCAGACCACACGGTCGTGTCAATTTGGTAGGCTCGAGCACAGCTTGAAGTAATTGAACACGGGCGTGTGCTACGGGCGTGTCCTTGTCGAGCCTAAGTTGAGTCCAATTTAGAAAAAGCTAATTTTGAGGGCTTCTAGGCATTCCAAAGCCTATAAATACACCCTAGAGGAGGAAGAAAAGGGAGGCGGAGAAGGGGGAGTAAGGAATTACTCCAAGGAAGCCGATTGATCCATCTCAGAAGCCGGATTCATTATCAAGGCTGAAAATCTCTCCTCAATTTCCCTTCAGGAGTTTTGGGTTTTCTTAATGTTTTGTATTCTTTATTCTTCTGAGATATTTTCTTATTTAGTTATGAACTAAAACCCCTAAATAACTAAGGGGAGTGAAACCTAAGATGAATCTTGTTATTATTTTCTGAATCGTACGATAAATATTTAACTTGTTCTTAGTTATGTGTTCTTAATTCTTGTTTTGATATCTTATGATACTGATTCAAGATAAGCTCTTATTTAGAGGAGGAATAGACCCTGGATAAGAGTACATTTATCATAATTAAGCGGAGTTGATTGCGCGCCTAGAAATAGGGTGACAAGATTTTGCCAGATTAGGGTGAAACCTAATAAGGGGATCCATAGATCGAGTTAATCAACCCTAGAGTGTTAATTAGAGAAAAGTCTCGGTTATTCAATCTAGGGATTAGACTTTATTAGTATTGAATAGGGATAATAACATAACTTATAGATCTCTACGGAACAAGTTGAATGAATAAATCATCCGATTCAGAGCCAAAATAACAAGTAAAGTCTAGATGGATTTGTCATTAGGTATTGTCTCAAGTCAATCGATTTTTCCCAAAAGTAATTCCCCAATTCTTTTCTCTATGAGTTCTTAGTTTAGATAATTAGTTAATTAAAACAAAACCTCTTTATTCTTAGGCTAGATAATAAAAAGACAGTCATTACTAGTACTTTTAGTTCCTTTGGGTTCTACAATCCGGTCTTGCTAAAACTATACTACTATTCGATAGGTACACTTCCCTACATTGCGATAATAGTTAGTTTCAAGAACGATTAATTATAAATATTTAAAACCTATCACGAAATCATGCGATCAATACTGTAGACCTTAAAGTAATAATAAAATTAACATTTCTATTTCAGATTTGTGGTCCCAAAACTACTGTTCTGATTTGACCAAAAAATGGGTTGTTACAACTCTCCCCATTTAGGGATTTTTGTCCCCGAAAATCTTTCTGGAAAAGAGGTTTTGGTACTGTTTTCTTATAGCTTCCTCAATTTCCCATGTAGCTTCTTCAACCCCATGTCTTTGCCACAAAACTTTCACTAGGGCTATATTTTTATTTCTCAACTGTTTAACTTTCCAGGTTAGGATGCTGATCAGTTCTTCACCATAAGTCATGTCAGGTCGAATCTCAACCTCAGTTGGTGAAATCACATGAGATGGATCTGATCGATTTCGTTGCAACATAGGCACATGAAACACATTGTGGATTCTTTCTAATTTTGACAGTAAAGCTAGCTGATAAGCCACTAGTCCTATCCTTTCAATAACCTCATACGGACCAATAAAGCGCGGACTCAGCTTTCCTTTACGACCAAATCTAAGAATTTTCTTCCACAGAGACACTTTTAGAAATACCTTATCACTGACTTGAAATTCAATTTCCTTTTGTTTTAGACCCCCATACGATTTTTGTCTATCCGAAGATGCTTTCAAACAATCACGAATTGTTTCACTTTTTCTTCGATTTCTCTAACTAAATCAACCTTGTGAATCTGTCTCTCATTGAGATCGGTCCAGTACAACAGAGTTCAACACTGCCACCATACAATGCCTCATACAGTGCCATCTTTATACTCGACTAAAAGCTATTATTATAAGCAAATTCCACTAAAGGTAGATATTTCTCCCAACTACATCTGAACTCTAAAACACAACAGTGAAGCATATTGTCGTGCACTTGAATCATCCTTTTAGATTGACCATCGGTCTGCGAATGAAATGCAGTACTAAAATTCAAACTTGTGCCCAAAGCCTCTTGCAACTTCTACCAAAATTGAGACGTAAACCTCAGATCTCTATCCGAAATAATAGAAATAGGCACTCCATGCAATCTAACAATTTTAGAAATGTACAATTCAACTAGCTTATCAAGTGAATAGTAGGTACGTACCAGAATGAAGTGAGCCAATTTCGTCAATCTACCAACAACTACCCGAGCAACATCTTTCTTCAGAGTTAGAGGAAATCCAATTACGAAATCCATCGTAATTCTATCCCATTTCCACTCGGGAATCATCACAAGCTAAAGTAAACCCGAAGGTACTTGTGTTCGGCCTTTATTACTTGTTGACAAATCAAACATCTCGTTACAAATTTAGAAATATCTCATTTCATACCTGACCACCAATACAATTTCTTCAAATCATTGTACATCTTCGTACTTCCTGGATGAACAGACAAACAACTATTATGTTCCTCATGAAGAATTTTTTAAAGAAGCTCGGTATCTCTCTGTACACAAATCCTACCTCGGAACATCAAACAGGCATCACCCCCAATTTGAAAATCTGAATCACTAGTTGATTCGCACTGAACTCTTTTAGCTTAAAGTTCTTTGTCACTTTTTTGAGCTTCGTAAATTTGCTGAAGAAATACCAGCCTAGCTTTCAACTCAACTATAATTGAGCCATCATCAGATAAAGTCAGTCATGTATTCACTGCTCTTAAAGCAAACAAATATTTCCTACTCAAAGCATCGGTAACTACATTCGCCTTTCCCAGATGATAATCGATTACTAACTCATAGTCTTTCAACAACTCGAGCCATCTCTGTTGTCACAAATTAAAATCCTATTGAGTCATTAAATACGTCAAACTCTTTTGATCAGTAAAGATGTGGCACTTCTCACTGAATAAATGGTGTCACCAAAATTTTAAAGCAAACACAAAGGTAGCCAATTCCAAGTCATGCGTCAGGTAGTTCTTCTTGTAACAACTCGATTTTAGCTAAATCAGAATAGTGGTTTTGAAACCAAAAATTCAAGGTCATAAAATTATTTTAATATTATTTTTCGGTTTTTACAGCATGTGCATATATATGTGTAAAAATTTTGTGAGCTAATTTTACCGTTTAATAGCTCAATTTGAGAAAAAGGACTTAATCGCGTAAAATGCAAAAGTAGCATGCTATAAGTTAAAAGTGCTTAATTGCTATGGCTTATTAAATGAAAGGTCCTTATGTTGTAATTAGACCATTGATAGTGAAATTTTACATAAATGGGCTTAATAACATGAAATTTTGTGGCTTTTAATTAAAGTTAATTTTGTAATTAAATAAAATAATAAATAATAAATAAAAAAATGATGAAAACATGTTCATCTTTGTTTCTTTGAATTGAAAATGGAGGAAGAATAAATCCATTTAGGGCTCATATATTTAGCACACATTAATCTTGATTAAGGTATGTCATTTGCTCGATTTTTGATGATTTTTCATTTTTGTGATTGTTGCTTTGAGTGCTAGCTAGCTCGTGCGTTAATTTTTGAGTTTGTTGGTGATTTTGTAAAATTCCATTGATGATAGATGGTGGTTTTGAATGTTGATGATGAAATATGAAAGTTTGGTGTTTGATATACATGTTTTGTAAAGTGATTTTTGACAAAAATGTCAAATAAGGATTTAATTGTTAAATTTACAAATTGAAGGGTTGAAATGTGAAATAAATGAAAGTTTTGGGCTGCTAGGGGTCCCTATGAAATTCGGCTAGCATGTAATTGGATTTAATTGTGTTTATTTTGTGTATTTTTGAAATAGGGACTAAATTGTAAGAAATGTGAAAGTTTAGGGCCAAAGTGTAAATTGGCTAAAATATGTGTTTGTGGATGAAATTGATTGAGTTGGTGATTAAATGGGTAAATTTTGAATACATGTAAATCAAGAAAGAAAGAATTCAGATTTAGATTAGGGAAAATTAAAGGTTATCGAGTAATCGATCCGATTCGTCAATTCTAAGTACGAGGTAAGTTCGTATGTGGTAATTTTATTATAAATGCATGTTAAATGCTTTGATATCGCATAAACTGTGATTATGAGATTACAGATAGTGTTGAATAGTGAAAACGACTCTACAAATGCATTCAATAATAGAAACAAGAGGTGTGAATGCTCGGTTGAACCTTAGGAATAGAATTGGATAATTGTGAAATGTTATAAGTTGATATTCCAATTTGGTTTTGGGCCATGCATATCGGATGAGTTGGCTTGGGGCCACAATATTGACACCTCGAGTACGAATAATACCTTGATTTGGCTACGGGCCATGGTATAGGTACTCCGAGATAAGTTACCTTGATTTGGCTACGGGCCATGGTATAGGTACTAATCTATTGAGATATTGAGTATCCGACTTCTATTCCAAATGGTTTAACTGGTAATAAATGATGTAGTTGAGAAAGAAGTTAGTACGAGGTGGTACAGGTACGCACAGAACCTATTCAAATATTACATTGAGAAAGTTTAATGAGATTATTACTAGATCATGTTTTGATACATGAGAAAGGTTTATAGTTAATGTGATTTTGATTTGGTAATGTGAAAACGGTTGTATTACATTTATTTGATAAATTGAGTTAATCACTTACAAGCTTACAAGCTATGAAGCTTACTGTGTGTTATTTGTCTATGTTTTATAGATTATCGAAGCTAGCTTGGACTCAGGGATCACCGGGAAATGTCATCACACTATCGATCATTTTTTTGGTACTTTTGAAGCCTTGTATATATGATATATGGCATGTATAGGCTAGTGTCACTATGGTACATTTGTGTTATGAAATTATAGCCATGTGATTTGGCTTGTATTTGGTAAAGTTGTGGGATGTGAATTTTACTTATTGAATGTGTTTATATATGCTATGTAATGTGAATGGTATACCTTGTGAATTTGGCCTAGTATGGTATGAGAATAAGGTATTAAAGTTTTCTATGTTTCCCAAAGTTTGCTAATGTTATCGGTTTAGTCCTGAACCTCTTTTAAGCAAGTTTTAAGGTCTCGTAGGGCCTTATAATGATTTATGTTGCGATGGATCGGTAATTCCTCGTAACCTTATTTCGGCTATGGATACGGGTTAAGGATGTTACATTTAATTGGTATCAGAGCTACGGTTTAGTCGATTTTAGGATAACATAGCATGTATGATCTAGCTATACATGCCATATATATAAACTGAGATAGTGTGATGATTCTTGACAGTTAAAATGTGTTTTTTATATAGTAAATGGATCCCGAATGAGCCGTAGCTAACTATTAAAGAGTAATACGCCTGCTCCCGTTCAAGGGGCAACGCCAGCTGATTCTAGGCCGATTACTAGTAGTCACGAAGGAGAGGCAAAGCAAGCCTTCTTCTAGATAATGAATGAATGGTTTACGAAATTCGTTCAAATGAATCTGGCTGCTCAACAACCTCCACCCCACCTGTTCCTCAACAAGTCACAGTTGTACCACAAGTGATAGATCTGATTCGATTGAGCAAGCCACCTATTGATAAGATTCAAAAACACGAGGCTGAGGACTTCTGGGCTATAATTGATGATGATGCTGAGAGAGCTGAGTCCTGGCTCGAGAACATGACCAGAGTATTCGATGAACTATCTCATAATCTAGATGAATGTATCAAATGTGTTGCATCTTTGCTAAGAGATAATGTGTACCATTGGTGAAAAATGTTATAGGTCACCTGAGGGTTCTTTCAATCTGAATTCCAAAAGAAGTATATAAGTCAAAGATTTCTCGATCAGAAACATAAAGAGTTTCTGGAATTGAAGCAAGGCCGAATGACTGTGACCGAGTACAAAAGAGAATTTGCACGATTGAGAAAATATGCTCAAGAATATGTTTCTACTGAAGAGATTATGTGTAAACGATTCATCGATGGACTGAATGAGGATATAAAGCTATTAGTTGTGATTTTGGAAATTAAAGAATTCATTGTTTTAGTTGAAAAGGCTTGTAAAGCCGAAGATCTCAACAAAAAAAAAGAAGAAGAAAGCAGATTCAAAGGCTAGAGACATTAGAAAAAGATCGATGAGTAAACCGTATCAATCTTCATTAAAGAAATCCAGAGATTTGTATACTCGTCTGAATGCCTCAATTGGATATTCGAACAAGTATCGTGGTAAACAATACTCAAGTTCCAAAGCTCAAGCTACATTAGTATCGAGTGTTGGTAGTGTGAGAGATAACAAACCCGAATGTTAGCAGTGTGCGAGATGACATTTTGGAGAATGCTAGAGTAAAAGAAATAAAGCCTGCTACAAATGTGGATCGTTGGACCATTTTATGCGAGATTGTCTAAAATTGATGGAAAAAGAGGATATTCAGAACACGAGGTTGAGTAACACTGTAAACAGGGGTAGACCACCTAGAAACACGGATGTGAGTGGTAGCCAGAGAGCGACTAAATATTCTACTATGAGGTTAGAGGCCAGAGCACCTACACGAGTCTACACTATTCATACTCGCGAAGAAGCTTCATCTCTAGACGTCATTACTAGTGCTTTCACTCTATAAGATACTAATGTGATTGCATTGATAGATCTAGGACCTACTCACTCGTATATATGTATGAATTTAGTATCCAGTAAGACTTTTCCTATAGAGTCTACTGAATTTATGATTAGAGTATCGAACCTATAACAGCCCAGTTTTAGCTAAATCAGAATAGTGGTTTTGAGACCATAAATTTAAAGTCGTAAAATTATTTTAATATAATTTTTAGTGTTCATAGTATGTGAATTTATATGTGTGAAAATTTCGTGAGTTAATTTTATCATTTAATAGCTCAATTTGAGAAAAAGGACTAAATCACCAAAAATGCAAAAGTTGCATTCTATATGATAAAGGTGTATATTTGTCATGGCTTATTAAATGAAAGGTCCTTATGTTGTAATTTGACCCTTGATAGTGGAATTTGACATAAATGGGTATATATTAAGTGATTTTATAATGTTTTAATTAAGGGTAGAATTGGTATTTGATTATTAAGTTAATATTAGTTAGAAATAAAACAAAATGTTCATTAATTCATGCCTTCATCAACCGATTATATCAAAGAAAAAGAAGAGCATTTAGGGCTTGTTTATTCGGTACCTTTAATCCTTGATTAAGATCAAGAAAAAATGAATTCAGATTTAGATCGAGGAAAATCAAAGGTTATCGAGTAATCGATCCGATTTGTCCATTCTTAGTACAAGGTAAGTTCATATCTGATAAATGAAGTTACAATTATGTTTTTAATGCTTTAATAATGCATAAATTGTATATATGTGACTACGATTAAGTACAACGATAAATCAACTATGTTTGGCACTTAGTATGCGTTTCAAAATAGCTTCCGCTATAAATAGCACTTAGTGTGCGAATTGGAATAGCTTCGGCTATATGAGGCACTAAGTGTGAGATATTAAGATAGCTACGATTTAAAGTGATTGTGACAGCCCTAAATTGACCCTAGTCGGAAAGTGGTTTCGGGACCGCTAAACCGAGTCATAAAAATAATTAACCGTCATAGTTGATGCTCATTATATGTACATATGCATGTGTGAAAATTTCATGTTTGGATTTTGTTAATTGTAAGTGAATTTTATCAAATAGGACTTGTGTGAGAAAATTTAGAAATGTGCTAGGCAAATGTAAAGTGGTCTATTAATGCATGTTGTGAAAATGATGGGTTTGCATGTCAATTTACCCAAAATTTAAGCATGGTGGCCGGCCATGCTATGAGCGGAAACATGTTGCAAACATGTTGGGTTAGTGGTTATGTTAGAAAGAATAAAATAATAAAAAAAAAGGAATATGATGAAAACAAAGGAAAAAAAAAAGTGTCCATCCTTTCACATTTTTCTTCCTTGGCCGAATATTCTAAGAAGAATGAGGGGGAGAGCTTGAGAAAATCAGCTATGGTAGTTTGCTAGACTAAGGTATGTTTGACGTTGTCCATGAGATTCATGCATGTTTTTAGTTGTTAGTTTGAGTTCTACCTAGCCTATGGTTTAAATCTTTGCTATGGGATGGAGATGATATTCGGCCATGGGTGTTGTCTTCTTGGTTGATGTTTGATGTTGTGGTGATGAGGCATGAAGATGAGTTAAGTTTCGGCTAAGGTGGATTTGTGTTGATGTCATTTGCATGCTAAGTGTGAAGCTTTGTAATGATACATGTGTATGGTGCTTTTGATGTTGTGAATGGAAGTAGTGGAAAAGTAAAAGAAAATTTATGTAGAAATGTGGTATATGTGGATTTGTAGGATGTTATAAATATATGTGAAGCCATGCTAGATTAGGAAGAATTCGGTCAAGTGTTCATGAGATGAAATTTTGTGTTTAGGTGAATTAAAGATGATAGTATAGTTGATATCATGTATATATGTATGCATATTCGCCATCAAATTAAGAGCATAGGTGATGTTGAGTCTAAGCTTTGCACATTCGGACATATATATATATATGCATGTGTGATTGAATTATTGATAGTAGGGCGATAGCATATGGTTATTAGCGAATAGCTAAGAACATAAGGTAGCAAGATAAAAATTTACCATGCCGTTCGTATGTCATAAAATCATTAAAATGTGAATACCAATATATGTAGCAAAGTGGTTGAATGAGTTAATTTATTTGTTTAAGCTCAAGATCCTAAAGGAGAGCGTCCAACAAGGGAAATCGAAGGTCATCGAGTAGCCGACTTGGAATTATTTTACCCAACACAAGGTAAGTCATTAAGCATATAGTTGGTATTGATTTAAATGATCGTAATACCTATGCAATTGTGGTTAATGAGATGAAATGTATACAAATGTATATGTATGTAGAGATGAAATTGTCGAATGTAAAAAGGAAGTGAGGCGTATAGAGTGGCTGGTTTTCGGCACTAAGTGTGCGGGCAATAAGTGTTCACGGTTGTGAGATTGGCACTAAGTGTGCGGGCTTGAAATGCATGGCACTAAGTGTGCGAGTTTAAAGTACGTGGCACTAAGTGTGCGTGGTTGATTATTAAGCACTATGTGTGCGAACCCACTATATATATATATTTTCTATCAATTATTTATATTAAGGGTGCGACCTTACCGAGTCGATTTCGGACAGCGGAAAGGGTACGTACCTTGAGTTCATGGCTAATAGGTGCTATGTTTATATTTGGAGTTGAGCGTGGTAAGTTTTGAACCTATGTGATGATTATAATTGAAGTCACGTACATAAGGTTCATTGTGGAATAGGTGAAAGTTCGCTTAGTTGTATGATTGTAACGAAAATAAAAT
The DNA here is from genome assembly GCF_025698485.1 of Gossypium arboreum. Lineage (NCBI taxonomy): Eukaryota > Viridiplantae > Streptophyta > Magnoliopsida > Malvales > Malvaceae > Gossypium > Gossypium arboreum. The sequence continues at coordinate 48,115,079 of NC_069082.1, forward strand.
GATGTATGGAAATGCCTCAATTATTCTATTGAATAGCGTATGAAATGTTAATGTAGGACTTGGAATGAGATTGAATCGTAAGGTCTAAGAAACTATGGCATAGTTCGGTATGGATGGAGTACTTAGCCTCATTTTGTTGTTTCCTCTTGTGAAAATTTTATTAATGGATGGTAGTGTAATGCTTATGACTTACTGAGTTATATACTCATTCGGTGTTTGCTTGTCACCTATTTTAGGTTTCTTGGACTCGACTTTTTGTGTATTCGGGACCGTCATCGAAGTCATCACACCGACTAGCAACTTTTGGTATTTTCTTCTTAGTTGGTCTAGGAGAACATTTCGGCATGTATAGGCTATTATGTTTTGTTGAAATTTGGTATGTAAAACTTTGGATAGCCATGCGAAAATGGCTTATATACGTTTTGAGCATAATGTTATAGTCATCTTGAATGTATATGTTCATTAAGAGGCATGGAAACTATGTAATAGGTAAAGTCTACCTTAAAAATGGATGCTGATAGCAGCAGTGACGTGGATGTGAAAAATCACCAAAAATAGTAGGAATGGAATTAAATAGTGAATAAATTATGTAATCGAACCTTGACGAATCTATTTTCATAGGAAAGTAACGAAATGATCATATGAACAATATATTAGGAGATATTTAAGTTTTCGCGAAACAGGGCCAGGACGGTTTCTGGATTCCCTATTCCGAATTTGGAAATTCATTATAAATTAACCAGAGATAATTAGAAGTTTTTCCATATATGTACAGATTCCTTTTCAAGTCTAGTTTCTATAGAAACAAACGGCATCAGTATTGAGGCCCTGTACAGGGAGATATCCAAGTCGTAATGCCTGAAGGTCAGTGTGGTCGAACCCTGAAACAGGGGAGACTTTAACTAATAAACTGTACTAATTGGCTTAATAAAAAATTCTAGAAAAAACTTTTTAGATGGATATATGAGTCTAGTTTCAGGAAAAATTTACGGAACTGGTTTTCGACTTTTGGAACTCAAGATATGATTTTTAAAAAAACAGTGACGCAGTTAGCCAGCTCGTCTGGAATTTTAAAATGGACTGTGCAATAAGTGATTTAAGTCTGCGAACCCCTCGTGTCTGACTCCGACAACGGTCTCGGGTACGGGGTGTTATAGTGATGGCACTAAATGTGCGAGATCGTTATAGCTTCTGCTAATCACTAATGTACTAAGTGTACGAATTCTTAGAACATTGAAAAACTTCCGAATGAATTACTGTATTGAACAAAGAGGTGAGAATGAAATAAATAAATACAGGAAAGGTCAAGTATGTACGATACCTATGTGGTAGTTGATACTTTGTGTATGAAGCTTGATGAATTTGTATATACATGTTAAATAGTGGTGGATTAGATTTGAATGATGATATAAGAACTAATAAGTGTTTATTAATTAAAGTTTTGTATTATATAGTATATTTGATACGAACTTACTAAACTATGAAGCTTACTGTGTGGTATTTGTCTTTATTTTATAGAGTATCGAAGCTAGCTTGGACATCGAGGATCATCAGGAACCATCATCACACTATCGATCATCTTGTTGGTACTTTTGAAGCTTGTATATATGGTATATGGCATGTATAGGCTAGTGTCATTTTGAGTATGTTTTGAGTTGTAAATTTAGTCATGAGATGTGGCTTGTAAATGGTGTTGTTTATGAAGTTGAATTTGCCTTGATTTATATTTTGGTATGTTGGCATTAGTTGTTGATATAGTTTAATGATGTGTTTTGTGATATGGAATAGATGTTAACGTGATGAATTTTGGTATAATAATTTGATATGTTTTGAATGTGGAATTGAGTAGTTGAATTGGTTGATCATAGATGGCATGACATGAGTATGAATTGGCATGTTTTTGAATGCTTAAAGATGTGTTGAAATGTGCTATTTTGGTTGCTTTGTGTACTTAAGAGTAGAGTGGCAAATTGGCTTTACAAATGTCCTATTTTTGTCCACACGGGTAAAGACATAGGCGTGTGTCTCAACTGTGTGCCACACACAGTTCTGTTACAGGGCTGTGTGTCCCCTGAGGTAGCCCTACAAATTTGAGTCAATCTCGAGCACGGCTTAGAGACACAGGCGTGTCTGACGACCGTGTGAGGCACACAGCCTTGGCATATGGGCGTGTGTGGCCATTTCAAAGGGTACGCGAGCTAGACACACAGACGTGTGGTTGGCCATGTGACCCAAGTCAGTAACCCTTCCAGTTTTCCCACGGCCAAGGCACACAGGCGTGTCTCTGGCCGTGTGGTACAAGTCAGTATGTGTGCTCTATTTTCACATGGCCTAGGACACGGGTGTAACCGGTAGCCGTGTGAGGCACATGGCCTGCTTACACGGGCGTGTGACCTATGAATGTAAAATTTTTCTAAGTGTTCAAAAATTTTTATATGTGATTGGTTTAATCCCAAACCACTCTTAAGCATGTTTTAAGGTCTCATCGAATCTTATAAGGGACAATGTGAATGTTTGTTAATGGTTTTTGATAATGAATGTATAAATGTATGTGAATGAGATATGTTATCTAGTAATGCCTCGTAACCCTATTCTGGCGTCAAATATAAGTTAGGGGTGTTACAGAACCCCTTAAAAAGTGTGTTTTAGTTGATAAAGTGTGCAAGAACTGCCCGTTGATGATTCGAGATTTCTATTTTTCGGCAAATCTGAATTTTTACCATTTGATGAATTTGATATAATTTTGGGTATGGATTGGCTAACTGTAACACCCCTTACCCATATCTGACGCCGAGACAGGGTTCCAGGCATTACCAGACTTAAACATAAACATTCATACAAACCAAGCCATAAAATTTGGTCCAAATCAAATTCATCCAATCACATGCATATCGTCCCTTATACGGGCCCACGAGGCCCAAAACTTACGTTAGGAGTGGTTCGGGACTAAACCAAAAACTTTGGAAAACTCAAAAAAAATTTCATCAAAATAGGGGTCACACTCCTATGTGGCTTGGGACACGCCCGTGTAGGTAGGCCATGTGGTCACACAAGCCCGTGTAACTCTTTGTTTATGACGTCATGTAACAGCCCGATTTAGACCCTAGTTAGAATAGTGGTTTCGGGACAATGAATTCAAGTCAAAAAAATATTTTAATATTATATTCCATGCTTAAAGTATGTGAATTGATATGTGTGAAATTTTCGTATGAAAATTTTATCATTTGTGTACTTGATTTTATAAAAAAGGACCTAATCACGTAAAGCGTAAAAGTTGAATTCTATAAGTTAAATGCATTAAATGACTATAGATTTTAATTGTTTGAGTACCTGAATGATAATTATACCATTTAAGTGTTAGTGGACATTTATGGGAGTTGGTATTGTTGAAATTTGTTTTTAATAAAAAGGTTAAAATAGTAAATTATGTATTAATATGTGATTAAATAAAACAATTCATAAATTGACCATGCATTATCATCTTTTTGGCTTAATGTTGGAAGAAAATAAAGTCATGGATGAAGCTTTGAATGTTCGACACTTTTGAAGCTTAATTTGGGTATGTATTTTACTCGATTTTTAATAACTTTTACGTTTTTGAGATCATTGCTTCGTAAATTAACTAGCCCATGCTTTAATTTTCGAAATTGATGAAGAATTTTTTATTTTCCATTGTTCATAGCTTGAGGTTTTTGTGTTTGACGATGAAAAATAAATATGTGTTAATAGATTTTTCATATTTAATTAAGTGATTTTTAGTAAAAATGCCTATTTGGGATTAAATTATAAATTTTGTAATTTGAGGGGTCAAAATGTGAAATAAATGAAAGAAATGGGCTGCTAGGGACCTTAGTGAAATTTGGCCAAGCATGGGTGTGGTCAAATTTTGAATATTTTGTATTTTGTGAAATAAGGACTAAATTGCGAATAATGTGAAATGTTAGGGGCAAAAGTGTAATTAACCCATTTATGTGTTTTTAATTTGATTGAGTATATGATTAAATAAGTCAAATTTCTATTGAATTAGATAAAGAAATGAGGAAATCAGATTTAGATCGAAGAAAGTCGAAAATTATCGAATAGTCGTTCCGGTCCGTTCGTGTTAGTACGAGGTAAGTTCATAAGTAAATAAATGTTGTTAAATCGAAATGTATGTGCATTATATGTGCTGAATTGAGTTGTAAAGAAATATATATGTGATGCCAAATTGAATCGAGTTTTGGAGAATCTGTTCCGATCATGGATTATTCGAATAGGTGAATTTGAGAAAGTTTCAATAATGTGACAATATCTGAAAAGCCCCATACGTAAGGGTGTGTAAAATTCGGGTAAAACTAAAAAATTCGGTTAACCGACTGAATTCGGTTAATCGGTCGGTTAACCGAATTAATTCTGTCAGGGGTCGGTTAATAATTTTTTGAGCTTTCGGTTAACGGTTAATTTGGTTCGAAACCGGTCGGTTAATCAAATTTTTTTGATTTAACCAAAAAAATTAATAAATAAAATTATAATATATCAATAGCCCACTATTCACTTAAACCCAATCCAACATAAACCCAAATATCCAATCTAATATATATTAACCCAAGTACCCAACCCAACCCAATTAGCAACCCAATCATAAAAATTACAAATAATTTAATAAATAAAAATAAAAATCTAAAAATAAAAATAAAAATAAAAATATATAATTTTATACAAATAATTCGGTTAATTCGGTTAATTTGAGTAATTCGGGTAATTCGAGTAATTCAATTAATTCAGTTAATTCGGTTAATTTTATACTTATTTTAACCAAAAATTAAAAAAAAATAATTTTCAGTTAATTCGGTTAACCGACCAAATTAACCTAAAAAATTTCGGTTCGGTTAATTTTTTTGAAAAAATTTATGTTTGATTAACGGTTAAAAATTTTCAAGGGTCGGTTAATTCAGTTAATGTTATTTTGGGTCGGTTAACCGATTGAGCACCCCTACCTGTACGAACCAGAGGAATAGTTAGGATACATATGTCATGACATAGGATTTCAATATGTGTTATCGTGTAAGACGACGTCTGGCACGTTGGCATCGATTTGTGATTTACGTGTAAGCCATGTCTAGGACATTGGCATCGTATATGATTTCGTGTAAGACCCTATCTGGGACAGTGGGATCAATATTTTATTACATGTAAGATCACATAAGGAACGTTGGCATTGTACGAGCATATAAGATATCCGAGTATCCTTATTGATTCCGAACAGTTCAACGGGAATTCCTAGAGATGAATAACCATGTGAAATTGTATTCAATTCAGGTATGTGTGATTTGTTATGAAATTCAGAAATGAAAGATGAGTATGTATCATATGACCATATGTGAAATATATGACAACGAATGATATGAATGTATATAAATGATTGATGTGTTATATATGCTCGTTATATGAAATTGTGGTTTTATGATTCGGACTTGAGATTTATGAAATATCAAACATAGTTTTGATGTATGATTTCTTGGTTCAAAAACTTGAATAGATAATGAAATTAAAATGGTTGAGTTGGCTATATGATTCATATATGCAAATTTGGTTTATGTGAATAAGGGAATTATGAACGTTTGAGTTTGGAAGTCTTTATAAAGAATGTAACACCCTGAATTTGGGCCTAGAAGTTTTGGGCCTTGAGCATGGGAGCAGTTGAAGGCAGCTTATAATATTCTGTTGTGCATGAAAATTTTGTTAATGAAGGCTTGTTTTAGTGGTTAAGTGTATTGAGAAGTGTTGGAGAAGTCCTGGGTTCAAACCTGGACTCTAGCAAAAATTTTGGTTTAAGGTGAATCAACCCTGGGTGTAGTAGGTAGGCCTTAAGAATATTGTTGGAGAAATTGTGACACAAAAAGCCTTGTGGCTTAGTGGCAAGTAGCGTGTGGAGCATCTGAGGGGAGGCATGGGTTCGAATCCCATGGCAAGCAAAGAGCATTTATTTTGTTAACAAGGGGCGGCAAGAGTTGGTGTTGAATTTAAACTCTGATGATGGAGGGATCCCACATCGAGAAGCTAACATAAGAGTGGATGCAAAGCTGGCTTTAAATATAGAGAACCATGAGGAGAGTAAAGGTACCTTTCTTGGCTGATCCCTTTCGCTTTATGGCGTGCTCGTTTGGGTTGGGCGTCGGCTAAGAGTACTCGGAGCGTGGATTAACTCCAGTCTCCAATCAGGTATGTATTTTTTCGTTAGTCTAGCTGTAGGATGGCTACTTCAGGCCGCGATGGGCCGAAAGGGGTCATGTGGGCCCAATGGGCCTACGAGCCCACTTGGATAAGTTGTTGATTGTGTAGTAAATATTGGACTAGGCTAGGTGAATCTCATATCCGTGGCTAGATTTGGGCTAAAAAGGCCACACGAGCGTGTGGGCCCATTTGGGCCGAGAAGGGCTTTAGGCCCATTCGTATTGTTATCCCTGTTTAGAATACTTTAGTTTACCAAATTACTGAAATATCCTCAGTTGTAAAATTTCCAAAGTACCCTCGGTTTATAAAATTACTATTTTACCCTCGATTTACAGAATTATTATTTTACCCTTGATTTACAAAATTACCGTTTTACCCTCGATTGTGAAATTACTAAAATACCCTCAGTTTGCAAAATTATTGAAATACCCTCGACATGTAAAATTATCAAAGTACCCTTGATTTACAAAATTACCATTTTACCCTCGATTTACAAAATTACTATTTTACCCTCGATTTACAGAATTACCGTTCTACCCTCGATTTATAAAATTACCATTTTACCCTTGATTTAGAGAATTACCATTTTACCCTCGATTTAGAAAATTACTAAAATACCCCTAGTTTGTAAAATTACTAAAATACCCCCTGATTTGTAAAATTACTGAAATACCCTCGATTGGTAAAAATTACCAAAGTACCCTCGATTTATAGAATTACTATTTTACCCTCGATTTACAGAATTACTGTTTTACCCTTGATTTACAAAATTACCATTTTACCCTCGATTGTGAAATTACTGAAATACCCCTATAGGGTAGAATTACCAAAACACCCCTAGTTTGTAAAATTACTAAGATACCCTTGTAGGGTAGAATTACTAAAATACCCTAGTAAGATAGAATTATCGAATACCCCTATAGGGTAGAATTACCGAAATACCCCTGTAGGGTAGAATTACTGAAATACCCCTGTAGGGTAGAATTACCGAAATACCCCTGTAGGGTAGAATTATCGCAATACCCCTATAAGGTAGAATTATCGAAATACCCCTGTAGGGTAGAATTACTAAAATACCCCTGTAGGGTGGAATTACCGAGATACCTTGTGGGGTAAAATTACCATTTTGCCCCTAAGGTGTTAAATGACTGTTTTGCCCTTGTGGGCAAGTGGTGACTTAACCGTGTGGTTGTGGTTTGATTGTGAATATATGTTGGTGATATGAATGATTTGACTATGATTGTTTGATTCAAATATGGACATTATATTCTGATTCTGTATGTTGTATGCGATGACATGTATATCTGTTGCATGGGATATGGGTTATATTGATGGAGGAAGCGTTCTGGCAGCCTCGCTACAATCTGGTGGCTTCGCCACATATATCTGATACAGTGACTTCACACAATATCCGGCACCTCGCTGCAATTTCTGTGGTGTGTAGCGGTTGGGTGGGTCGAGTAGTCTCCCACATGGTGTAAGGTTGGTACGGGGTGTATACTACCGGATTGGGTTGGGATTGCATTCACATTCGATTCTAATTACATTTCGACATCGATTCGATTCTATTACCTAATTCTAATTCGGTTCGATTACGATTACATTGCGACATCGATTCTAATTCTAGTTTTGATTTTGATTCTGTCTGTAACACCCCGTACTCGAGTCCGTTACCGGAGTCGAACACAAGGTGCACATAACTCGACTTAATCATTTTCACAGTCCATTTAAAATTTTCCAGACAAGCTGGTTACTGCATCACTGTCGCCTTAAAAATCATATCTTGAGTTTCAAAGCTCGAAAATCAGTTTCGTAATTTTTCCCTGAAATTAGACTCATATTTCCATCTACAAAATGCTTTTCTAGAATTTTTGGTCAGGAAAATTAGTACAGTTTATTAGTTAAATTCTCCCATGTTACAGGGGTCGACTACACTGACCTTCGCGCATTACAACTTGAATATCTCTTTGTACAGGGCTTAAATACTGATGCCATTTCTTTATATAGAAACTAGACTCAAAGAGGAATCTATACATATATGGAATGACTCCTAATTATCTCTGGTTAATTTACAATGAATTTCCAAAGTCGGAACAGGGAATCCAGAAACTGTTCTGGCTCTATTTGACGAGAACTTTAATATCTCTTAACATATAACTCATATGACCGTTTCGTTTCTTCCATATGAAAGAAAATTCATCAAGGTTCATTTACATAATTTATTCACTATTTAATTCCATTCCTACAAATTTTAGTGATTTTTCAAATCCAAACCACTGCTGCTGTCAGCATCTGTTTTCAAGGTAAACTTTACCTATTTCGTGGTTTCCATGGACCAACTAGAGTTTTGTCATACATAGGTCCACATATAATCATATTTAGCCATTCCAATGGCTGATCATTTGCCCAACACTTCCATTCAATCCGTAGTAACATCATGAAACCATACATATATACATAAACACAAATGGTCTAATGCCATACTCCACTTTTACGAGCCATTTTCGGATGGCCGTACACACATACATCACAAAAGTACTTGAAAAGCAACAAAGGGTAGTCCTATACATGCCATTTCAAAGCTCAACCAAAATTTGTACCAAAAGGGGCCTTGATAGTGTGGGAGACTTCGACTTCCAAAAATCCTGAGTCCAATAGCTGACGAGCCAAAAATCTATAAAACAAAGAAACAAAGAAACGGAGTAAGCAATTTATGCTTAGTAAGTTTGAGCGAAGAATTTAAGCACAACAGAGGTATAGCATTCATATAACTAAACGGATAATTCCGTATATACATACTTTCAAATCATTTCTACTTTACATTCCAACCCCTATGTTCATACATAAGGGATCATCTTAGCCAAATACCGAAAGCTCATTACTCAACTGAGCGAATATTATTCGAAGGAATTCAACTATTCCAATGCACATACGAACATACCTCATTGCTGGAATTTTTGCAAGCGTATTAACTGAAATTTTTACAGCAAGATTGCTCATTCCCGAATCACGTACCTTCGGAATTTAACCGGATATAGCGACTCGCTCGATTGTCTTCGGGACATAGCCCGGTTATAGTGATTCGCACAATTGCCTTCGGGAATTAGCCCGGATTTAATAACTCGCACGAATGCCTTCGGGACTTAACCCGGTTTTGGTAACTCGCACAAATGCCTTGGCGTGTTGACCCGGATTTAGTCACTTAGCACAAAAGCCTTCGGGACTTAGCCCGGACACCATTCGAATAAACATGCACATTTAACACTAAATCATGACACATTCGTATTTCATTTCCATTAGCAAAACTCAAATACAATACACTTATCACTCTTGCACATTTCGGTTCAATATCCACACACAAAGAGCATGATTTCGATTTACTTGAGACATGATCTAATCAAATCATAATTTAAGCTTTATTACTCAAGAACTTACCTCGGATGTTGTCGAATGATCCCGATGGCTATTCGACCACTTTTTCCTTCCCTTTATCGGATTTAGCTCCCCTTTGCTCTTAAGCTTAATTTAACAAATAAATTGATTTAATCATTTGAGCATCGAAAGAGGAATTCAAGGTAGTTAGCCCACATTTTTTTTTATTAGACATTAAAGTCACATATGTACGGAAATCATGAATCAAACTCAACACATTAGTTAGTACTCTCCTTAGCCGAATTTTCCAAGCCAAGAATAGGCATCAATATGCTTGCCTCTAACCGAATGCATGCACACCAATCCCCCTCATGTGGCCGAATATGCATGTCCATGTTGAGGCCAATTATACGCTTAATACCACACAAAAACAGCATACATTTTACTAACTAACGCATTCCATATTGTAACTCAATACGCATCAATCATTTATTTCATAACCGAAACATCATCATATGCAAATATATACCTTGAGATAGTATATATGTCATACCAATACATCATGTGCAAACATATATATATATATATGCTAGAGTCGAATCTCAAAGTTGCTTATATCCAAATATAAACATATATCCAAAGCTCAAATCTTACCTACCATGCAATATGCATAAATCATACTTATGGATATACCATGGCCGAATACACCACAACACCATACCATTTCGATTTTGGTCATGGTTAAACAAAGAACTTAATGTCTCACTCAAAAATGCTAAAAGAAAATCCAAGAGTCCTCAATCCACCATCACATGTATCATTATCAAGCTTCATATTTAGCATGCAATGGCATTAACACAACATCTACCTTGGCCGAATATCATCCCCATGACATAGCAAAGATTTGAACCATGGGCTAATAAGAACATCAAGTTAGCAACCAAAAACATGCATGAATCTCATGGCACAACATCAAACATACCTTAATCTTAATACAAGTATGGGCAAACCTCCTCCTAATCCTCTTCCAAACCAAGCATGAAGCAAAAACCCCTTCCTTCTTCCTTAGAATTTTCAGCTCAAAGAAATGAAAAAAAAGATGAACAACAATTTTTTTTCTCTCTTTTCTTCAACTCACGGCAATGGGGGGGGGAAACACTCACCATTCTCTTTTTTTTTTCTTCCCTTTCATTATTCAATTCCCATGCTCATTATTTTATTTTTTTCTTACATACACCATTGTCCCAACATGTTTTATGACATGTTTTTGCCAATAATCCTTTGTCATGGCCGGCCACTAGCTATTAGGGGGGAATTTGACATGCAAGTCCTCCCTTTTGATTACATGCACTATTAGGTCCTTATAGATTAGCCTATCACATTTCAAAAGTGTCACACAAGTCCTAATAACTGAATTCACATGCAATCGACTAAATCGAAGCTTGAAATTTTCACACATTCATAAATACATATTCTAGACAATAAATATTATGTTCAAACATTTCGGTGACTCAGTTTAGCGGTCCCAAAACCACTTCCCGACTAGGGTCAATTTTGGGCTGTCACAACTCTCCCCCACTTAAGAAATTTTCGTCTCCGAAAATCTTACCGGTAAATAGGTTTGGGTATCGCTCTTTCATAGAGTTCTCAGGTTCCCAAGTAGCTTCTTCTACCCCGTGTTTGAGCCATAACACTTTCACTAGCGGAACCTTTTTGTTTCGCAACTCCTTCACTTCACGAGCTAGGATACGAATCGGTTCTTCTTCATAACTCATATCAGCTTGAATTTCAACCTCTGATGGACTAATTACGTGCGATGGATCAGATCTATAGCGTCGAAGCATCGAAACATGAAAGACATCGTGAATCTTCTCAAGTTCAGGAGGCAAAATCAATCGATATGCAACTGGACCGACTCGTTCGGAGACTTCATATGGCCCGATGAACCTCAGACTCAATTTGCCCTTACGGCCAAATCTGAGTATCTTTTTCCAAGGCGAAACTTTAAGAAACACTTTATCTCCCACCTGATACTCAATGTCTTTTCGTTTCAAATCCGCGTACGATTTCTGACGATCTGCGGCTGTCTTTCGACTTTCACGGATTACTTTTACTTTCTGTTCAGCATCTTTAATCAAGTCCACTCCGAAAATTTTACTTTCACCGAGCTCGGTCCAAAATAATGGTGTACGGCATTTACGCCGTACAAAGCCTCGTAAGGTGCCATCTTAATACTTGATTGAAAACTGTTGTTGTGTTAATTCAATCAAAGGTAAATACCGCTCCCATGAACCATCGAACTCGAGGATACAACATCTCAACATATCCTCAAGTATCTCGAATTATCCGCTCGGATTGACCATCGGTTTGGGGTGAAAAGCGGTGCTAAATGCAACTTGGTGCCCAAGGCTTCTTGCAATTTCTTCCAAAATTGCGAGGTGAATCTCGGATCTCTATCCGATACAATAGAAATAGGTACCCGTGTAATCTCATAATCGAGAAACGTACAATTCAAATGAGTTTATCCAATGAAAAATCCGTGCATACAGGGATAAAGTGAGCCGACTTAGTCGGCCTATCAACAACAACCCAAATCGCATCCTTCTTACTTGTCGACAATGGCGGTCCGGACACAAAGTCCATTGTGACTCGATCCCATTTCCAACTCGGGTATCGTGATCTATGAAGTAACCTCAAGGCACTTGATGTTCCGCTTTCACTTGTTGACATATTAAACATCTCAAAACCAAGTCGGAGATGTCTCGTTTCATACCATGCCACCAAAACCGACGTTTCAAATCGTTGTACATCTTTGTACTCCCGGGTGAATTGACATTCGCTCTGATGGGCTTCGTTCGTAATCATCGAAATGAGTTCAATTCCTTGGAACACACAGACGACTTCGAATCTCAAACAATCGTCATCATCAATTTGAAACTCCGATTCCTTGTTCGAACACACTCAGCCGTTTTGCAACCAACTCATCGTCAACTTTCGAGCTTCACGAATTTGATGAGTCAACAATGGTTTGGCCTTTAATTCAGCTACTAACACATTGTCGGGTAGAATAGACAAGTGTACATTCATCGTCAGAAAGCAAACAAAGATTTCGGCTTAAGGCGTCCGCAACGACATTAGCCTTTCCCGGGTGATAATCAATGACAAGCTCATAATGTTTTAACAACTCGAGCCAACGTCTTTGTCGCAGATTTAAGTCTCTTTGAGTCATCAAATATTTGAGACTTTTGTGATCTGAATACACATGGCACTTCTCACCAAATAAGTAATGTCGCCATATCTTTAAGGCGAATACGATGGCGACCAATTCGAGATCATGGGTCGGATAATTTTTCTCATGTGGCTTTAATTGTCTCGACGCATAGGCCACAACTTGACCTTCTTGCATCAATACGCAACCTAACCCAAGTAGGGAGGCGTCACTATAGATGACAAACTCTTTGCCGATTCGGCTGCACTAATCTTGGAGCTTCCGTCAAATGAGTTTTCAATTGATCGAAACTTTTCGACACTTTTTCGTCCATTCAAACTTGACATCTTTACAAGCGGTTTCGTCATGGGTGTGGCTATCATCGAGAATCCTTTTACAAACCGTCGGTAGTAACCAAAGTCCCAAAAAGCTCCGAACCTCAAGAATATTTCTGGAGGCTTCCAGTTAAGTATGGCTGAAATTTTGCTCGGTCGACTCGAATACCCGATGCAGATACCACATGACCCAAGAAGCTAACCTCTCTTAACCAGAACTTACACTTGCTGAACTTAGCATATAACTGCTTATCCCGTAAAATTTGCAACACTAATCTCAGGTGCTCCGCATGTTCGGTCTCATCTCTTGAATAGACCAAGATGTCGTCAATGAACACAACTACGAACCAATCCAAATATGGTCTGAAGATCCGATTCATCAAATCCATAAATACCGTAGGGGCATTAGTGAACCCAAACAGCATCACTAAGAACTCGTAGTGACCATATCTCGCTCAAGGCGCTTTTGGGTATGTCCGAATCTCGAATTCATGAATCGATAATAGCCCGATCTCAAATCTATTTTTGAGAACACCGAGGCTTCCTTCACCGATCGAACAAATCATCGATCTGCTGATAACGGATATTTGTTCTTTATTGTCACTTTATTAAGTCGACGATAGTCGATGCACAACCTCATGGTTCCGTCTTTCTTTTCACAAACAAAGACTGGTGCACCCCAAGGTGAAAAACTCGAGCAGCAAAACCTCTATCCACCAACTCTTGCAACCGAGCTTTCAACTCCTTTAATTTCGTTGGTGCCATACGATACGGAGCTATCGAAATCGGTGTGGTCCCGTACAAGCTCAATACCAAACTCTATCTCCCGAACAGTGGCAAACCCGGTAATTCTTCGAAAAACATCCGGTATTCACAAACCACCGCAGCAGATTCGGTTTTATTTTAACTCCTTATCATCAAGTACATACACAAGGTATGCTTCGCACCCTTTCTTACATATTTCTAGGCCAACATTGATGATATTACATTTGGTAACCCTTTAAGTCCGTAGACTCAACTCGGATCATCTCGTTATTTACGCACCTCAAATCAATAGTCTTGCTTTTGCAATTCACAACCGCGTCGTGCACGGTCAACCAATCTAAACCGAGGATAACATCAAATTCGTCAAACGGCAACACATCAAGTTCACGGAAAACAGAACCTCGAATTACTAGGGGCATTTCTTACACACTTTGTCGACAAGCACGTAACGACCCAAGGGATTTGACACCGAATTACGAACTCGAGAGACTCAATAGGTAAAGTCTTCTTGGATGCTAATGTTTCGCATATATAAGAATGAGTAGAACCGGGGTCAATCAAAGCAATCACATTAGTATCAAAGAGAGTGAAAGTACCAGTAATACAATCGGCGAGGAAGCATCCTCGCGTGCCAGATGCATAAGCCCTAGCAGAGCGCCGAGCCTCGGATCTGGTCGTAGCATCTCTAGATCCTCTCGACCACCACTAGCATTGCCCGTATTTCTAGATGGTCTACCTCGAGCGGTGGTAGCGCTGGTTTCCCACTCGATCTACATTCTGCTCGCACAACCTCGGGCAATCTTTAATGAAGTGGTCAACGATCCGCACTTGTAACAGAGCGGTCACGGAATCTACAACTTTCAGAATGCCATTTGCCACAATGCTGACACTCCGTTCTATCTCGACGTTCATTCCCAACACTGGCGACCGAAGCGCCTCGTGTACCCACAAGGGGTCGATCACGATCTCGTCTAAAAAGGCGCGAAGTGCCTCTAGACCGGCCCACATCATCACGAAATTTCTTCGATGCCTGTTGAAGAGACTTTCCCGAGGATCTTTTACGAAACTCTCCAGTTCCCACATCAACTTTTCGTTTTTCTTTTCTAAGCTCTTCGGATTTACAAGCTCGCTCGACAAGTACTACGAACTCTCGTATTTCAAGAATGCCAACGAACATTTTTATATCTTCATTCAGCCCATCCTCGAAGCGTTTACACATGATAGCCTCGGACGAAATACATTCCCAAGCGTATCTACTAAGTCTAACAAATTTTCGCTCGTAATCGGTAACTGACATAGAACCTTGCTTAAGCTCAAGAAATTCCTTCCGTTTTTGATCAACAAATCTCTGACTGATATACTTTTTCTGAAACTCAGTTTGGAAAAACTCCCAAGTTACTTATTCTCGGGGCACAACAGAAGTCAGAGTACTCCACCAATAGTAGGTAGAATCGCGTAGCAAGGAGATAGTACACTTTAGGCATTCATCGGGTGTACAATATAGCTCATCGAGTACCCGGATAGTGTTGTCCAACCAAAACTCAGCTTGCTCGGCATCGTCGCTATCCGTAGCCTTAAATTCAGTAGCCTCATGTTTTCGGATTCTGTCAACTGGGGGCTTATTCGACCTTATTTGGTCAGTTACCAGAGGCATTGTAGGTGCGGGGGTTGTGTTTGTTGGGAATGGAGGTTGTGGAACAGCCGTATTAGTTCGAATGTATTGGTTGAACCAATCATCACGCTATAAAAAGCTTGCCTAGCCTCATCATTCGGATTGCTAGCAATAGGTTGAGAGTCTGCCGCCATTTGTCCCTTGTCGGGAGCAGCGCCACACTCTCCACATCATCAGCTATCGCTTCGGTTGGGATCGGGATCCATTACTATAAATAAACACAATTTCAAACGTCGAAATCACCACACTATCAAATAATCACATAAAATGGCATGTATAGCTAGACCCAAACGCATTACGGTAGTCCTAGAATCGACTAAACCGTAGCTCGATACCAATAAAATTGTAACACCCGTGCACTGAGTCCGTTACGAGTCGAACACAAGGTGCACACAACTCGACTTAATCATTTTCACGATCCATTTAAAATTTTCCAGACAAGCTGGTTACTGCATCACTGTCGCCTTAAAAATCATATCTTGAGTTTCAAAGCTCGAAAATCAGTTTCGTAATTTTTCCCCTAAATTAGACTCATATTTCCATCTAAAAAATTTTTTTCTAGAATTTTTGGTCGGGCCAATTAGTACAGTTTATTAGTTAAAGTCTCCCATGTTACAGGGGTCGACTACACTGACCTTCTCGCGTTACAACTTGAATATCTCTCTGTACAGGGCTTTAATTCTGATGTCGTTTGTTTCTATAGAAACTAGACTCAAAGAGGAATTTATACATATATGGCATGACTCCTAATTATCTCTGGTTAATTTACAATGAATTTCCAAAGTCGGAATAGGA
This sequence comes from Gossypium arboreum, assembly GCF_025698485.1. Classification (NCBI taxonomy): domain Eukaryota; kingdom Viridiplantae; phylum Streptophyta; class Magnoliopsida; order Malvales; family Malvaceae; genus Gossypium; species Gossypium arboreum. The sequence continues at coordinate 48,131,439 of NC_069082.1, forward strand.
AATCCAGAAACTGTTCTGGTTCTGTCTCACGAGAACTTTAATATCTCTTAACATATAACTCATATGACTGTTTCGTTTCTTCCATATGAAATTAAATTCATCAAGGTTCATTTACATAATTTATTCACTATTTAATTCCATTCCTACAAATTTTAGTGATTTTTCAAATCCAGACCACTGCTGCTGTCAGCATCTGTTTTCAAGGTAAACTTTACCTATTTCGTGGTTTCCATGGACCAACTAGAGTTTTGTCATACATAGGTCCACATATAATCATATTTAGCCATTCCAATGGCTGATCATTTGCCCAACACTTCCATTCAGTCCGTAGTAACATCATGAAACCATACATATATACATAAACACAAATGGTCTAATGCCATACTCCACTTTTACGAGCCATTTTTGCATGGCCGTACACACATACATCACAAAAGTACTTGAAAAGCAACAAAGGGTAGTCCTATACATGCCATTTCAAAGCTCAACCAAAATTTGTACCAAAAGGGGCCTTGATAGTGTGGGAGACTTCGACTTCCAAAAATCCCGAGTCCGATAGCTGACGAGCCAAAAATCTATAAAACAAAGAAACAAAGAAACGGAGTAAGCAATTTATGCTTAGTAAGTTTGAGCGAAGAATTTAAGCACAACAGAGGTATAGCATTCATATAACTAAACGGATAATTCCGTATATACATACTTTCAAATCATTTCTACTTTACATTCCAACCCCTATGTTCATACATAAGGGATCATCTTAGCCAAATACCAAAAGCTCATTACTCAACTGAGCGAATATTATTCGAAGGAATTCAACTATTCCAATGCACCTACGAACATACCTCATTGCTGGAATTTTTGCAAGCGTATTAACTGAAATTTTTACAGCAAGATTGCTCATTCCCGAATCACGTACCTTCGGAATTTAACCGGATATAGCGACTCGCTCGATTGTCTTCGGGACATAGCCCGGTTATAGTGATTCGCACAATTGCCTTCGGGAATTAGCCCGGATTTAATAACTCGCACGAATGCCTTCGGGACATAACCCGGTTTTGGTAACTCGCACAAATGCCTTCGGGAGTTGACCCGGATTTAGTCACTTAGCACAAAAGCCTTCGGGACTTAGCCCGGACACCATTCGAATAAACATGCACATTTAACACTAAATCATGACACATTCGTATTTCATTTCCATTAGCAAAACTCAAATACAATACACTTATCACTCTTGCACATTTCGGTTCAATATCCATACACAAAGAGCATGATTTCGATTTACTTGAGACATGATCTAATCAAATCATAATTTAAGCTCTATTACTCAAGAACTTACCTCGAATGTTGTCGAATGATCCCGATGGCTATTCGACCACTTTTTCCTTCCCTTTATCGGATTTAGCTCCCCTTTGCTCTTGAGCTTAATTTAACAAATAAATTGATTTAATCATTTGAGCATCGAAAGAGGAATTCAAGGTAGTTAGCCCACATTTTTTTTTATTAGACATTAAAGTCACATATGTACGGAAATCATGAATCAAACTCAACACATTAGTTAGTACTCTCCTTAGTCGAATTTTCCAAGCCAAGAATAGGCATCAATATGCTTGCCTCAAACCGAATGCATGCACACCAATCCCCCTCATGTGGCCGAATATGCATGTCCATGTTGAGGCCAATTATACGCTTAATACCATACAAAAACAGCATACATTTTACTAACTAACGCATTCCATATTGTAACTCAATACGCATCAATCATTTATTTCATAACCGAAACATCATCATATGCAAATATATACCTTGAGATAGTATATATGTCATACCAATACATCATGTGCAAACATATATATATATATATATGCTAGAGTCGAATCTCAAAGTTTCTTATATCCAAATATAAACATATATCCAAAGCTCAAATCTTACCTACCATGCAATATGCATAAATCATACTTATGGATATACCATGGCCGAATACACCACAACACCATACCGTTTCGATTTTGGTCATGGTTAAACAAAGAACTTAATGTCTCACTCAAAAATGCTAAAAGAAAATCCAAGAGTCCTCAATCCACCATCACATGTATCATTATCAAGCTTCATATTTAGCATGCAATGGCATTAACACAACATCTACCTTGGCCGAATATCATCCCCATGACATAGCAAAGATTTGAACCATGGGCTAATAAGAACACCAAGTTAGCAACCAAAAACATGCATGAATCTCATGGCACAACATCAACCATACCTTAATCTTAATACAAGTATGGCCAAACCTCCTCCTAATCCTCTTCCAAACCAAGCATGAAGCAAAAACCCCTTCCTTCTTCCTTAGAATTTTCAGCTCAAAGAAATGAAAAAAAAGATGAACAACAATTTTTTTCTCTCTTTTCTTCAACTCACGGCAATGGGGGGGGGGAAACACTCACCATTCTCTGTTTTTTTTCTTCCCTTTCATTATTCAATTCCCATGCTCATTATTTTATTTTTTTCTTACATACACCATTGTCCCAACATGTTTTATGACATGTTTTTGCCCATAATCCTTTGTCATGGCCGGCTACTAGCTATTAGGGGGGGAATTTGACATGCAAGTCCTCCCTTTTGATTACATGCACTATTAGGTCCTTATAGATTAGCCTATCACATTTCAAAAGTGTCACACAAGTCCTAATAACTGAATTCACATGCAATCGACTAAATCGAAGCTTGAAATTTTCACACATTCATAAATACATATTCTAGACAATAAATATTACGTTCAAACATTTCGGTGACTCGGTTTAGTGGTCCCGAAACCACTTCCCGACTAGGGTCAATTTTGGGCTGTCACACATCGTCACCGATTCTAATTCGATTCGATTCGATTCGATTCTAGTTATGATAATGTTTTTATTCGTAATGGGTTAAAACCCATCCGACATCGTCTGTTATAGTGGGCTAAGGCCCAATTGATATCGAAATCGTAATAAGGTCAGGCGGACTTTTAATTCTTTTATATGACCGATCGTTCCGTTTTATAGTAGGGATTTCACATGAGTTTTCGTAAACTCACCTGTTTATTAACCTTCGTAATTTCCGGACTTAGACGGATCGAGCTGCGAGGGGCTCGGAGGAAGCCACACACGCTGTTTATGTTACAATTTTGATTATTACTTTTAAATGTTTTATGTGGGTTGTAGTAAAGCCGTTGCAAGTTTCTGGATTTCAAATTTGGAATTTTATTTATTGTTCTTATAATTGCTAGCATTAGAACACGGTTTTCTAAAGCAACTACTGTTGTTCAAAACATCACGTAACCGCAATTAGTTTTTAAATTAAGCTTCCGCAACTGCCAGGATTTTCTTTACAAAGTTGTTAAGAATGTTATTCAGCTGAGGTTTTCTAACAAGGTTTAAAAAGGATACAAGTTTTTAATTATTAAGAAGGGTTTTTAATGGAAACATGGTTTCCGAAAAACACTTCAATGTGACACGCCAGATTCGAGCCAAACTTCTAGGCCGAGTTTGTGGTGTTATATTTATTGGTATCAGAGCCTGGGTTGTAACAACTCGGCTGTGGATTGGGTTTTCAAAGGTTAAATTTCAGAAAACTATTTTCAACTACGTGGTCTGTTTGAAGTATTTCTCTTAAAAAGTGTGGCACACCGAGTCTCCGGTACCGAATCCGTAAGTCTTCTGAATACTTTTGTCTGTTTAGAAATTGAAATACTGTGGATTCCTTAGATATTGGTCTGAATTTAAGTTTGGTATTTATTTTATGTAGATGTGATGTTTGGATATAGAAATTGTATATATGTGTGATAAATATGTGGCTGCTTCTGTGAATAAGTGTTGTATGTATGAGATGTTTCAAGTTCTAGTTGAAGTGTGATAGTGATAGTAGGATCAGAGTGCGCAGCGGTAGCGTAGTGGGGTAGATGTTACACGACTACCCTATTAGACGGAAATTTATGGGACGAAATTTCTTTAAGGGAGGTAGAGTTGTAAGACCCTGAATTTGGGCTTAGAAGTTTTGGGCCTTGATCATGGGAGCGGTTGAAGGCAGCTTATAATATTCTGTTGTGCATGAAAATTTCGTTAATGAAGGCTTGTTTTAGTGGTTAAGTGTATTGAGAAGTGTTGGAGAAGTCCTGGGTTCAAACCAGGACTCTAGCAAAAATTTTGGTTTAAGGTGAATCAACCCTGGGTGTAGTAGGTAGGCCTTAAGAATGTTGTTGGAGAAATTGTGACACGAAAAGCCTTGTGGCTTAGTGGCAAGTAGCGTGTGGAGCATTTGAGGGGAGGCATGGGTTCGAATCCCATGGCAAGCAAAGAGCATTTATTTTGTTAACAAGGGGCGGCAAGAGTTGATGTTGAATTTAAACTCTGATGATGGAGGGATCCCACATCGGGAAGCTAACATAAGAGTGGATGCGAAGCTGGCTTTAAATATAGAGAACCATGAAGAGAGTAAAGGTACCTTTCTTGGCTGATCCCTTTCGCTTTATGGCGTGCTCGTTTGGGTTGGGCGTTGGCTAAGAGTGCTCGGAGCATGGATTAACTCCAGTCTCCAATCAGGTGTGTATTTTTTCGCTACTCTAGCTGTAGGATGGCTACTTCGGGCCGCGATGGGCCGAAAGGGGTCATGTGGGCCCAATGGGCCTACGAGCCCAATTGGATAAGTTGTTGATTGTGTAGTAAATATTGGACTAGGCTAGGTGAATCTCATATCCGTGGCTAGATTTGGGCTAAAAGGGCCACACGAGCGTGGGCCCATTTAATGAGAAGGGCTTTAGGCCCATTCGTATTGTTATCCCTGTTTAGAATACTTTAGTTTACCAAATTACTGAAATATCCTCAGTTGTAAAATTTCCAAAGTACCCTCGGTTTATAAAATTACTATTTTACCTCGATTCTGTAATTCTTGTTTTACCCTTGATTTACAAAATTACTGTTTTACCCTCGATTGTGAAATTACTGAAATACCCTTAGTTTGCAAAATTATTGAAATACCCTCGACATGTAAAATTATCAAAGTACCCTCGATTTACAAAATTACCATTTTACCCTCGATTTACAAAATTACTATTTTACCCTCGATTTACAGAATTACCGTTCTACCCTCGATTTATAAAATTACCATTTTACCCTCGATTTAGAGAATTACAATTTTACCCTCAATTTAGAAAATTACTAAAATACCCCTGATTTGTAAAATTACTAAAATACCCCCTGATTTGTAAAATTACTGAAATACCCTCGACTGGTAAAAATTACCAAAGTACCCTCGATTTATAGAATTACTATTTTACCCTCGATTTACAGAATTACTATTTTACCCTTGATTTACAAAATTACCGTTTTACCCTCGATTGTGAAATTACTGAAATACCCCTATAGGGTAAATTACCAAAACACCCCTAGTTTGTAAAATTACTAAAATACCCTTGTAGGGTAGAATTACTAAAATACCCTAGTAAGGTAGAATTACCGAATACCCCTGTAGGGTAGAATTACCGAAACACCCCTGTAGGGTAGAATTACTGAAATACCCATGTAGGGTAGAATTACCGGAATACCCTTGTAGGGTAGAATTATCGCAATACCCCGATAGGGTAGAATTACCGAAATACCCCTGTAGGGTAGAATTACTAAAATACCCCTGTAGGGTGGAATTACCGAGATACCTTATGGGGTAAAACTACCATTTTTCCCCTAAGATGTTAAATGACTGTTTTGCCCTTGTGGGCAAGTGACTGACTTGAACTGTGTGGTTGACGTATTTGATTGTGAATATATGTTGGTGATATGAATGATTTGACTGTGATTGTTTGATTCAAATATGGACATGATATTCTGATTCTGTATGTTGTATGCGATGACATGTATATCTGTTGCATGGGATATGGGTTATATTGATGGAGGAAGCATTCTGGCAGCCTCGCTGCAATCTGGTGGCTTCGCCACATATATCTGTTCTGGTGACTTCGTCACAATATCTGGCAGCCTCGCTGCAATTTCTATGGTGTGTAGCGGTTGGGTGGGTCGAGTAGTCTCCCTACATGGTGTAAGGTTGGTACGGGGGTGTATACGGCTGGATTGGGTTGGGATTGCATTCTCATTCTAATTCGATTACATTGCGACATCGATTCGATTCTATTACCTAATTCGATTACGGTTACGATTACGATTACATTGCGATCATCGATTCGATTCATTACCTAATTCGATTACGGTTCGATTTTGATTCTCACACGATTTTGATTCTGATTCTGATTCTAGTTATGATAATATTTCTTATTCTGTAATGGGTTAAAGCCCATCTGATACTGTCTGTTATAGTGGGCTAAGGCCCAATTGATACTGAAACTGTAAGTAAGGCTGGGACCAAACTTTTAATTCTTTTATATGACTGACTGTTCCTGTTTATAGTAGGGGATTTCACACTGAGTTTTCGTAAACTCACCCCGTTTATTAAACTTTCAGGTAATTTCCAGAATTAGACGGATCGGAGCTGCGAGGGGCTCGGAGGAAGCCACACACGCTGTTTCTGTTACAATTTTGATTATTACTTTTAAATGTTTTATGTGGGTTGTAGTAAAGCCGTTGCAATTTTCTGGATTTCAAATTTGGAATTTTATTTATTGTTCTTATAATTGCTAGTATTAGAACACGGTTTTCTAAAGCAACTACTATTGTTCAAAACATCACGTAACCGCAATTAGTTTTTAAATTAAGCTTCCGCAACTGCCAGGATTTTCTTTACAAAGTTGTTAAGAATGTTATTCAGCTGAGGTTTTCTAACAAGGTTTAAAAAGGATACAAGTTTTTAATTATTAAGAAGGGTTTTTAATGGAAACATGGTTTCCGAAAAACACTTCAATGTGACATGCCAGATACGAGCCAAACTTCTAGGCCGGGTTTGGGGTGGTACAAAGAACTTGACAAAACTTTATTTATGATTTGTAATAAATGAACATAGTTTGATTGGCAATGTAATGAATATGTGTGAGCTTGACTTATATGATTAAGTTAACGATTGTTATTCGAATTTGATAGCATGGTTATACGTTCATTGATAAATAATATAAGTGGAGCTATTTGGTTATATGAATTTATGAGTACAATAGATGTATATGTGATTGAGATTTGATAAATTCAGTTTAGTGATATTGGTTTATAGATATTATTGAAATGATTTATTTGCTTATGGCTTACTAAGCTTTCAGAGCTTACTCTGTGTTTTTTTCCTATGTCTATAGAGTTTCAGAGTCTTGCTCGAGTTGGAAGTTGTTGGAGACGTCATCACACTATCCGATTATCGCTTCGGTAAATAAAAGCTTTGAGTTTTGGTTATGTGGCATGTATAGGCTAGTTTTGAGATGGTTCATTTTGATTTGAGTAAATATATAGCCATGCGAAAATGGCTTAATTATGATGTTAATATTGTGTATATTTAGTTATGAATTGAGCTCATTCTGGGAAGTATGATTCATGGTTTATATGTATGGTGTAATTATTTATATGATTCGGCTTGAACATTGAGGTGAAATGTTGGATATATTTTCGACTTATGGTTCATATTCCTATAGGTAAAATGATGAGTATAACATTGATGATGCATCAGTTATTTGAATACAGTTTGAAAAGGCAAATAATGTGATATATTTAGATATATATATGTATATGTCCAAGTGAAATGGTCATTTTGGTATGTTCATAGTTGGGAATTTGGTAATGCTTAATATGTGATTTTTAATATGCTTTAATATAGAGAATGAGCATGAAATTAGTTGATGATATTATGGATTGATTGATGAATGTTTAGAGTTGAATTTGGCTAAAAATGCTGCATATATGATGCTTGATTTTGGAATTGTAGGGAAGACCCAAATGAGTGGTATATTGGCCATGTAAATGGCCAATTTTTGCCCACACGGGCAGGGACACGGCGTGTGTCTTTGCCGTGTTGCTCGAGGGCCATTTCTAAATGAGCCTGGGCAGACCACATAGTCGCGCACACATGGACGTGTGCTAGGTCATGTGGCCAAGTCAACAGGTTAGACACACGGGCATGTCTTATGGCCGTGTGGACAAGTCAATATATATGCCCTGTTTTGCCACGGTTTAGACACACGGGCGTGTTTAATGTCGTGTGAGGCATATGGCCTACTCACACGAGCATGTGACCTTTATAACTTTGAAAAATGTTTAAGTTTTGAAATATTTTGTATGTGTTTGGTTTAGTCCCGACCTCTTCCTAATACATGTTTAAGGTCTCGTTGACCTAAGAAAAAGGACTTTATATTGATGTTTGATTATATTGCTATGATGTTTGTGAAATGAATCCAAAATGTTCTGATATGTCTGGTAATGCCATTAACCCTAGTCCTACAACGGATATGAGTTAAGGTTGTTACATTTGATTGGCATTAGAGTTATGGTTTAGTCAGTTTTAGGACTACCATAGTGTATTTGAGTCTAGCTATACATGCCACATTTAACCTACGGTAGTGTGATATCTCTAGACTCTGACGAAAATTATTTTGATGAGACAGATAAGTTTTCCAACCGAGCTAATTCTGATATTACGGAATATGTACTCAAATGTTTGAATGGAAATGTGTTGATTATGAGTTAAAACTCACAAAGGTATGGATCAAAGAGTATGACATTTTGTTATAGATAAATGTTATAATTATATGAGCATATGAGATATGATATTTGAGTTATGATTGCTATCTGAAATCCTTTGATTGTGAATTAGTAATTTGAGTTTGCATATGAACAATGTGTTAAGAACAAAAGTGATTAAAATAAAAAGTTTATTAAATGATTTGAGAATGTGAAATTAGTAATGGACTAGCTATTTGTGATAGTTTGTGTTAAGTACATGTATGAGAGAGTTAAATTTGAGGCTTTACTACCCTTACCCCCTTATCAGTGAAATGTTAAAATGAAATCTGTAAGATTTGGGTTGAATAAGCCTACGAGTGTGGAATTATAGAAGTCCGTGTTTGGAAGATTAATAATGTAGTTAGAGAAGCAAATGAACCAACAAATGAAGATAGTACTAAAGAAGATATTGAAAGGTTCTAAAGACTATTCAAATTATGCAAAGTCACTGTTAATGAAGAAGTTGAATTCAATGAAATAAAAGTATTTAGTTATGATATCTAAAGAAAGGTATTAACTTAAAGTTCTTTTGAATTTATTTCTATTATTGATGGGATAATATGGACTTAATGTTGACAGAATTAGACAGTTGAATAATGTTTGAATTATATTGATGGCTGAGTGCAGTGGTTATAGTCCAGAAGCTACTATGACTTCTTCTGGACATTCTATGTGTATATTATCCTCTGTAGTATATGTCACTATTTAATTTCAGAAGGAATTCTTATCGTGTGAGAACATTAGCTAAACATGCTAATAGAAGAAAGTATCGTTGGTCTGTTTGAGTTATATTCGACAATGCTATGTCTTTCTCTGGTATTTATTCCATTGTGTGGATATGAAAGTTGACGGTAAAATCTGTATGATGCTAATACTCTGGTTCTACTGGCTATTGTTCTGTTGAAAATATGTGAAGATTATATTGCTTCTGTTACTGTGGATTCCAGTATTTTTGAGTAATATTGTTCTTTCTTGACATTTTCTAGGATATCATCGGAGTTGATATCATTCTATATGGGTTATAATTTTTTGATATTCTGTGTAACTTCAGATGTTGAAAATTTTGCTATTCTAGTTTTCTTATGATTCTATGTGATTATCTATAAGAGATATCTATTTGACGAAAATGGCTATATCTGTTATAATCATAATTTCTGTTCTAAAATTTGGGAAGTACTGTAGTACCATTACCAAAATTATGAAAGTTGTGCTTCTGCATTGGTTGCTGTTCAAATCATTTTTTATTTTCTTCTGGGTTCAAATGTTTTATTAACAGCTGGGATATTATCTATTGTTACGGGTAAGACTTCGGTTTTATTATGACATTATGATTTTTATTTGATGATTGTGGCATCTATAATGATATGTCTGGGTTATCCTTTTTAATGAGAAGAAAAGATTTCTTCGAAAAAAATCGATTCAGTAGTTTAATTTGATCTAAAATTATTTGATTGAAAAGTTAACTGGGTTATATGTGTTTGAATCTATTTATTGGATTGGAAATAAACTTTGAACGCATGTGTGAGGGATAGTCTGAGGAAGAATTCGTATTCTTGAAGACTTGATACAGAATTATATCTATCGGAACAATACTATTTGATTAATGTTGTAGTAAATTAAAGTTAGTTTGATTGTTGAAGTTTTCCTTTTTGCACGGAGATATTATCAACAGAAACATCAATATTGGTTCAGTCTAATTTGAAGAAAGAGTTTATGATCTTCAGTCATACGTCAATGAACGGTTTGAAGTGCATTCTAATAATAGAGTGTATAATGATATCTTGTGATTCCATACGGTTAAAGCTACATTAAAAGAGTTAAGTAACATATTTGATGATTACAAGAGTTTAAAATGTTTGACATTGCAGAGTGAGATCCGAACTTAGCACAACAAAGCTAGCTCGAATCGTCAAAAAAATTTTGAGTCTGTAAGTAAATATTATTATCCGAGAGAAATGATTACAGCTTCGAATGATCTGAATAAGAAACTTTTCTATGCTTTATGAATGATGAATACGTGATTGATCTTCTCAGAGGATGATTATATTGTAGCTGGATTAGAAGTTAAATTGATGCTTACTAAGTGAATTCGTGAAACTTAGAAATGTATTATCAAATTATAAGTTAAAAAGGGGTTAAGCATAAATTGATTTCTGATTCAGAACTTTAGATGTGGAATTGATGATTGCTTTTGCTTTGAGACAGAGTGTATATACTAAAAAGCTTTGAGATTGTATAACCATTATTGCAAGAGGCTCACAGTGTTAGTTAGACTGTTCATGCAAGAGTAACAAGATACATAATAATCTAAGAAAGTGGTATTGATAAATGGGTATAAAACGTAGTATTTCTGACCTCGCGTTTAAATGTCTGAGCTATCAACAGGTTAAAGTTAATTATTAAGCGTCTTCAGGACTATTTCAGTATGTTTTGATATCTGAGTAATGGTGAAATAGAATTTTGATGCATTTTTTATTGGGATTATCTCTTGTCATTGAAAAACATAGATTTTATCTGAATTATTGTTAACTGTCTGAATAAGTCTTTTCGTACGCATAGATTTCTCTTTTGATAAAGCAGCTGAGTTATTTGTTTCAGAGACTGTCAGTTTGCACATGGTGCCAGTCATCATTGTTTCAAATTAAAATCTAAAAATTTATATGGTAATTCTGGGAGAAACTACAGTAAGCTGTGAGTACGATGTTGTTTTGAAAATTCTCGAAATATTTATTTGTCCCTATGTTTTAGAGTTTGAAAGCAACTAAGAAAGATTGTTGTTGTTTGATAAGCTAACATGTGATTATAAAAACGACGTTGTATAAGGGATCGTATGGTTGTAATTACCGAACTCCGTTGTTTTGGGACCAAGCTTTGTGAGAAAATGATTCACGGGATTAATGCCATCAGAAAAATTGGGCAAAAGATGAAAGTAATTCTGTACAGTTATAAACAGTTTCAACTTGATATGATGTATAGCGGAAGACAGATCAGAATCTTAGTTGTGAGATTAAATAGATATGAAATCCGAAGCTAAGTGTGAATTTGAGATGTACTGTGAGGGAAAAAATCCTTAATCTACTTTTTGGTTAGATTTTCGGGGACGAAAATCCCTAAGGGGGGAGAGTTGTAACAGCCTGGTTTAGACCGTAGTCGGAACAATGGTTTTAGGACCATGAATCCGAGTTAGAAAAATATTTTAATATTACATTTCGTGCTTAAAGTATGTGAATTGATATGTGTGAAATTTTCGTATGAAAATTTTATTGTTTGTGTACTCGATTTTATAAAAAAAGACCTAATCGCGTAAAGCATAAAAGTTAAATTCTATAAGTTAAATGCATTAAATGACTATAGATTTTAATTGTTTGAGTACTTGAATGGTAATTATACCATTTAAGTGTTAGTGGACATATATGGGAGTTGGTATTGTTGAAATTTGTTTTTAATAGAAAGGTTAATATAGTAAATTATGTATTAATATGTGATTAAATAAAACAATTCATAAATTGGCCATGGATGAAGCTTTGATTGTTCGACACTTTTAAAGCTTAATTTGGGTATGTATTTTACTCGGTTTTTGATAATTTTTACATTTTTGAGATCGTTGCTTCGTAAATTAGCTAGCCCATGCTTTAATTTTCAGAATTGATGAAGAATTTGTGATTTTCCATTGTTGATAGCTTGAGTTTTTTGTGTTTGACGATGAAAAATAAATATGTGTTAATAGATTTTCATATTTAATTAAGTGATTTTTAGTAAAAATGTCTATTTGGGATTAAATTGTAAATTTTGTAATTTGAGGGGTCAAAATGTGAAATAAATGAAATAAATGGGCTATTAGGGACCTTAGTGAAATTTGGCCAAGCATAGGTGTGGTCAAATTTTGAATATTTTATGTTTTGTGAAATAGGGACTAATTGCGAAAAATGTGAAATGTTAGGGGCAAAAGTGTAATTATCCCATTTATGTGTGTTTTGATGAATTTGATTGAGTATATGATTAAATAAGTTGAATTTATATTGAATTAGATCAAGAAATGAGGAAATCGGATTTGGATTGGGGAAAGTAAAAAATTATCGAATAGTCATTCTGGTCCGTTCGTGTTAGTACAAGGTAAGTTCATAAGTAAATAAATGTTGTTAAATTGAAATGTATGTGCATTATATGTGCTGAATTGAGTTGTAAAGAACTATATATGTGATGTCGAATTGAATTGAGTTTTGGAGAATCTGTTCCTATCATGGATTGTTCGAATAGGTAAATTTGAGAAAGTTTCGATAATGTGACAATGTCTGAAAAACCCCGTACGAACCATAGGAATAGTTAGGATACATATGTCATGACATAGGATTTCGATAGGTGTTATCATGTAAGACCACATCTGGGACGTTGGCATCGATTTGTGATTTACATGTAAGACCATGTCTGGGACATTGGAATCGTATATGATTTGGTGTAAGACCCTGTCTGGGACATTGGCATCTATATTTGATTACATGTAAGACCATGCCTAGGATGTTGGCATTGTATGAGCTTATGAGATATCTGAGTATCCTTATTGATTTCGAGCAGTTCAACGGGCATTCCGAGAAATGACTAACCATGTGAAATTGTATCCGATTCAGGTACATGTGATTTGTTATGAAATTCAGAAATGAAAGGTGAGTATGTATCATATGACCATATGTGAAATATATGACAATGAATGATATGAATGTCTATAAACGATTGATATGTTATATATGCTCATTATATGAAATTGTGGTTTTATGTTTCGAACATGAGATTTATGAAATATCAAACATAGCTTTGATGTATGATTTCTTGGTTCGAAAACTTGAATAGATAATGAAATTAAAATGGTTGAGTTGGCTATATGATTCATATATGAAAATTTGGTTTATGTGAATAAGGGAATTATGGATGTTCGAGTTTGGAAGTGTTTATAAAGAAGTTGACAAAACTTTATTTATGATTTGTAATAAATGAACATAGTTTGATTGGCGATGTAATGAATATGTGCGAGCTTGACTTATATGATTGAGTTAACGGTTGTTATTCGAATTTGAAAGCATGGTTATACTTTCATTGATAAATAAGATAAGTGGAGTTATTTAATGTCGTTATATGAATTTACGAGTACAATAAATGTATTTGTTATTGAGATTTGATAAATTCAGTTTAGTGATATTGGTTTATAGATATTATTGAAATGATTTATTTGCTTATGGCTTACTAAGCTTTCAACGCTTACTCTGTGTGTTTTTCCTATGTCTATAGAGTTTCAGAGTATTGATCGGGTTGGAAGTTGTTGGAGACGTCATTAGACTATCTGGTTATCGCTTCGGTAAATAAAAGCTTTGAGTTTTGGTTATGTGGCTTGTATAGGCTAGTTTTGAGATGGTTCATTTTGATTTGAGTAAATATATAGCCATGCGAAAATGGCTTAATTATGATGTTAATATTGTGTATATTTAGTTATGAATTGAGCTCATTTTGGGAAGTATGATTCATGGTTTATATGTATGGTGTAATTGGTTATATGATTCGGCTTGAACATTGAGGTGAAATATTGGATATATTTTTGATTTATGGTTCATATTCCTATAGGTAAAATGATGAGTATAACATTGATGATGCATTAGTTATTTGAATACGGTTTGAAAAGGAAAATAATGTGATATGTTTAGATATATATATATATATGTATATGGCCAAGTGAAATGGTCTTTTTGGTATGTTCATAGTTGGGAATTTGGTAATGCTTAATATGTGATTTTTAATATGCTTTGATATAGAGAATGAGCATGAAATTAGTTGATGATATTATGGATTAATTGATACATGTTTGGAGTTGAATTTGGCTGAAAATGTTGCATATATGATGCTTGGCTTTGGAATTGTAGGGAGGACCAAAATGGGTGGCATATTAGCCTTGTAAATGGCCTATTTTTTCCCATATAGGTAGGGAAACAGGCGTGTGTCTCTGTCATGTTGCTCGAGGGACATTTCAAAATGAGCCTGGGCAAACCACACGGTTGCGTACAAACGGGCGTGTGCCAAGTCGTGTGGCCAAGTCAGTTTCGAGCATGGGTTAGACACATGGGCGTGTCTTATGGCCGTGTGGACAAGTCAGGATGTATACCTTGTTTTGCCATGGGCTAGACACACGGGCGTGTCTAATGTCGTGTGAGGCACATGGCCTACTCACACGAGCGTATGACCTTTATAACTTTGAAAATATTTTAGTTTCAAAAAATTTTGTATGTGTTCAGTTTAGTCTCGACCTCTTCCTAACACATGTTTAAGGTCTCATTGACCTAAGAAAAGAGACTTTATGTTGATGTTTGATTATAATGCTATGATGTTTGTGAAATGAATGTGAAATGTTCCGATATGTCTGGTAATGCCATTAACCCTAGTCCTGCGACGGATACGGGTTAGGGGCGTAGCACGTCGTGCACAATTTAGGGTCACACGCCTGCGTCTCGGGGTCGTGTCCTTCACAAGGCTGAGACACACGGTCGTGTCTCTGCCCGTGTGGCCAACGAAATGGCTATTTACAAAGCTATTTGCCACCCTCATTTGCATACACACTTTCAATGGAACTTAACATGGTACAATTAAGCTACCAACACAACCATAATCAAGGCTTAAACATATCAAAACAATTATTTACTGTTCATAACAAAAATATTTACTTGATTCATAGTCACTAAATTGTTTGTATCTTGAGCTACAGAACTCTAAACTAAGTTCCGCTTTATTTTTCCGAAACTAGACTCAAATATCTTCCTGTCATAAAATTTTCAAAATTTATAGTTCAGCCAATAAGTACAGTTAATTCATCAAATTCATCCATATTCTGCTGTTTGACAATTTCGACGTTTCTTCATTAAAAATTTATTATCTCATAGTACGAGATTCGGATGATGTTTCCAATTGTTTCTATTGAAATTAGACTTATTAAGAAATCAAACATATAAATTTAAACACCAAGTATTTTTATACAATTTTTAAATATTTTCCAAATTCAAAATAGGGAAACCCGAAATCGTTCTGAACTCGTCTCACAAAACTTAAAATATCTCAGAAAATGAAATTCTTTTCTTACTCCATTTCTTCTATGCAAAACTAGACTCAATAAGCTTTAATTTCATATTTTATTCAACCTCTAATTCAATTTTCACAATTTTTGGTGATTTTTTAAAGTTGTACTACTGCTGCTACCCAAAACTATTTTAATGCTAATTTTACTCTTTCATGATTCCCTTATACTAACTTTCATTAACATACCATTATAAACCACATCACATAATGACATTGGCAAAGGCTTATGAGTAATTAATATGCTTGCAACCTATTAGCCAATATAAGCCAATTTATATGGCTACATACCAAATCAAATCCTTATTCACTACAAGCCAATACATTTGGCCATATCATAATGACACATATACAAAATGACTAAGTCCCTATACATACCATAGACTTAACATACTTACATTCATTTATACCCCAAATGATAGCTTGATAATGTGATAGAATCTCTGGCGATATCCAACCTGAGATAGCTGAATAAACCTATAAGAGGTGGGAAAAAAAGGGCCGTAAGCTTCAAAGCTTAGTAAGTTCATATGTAAATAAGAACAACTATTAGCATTTATTTCCTTTATCCATCCATGATGATACTATTATTACAATTTGCATTAAATCCCATGATTACCACTTACTCATTAATAATGCTTACTCTTTTATCTTACACACATTAATTATATTATCTTGTCATTAGGCTAGCAACCATAATCTCCCATTATAGCATGTCACATTATTAACAAGTTATTTCGATTTGCTTAACAACACGCACATCATTTACGAGTGACTATAATTTCAACATATAGCTTAACAATCTTTGACATATCTATTGAATCACAACTTAAGTATATACATCATACTATATCCCAACTCAATTAGGCTCATAAGCCTAACACATGATTATTTTCAAATCTTATCATACATCCATTTATCATAATTATAGATCATTAGTCACATGACTATCAATATTTCACAAGCATAGCTTTCTCGTATGCATTCTTGCCACATATTCATAGTATCAAGGCCTTTACTCATGGGTTATAAGTACATACCTGTACTAACTCGTAGCACATTCTCATATTTCCTTATCATTGACTTACTTGTCACATAGTTGACTGATTTACCCGTTGAACACTTGGAATACTATCCAATACACAGAAAGCTTGCACATAGTGCCTCATACGTAACCACTTTCTATTTTATTTCACATATCACACATTGCTCGCTCTCGAGCTAATCACGGGCCTACTCACACAATATGACAGTCAAGATGTAACTACAAGGGCTGTTCACACAAGCTGACAAGTATCAACAACACATGCCTGGCTACCTAGCCACCGATAGAACATACAAGACCAGCACCTGGGTTCACATAGTCACTTATACACATAATCTCATGAGCTCATAATCACATATTTCCTAGTGACTTGTAACATTGTATCCTAAATTATTCTTGAGGTTCAAACAGAACTTTTCTCGATATCACATATTCGTCGAACTCGTTCACAATGTCATACTCATAGACTATAACATCATTCATCAACTTGTCATAATAATTAATCATAAAGACTCATACATTAATAAAACATTAAAACATGATATATCATTGCATTATTTACACATGAACTTACCTCGACACCAAAAATGGCGAAGAGGGACCTAATCGTCAATTAATCGTTTTTCCCCCGTTCTGGGTCTAAACCTCGTTTTCTTTGATATATAACATCACATTTAGCCTATTTATTAGTCACATTATTCATTGTGACCCCAAAATCATATTATGGGAAATTACATTTGTGCCCCTAAACTTTATCATATTTACATTTTTGCCCCTAGGCTCGTAAAATGAAATTTATTCAATTTCTTTGTACTTTAAGCCTAGCCAAACCATTTTCATAACTATAATAGCCCAAAATTTCCACTAGAACACACTTGTACTACATATTTTTATACCTTTTACAATTCAGTCCTTTTAAGCATTTTCACCGAAAATCACTTAGCAAAAGTTGTTTCTCCAACCATAAACATGCATAATCTACCATTAGACATCAAAATGCACAAATTTTTGACATGGTTAAATCCCTAGACCTTCATCATAACTCAAATAGATGGTAGAAATAGGTAGATCCTGTTACGAGGATTTCAAAAACGTAAAAATCATTAAAAACGGGGTAAGGCCGGACTTTCAATCGAACTTGGAAGCTTGAAAAACCATAGCCATGGTTTCCCCTTGTGAAATTTGGCCATAGGGTTGAAGATGGACAAAAAGTGGCTTTTAATTTTGTTTTTAATTCATTTTAATTACTATATGACCAAAATGCCTTTAACTTAAAAATATTCTATTTCACCTATTTCATGTCCATTTTTGTCCAACAAATTAACCGTCTAATTACCATTTAAGGACCTCCAATTTAAAATTTCATAACAATTGGACACCTCTAACATATAAAACTCAACTTTTTCAATTTTTACAATTTAGTCCTTTTGATTAAATTGAGTGCTCAAACATCAAAATTTTCGAAGTAAATTTTCACGAAATCATTGCGTGAAATTTTAGACCATAAAAATACAATAAAAATAAATTTTTCCTCGTCAGATTTGTGGTCTCGAAACCACTGTTCTGACTAGGCCCAAAATTCGGCTATTACAATTCTCCCCCTTTTAGGGATTTTCATCCTCGAAAATCTTACCAGAAGAAATTGATTTCAGTTTTCATGAATTACTTCCACTAATTTCTTAGAATCACAAATCGATTTTAGCCTCCTATATCTCTCTCCAATCACCTTTGAACTTTAACACATAGTGTTGGCGCATATCATCAAAGTTTTGAATTACTCTCTCAGACTTACCACCGATTTACAGATGTATTACAGTGCCAAGATGCAACTGCAAACTCATAGTTTCCTGTAGCTTTTTCCATAATTGGGATATAGCCCTCAAATCTCAATCAAAATAGTGGAGACTGATTCTTCGTATAATTGAATAATCCCAGAAACATCTTACACGACTGGTTTGTTAAATAAGAAATCTATATACGAACGATCAATCACAATCCGATAACATCTTCCTTTTGGGAGATAAAGATAATTTAGATACGAAATCTATAGTGTTTCCATCTCATTTTCATTCTAGAACCATCACTGACTGTGATAATCCTAAATACTCTTGAAATTCAGCTTTTACTTGTTGGCAAATCGACATTTGAAAACAAGCTCAAAAATAGCATGTAACATACGCAATTACCAAAACATCAACTTCATATGACTGCACATTTTATTACTCTCTGGATGAATAGACAAGCCACCACTGTGAACTTCGTATAAAAATTTTTTGCATAAGCCCCAGAGGCTTCGGTATACAAATTCCATCTCGGAATAAAAATAACATTTATCAGGTCCAACCTGAAGTTCAGAATCAAAAGTTGATCCTCACTGTAATCATTTAGCTCGTCACTCACTAACACATTTTTGAGCTTCTCAAACTTGCAAAGAAAACATCACTTTAGCTTTTTATTTAGCTAAAATCAGACCATCCCCAAATAAGGTCAATCTAGTAACCAGTACTCACAAAAATAAATAAAGATTTTCCATCCAGGCTTCTGTAACTATAACTGCTTTCTGAGAGATTGATCGATAATTACTCGAAATCTTTCAATATATAAATCCATTAACAGTGTCTTAAACTTCAGATCTTTTTCTGGAACATTAGATACTTTAAACCATTAGGATTAGGAAGCATATGACATTTTTCGTCGGACACACAATATCATCGAATTCACAACACAGACATAAAAGTGGTCGTCTCTAAATCACCAGTCGAACAGTTCTTTTTAATGTGATATTAACTGTCTGAAAACATGAACCATCACTTTACATTCTAGCAATAAAACACATTCTAATCCGTTCACTAGTGCATCATTGAAAAATCATAAATTCATTACTCAATTCAAACTGAACTCAAAACTAGAGCTTCGGTTAATAATACCTTCAATTGTTTCAACTTTGCTATCATGCCCAGACCATTCAAACTTTCACAATTGGGATAACTTTATTAACAGAACAACTTTAATTCAATATAACATCACCCATTTAAAACAAATCTAATAGGTATTTTTCTATATCATTCTTTTAAGTATATCAATTCTTCATTCAGACTGCCCGTCTATACACTCGTGAATGCACAAAATTCATTCTCTTAGTTGAGGACATACTTAAATACATATAACTCAAATCACATCCCAACAAATCAGCTCATTCTGATAAAAACAGCTGAGATCGATCTCAACTATCGAATAACATATCTCAAAATGCTTCTTTCTTCGTGCTATTAAAACATCTCAAGCACACAATCTTTCAAAATTCTCTTATCATTCTAATCAAAGGCCTTTACAATCACATTAGTTCAAAGAAACAAAGACATCTCGATTGAATGCATTGACTTTAATCAACTTACCTAAGAAAGAAATCCGTCATACGATTTGAGTTTGTGCTTCCATCATTTATACCATTGCCAAAGTCAATTCTTTACACGAAAATTAGAGAAATCCAAATACCTGAGTCACCACGTTCCTATGACCAAACCAGAAATACAACCATAATAGACATAGTTATCACAAGTCAAAGAACACTATATCAAGATGAGCCATGGTTGATAATTCACGAAATAAGAATGATAGGAAAACTGAGATAAAGAAATCCAAGATACGATATGGTACCGGAAGTCCGAAGACATAACTCATTAGAAAATAACAGAGATCTTGAAGATACTTCAAAGAAAACTAGTAGAAAAACAATGCTTATCGGTTCTAGACTTCCATCATAACAGAGATAACTTATTTTCCGTATATATAAAAGAAAACCATAATTAGTAGAAACATAATAATAGTCTCTCACAATTTTTTTTTACCATCGACTTCATTCCAACATATTAGAATAGAATTCTGAAGAGATAAAGAAATATCGATCATAAACTGACTAGACCAACATGGCTTTCGTCTAACATCATAGTCAGCTAACATTCTCACACAATAAGAATTTCACCAGAAAATGAACAATCGTACACATATCTCTGAGGATAAAAGAATATATAGAATACCCAAAAAAGTTCATCATATTCATTTCAACTGTAACTGTCACACACACAAATAACTTTACTACTCAAATATCATTTCTCGGACTAATTCTATCATCATGAACCTTGCATCATTCCGTTCACTAACGAAATTCGGGGAAAATTTCAGCAAACACATACTTTAAACATCATATCTGAATAAGTCAATTAGTCGAGATTAACTTTTTCTTTAACCGTGACATTGCTTAATCTAAATAATCTTTAGAACAATCTAATATCTCTTCCAGAACTATATTCACTTGCCAAACTATTCTCAACTCTGACCATATTCTAGTTATTCCGCTATCGAACTCTTTAGTCTCACACTTGTGAGTTCATTCAACATAAATCTCGTAAAATATTATTACAAAATAACACATTGGTAAGGGGGTGAGGTCATAAAGCCTCTAATTTGACTCTCATAAATACACACATATGACTTAGCATTCATCATCCACATAATATCATCACAATCACATAATTCACTTTCAAGAAAATTAACATACATATTCATGTTACACGAACTTTTTTTATTATCTTATTCAAACAATGTACATGCACACACATTCAGTCAATTTGAGTAAATTTACTTATCGTATTCATTTAATCAAATATGTTGGGCACATAACATCATATGCATGCCAAAAAAACATGAATGGGCTTATCACCATATAAACTTCCATTTCATTCCACTTTTCACATTTCTCAACTTGTGGTTATCTCATTTCGTACATTAACACATGCATATCGTGAGCTTCTATTCATACCTTTCCAAATTTTGACACATCATAATCACATTTCAATCATTTTAATATCATTATTAGCATTATCAAAAAATAGCTCGGTTGGAAGTCATCTCTGTCTTAACAAAACAATTTCGTCAAAGTCGAGAGTTATCACACTATAGCCAGTAGTAATATGGCATGTATAGCTAGGCTCACATACGCTATGTTAGTCCAAGAATCGACTAAACCGTAGCTCTGATACCACTAAATGTAACACCCCTTACCCATATCCGATGCTGGGATAGGGTTCGAGGCATTACCGGGCTTAAACATAAACATTCATACAAACCAGGCCATAAAATTTGGTCCAAATAAAATTCATCCAATCACATGGATATCGTCCCTTATACGGGCCCACGAGGCCCAAAACATAAGTTGGGAGTGGTTCGAGACTAAAACAAATACTTTGGAAAACTTAGAAAATTTTTCATCAAAACAGGGGTCACACGCCCGTATGGCTTGGGACACGCCCATGTGGATAGGCAGTGTGGTAACACATGCCTGTGTCCTCAGCCCATGTAACTCTCTATTTATGACATCATGTACAATTTGGGGTCACACGGCCAAGTCACAAGCCGTGTCTCGGGGCCATGTCCTTCACACGGCTGAGACACACGACCGTGTCTCTGCCCGTGTGGCCAAGGAAATGGCTATTTACCAGCCATTTGCCACCCTCATTTGAACACTCACATACGCACTTTCAATGGAACTTAACATGGTATAATTAACCTACCAACACATCCATAATCAAGGCTTAAACATATCAAAACAATTATTTACTGTTCATAACAAAACTGTCCACTTGAGTCATAGTCACTAAATTATTTATATCTTGAGCTACAGAACTCTAAATTAAGATCCACTTTATTTTCCAGAAACTAGAATCAAATATCGTCCTACCATAAAATTTTCAGAATTTATGGTTTAGCCAATAAGTATGGTTAATTCTTCAAATTCGTTCATATTCTGCTGTTTGACAGTTTCAACCTTTTTTCACTAAAAATTAATTATCTCTTAGTACAGGATTCGGATGATGTTTCCGTTTGTTTTATTCTTAAAATTAGACTCATTAAGAAATCAAAGATATAAATTTAAACCCCCCAAGTATTTTTATACAATTTTTAATGATTTTCCAAACTTAGAATAGGCGAACCTGAAATCATTCTGAACTCGTCTCACAAAAACTAAAATATCTCATAAAATGAAATTCTTGTGCTTACTCCATTTTTTCTATGTAAAACTAGACTCAATAAGCTTTAATTTCATATTTTATTCAACCTCTAATTTGATTTCCACAATATTTGGTGATTTTTCAAATTTGTACTACTCCCATTGCCCAAAACTGTTTTAATGCTAATTTTTCTCTTTCATGATTCCCTTATTCTAACTTTCATTAACATACAATTATAAACCACATCACACAATCCAATTGGCATAGGCATATGACTAATTAATATGCTTGCAACCCATTCGCCAATATAAGCCAATTTATATATGACTACATACCAAACCAAATCCTTATTCTTTACAAGCCAATACATTTGGCCATATCATAATGACACATACACAAAATGACTAAGTCCCTATACATGCCATAGAATTAACATACTTACATTCATTTATACCCCAAATGATAGCGTGATAGAATCTCTGACGATATCCAACCTGAGCTAGCTGAATAAACCTATAAGAGGTGGGAAAAAAAGGGTCGTAAGCTTCAAAGCTTAGTAAGTTCATATGTAAATAAGAAAAACTATTAGCATTTATTTACTTTATCCATCCATGATGATACTATTATTACAATTTGAATTAAATCCCATGATTACCACTTACTCATTCATAATGCTTACTCTTTTATCTTACACACATTAATTATATTGTCTTGTCATTAGGCTAGCAACCATAATCTCCCATTATAGCATGTCACATTATTAACAAGTTATTTCAATTTGCTTAACAACACGCACATCATTTACGAGTAACTATAATTTCAACATATAGCTTAACAATCTTTCACATATCTATTGAATCACAACTTAAGTATATACATCGTACTATATCCCAACTCAATTAGGCTCATAAGCCTAACACATGATTATTTTCAAATCTTATCATACATCCATTTATCATAATTATAGATCATTAGTCACATGACTATCAATATTTCACAAGCATAACTTTCTCGTATGCATTCTTACCACATATTCATAGTATACCGAGACCTTTACTCATGGGTTATAAGTACATACCTGTACTAACTCATAGCACATTCTCATATTTCCTTATCATTGACTTACTTGTCACATAGTTGACTGATTTACCCGTTGAACACTTGGAATACTATCGAATACACAGAAAGCTTGCACATAGTGCCTCATACGTAGCCAATTGCTCTTTTATTTCACATATCACACATTGCTCGCTCTCGAGCTAATCACGGGCTTACTCACACAATAAGACAGTCAAGATGTAACTACAAGGGCTGCTCACACAAGCTGACAGGTACCAACAACACATGCCTGGCTACCCAGCCACCGATAGAACGTATAAGACCAGCACCCGGGTTCACATAGTCACATATACACATAATCTCATGAGCGCATAATGACATATTTCCTAGTGACTTGTAACATTGTATCCTAAATTATTCCTAAGGTTCAAACGGAACTTTTCTCGATATCACATATTCGTCGAACTCGTTCACAATGTCATACTCATAGACTATAACATCGTTCATCCACTTGTCATAATAATCAGTCATAGAGACTCATACATTAATAAAATATTAAAACATGATATATCATTGCTTTATTTACACATGAACTTACCTCTACACCAAAAATGGCAAAGAGGGACCTAATCATCAATTAATCATTTTCCCCCGTTCTAGGTCTGAACCTCGTTTTCTTTGATCTATAACATCACATTTAGCCTATTTATTAGTCACATTATTCATTGTGACCCCAAAATCATTTATGGAAAAATTAAATTTTTGCCCTAAACTTTATCATATTTACATTTTTGCCTATAGGCTCGTAAAATGAAATCTATTCAATTTCTTTGTACTTTAAGTCTAGCTAAACCGTTTTCCTAACTATAATAGCCCAAAATTTCCACTAGAACATACTTTTACTATATATTTTATAAGTTTTACAATTTAGTCCCTTTAAGAATTTTCACGTAAAATCACTTAGCAAAAGTTACTTCTCCAACCATCAACATGCATATTCTACCATTAGAAATCAAAATAGACAAATTTATAACATGGTTCAATCTCTATACCTTCATCATAACTCATATAAATGGTAGAAATTGGTAGATCTTGTTACGAGGATTTCAAAAATGTAAAAAGCATTAAAAACGAGGCAAGGACGGACTTACAATCGAGCTTGGAAGCTTGAAAAACCCTAGCCATGATTTCCCCTTGTGGAATTCGGCACTGGGATTGAAGATGGAAAAAAATTGGCTTTTAATTTTATTTTTAATTCATTTTAATTACTAAATGACCAAAATGCCCTTAACTTAAAAATATTCTATTTCACCTATTTCATGTCCATTTTTGTCCAAACAAATTAACCAATGGTCTAATTATTATTTAAGAACCTCCAATTTATAATTTCATAACAATTAGACACCTCTAACATGTAGAACTCAACTTTTGCAATTTTTACAATTTAGTCCTTTTGACTAAATTGAGTGCCCAAACATCAAAATATTCAAAGGAAATTTTTATGAAATCATTGTGTGAAATTTTAGACCTTAAAAATATAATAAAAATAAATTTTTCCTCGTCAAATTTGTGGTCCCAATATCACTGTTCTAACTAGGCCCAAAATCGGGCTGTTACACTAACGTTGCATGATGCTATTGTAAATTACAAACGAAAGATGATTGATTTGAGATGCCAGACTAATAAGATTACCCAAATTGAGTCAGATGATCTGAACGGCTTGCCAACGGTGATTTCATCGATGTTAGCTCAAAATTATGTGAGAAAAGGTTGTGAAGCTTATTTTGCTTACGTGCTTGATATGAAAGTGACTGAAAAGAAGATAGAATCAGTGTCAGTTGTGTGTCAATATGCAAATGTGTTTCCTGAAGAGTTACCGGGTTTACCACTGATTCGAGAGGTTGAATTTGGTATTGAATTAGTGCCGGGAATGACTCCTATATTGATTGCTCCATACAGAATGGCTCCGATAGAGTTAAAAGAATTGAAAACTCAGTTGTAAGAATTAACTGACAGAGGGTTTGCAAGTCTGAGTTTCTTACCCTGGGTGTTCCCGTTTTATTTATTAAAAAGAAAGATAGCATGATGAGAATGTGTATAGACTACTGATAGCTGAAAAAGTGACAATCAAGAACAAATACCCTCTATCGCGGATTGATGATTTGTTTGATCAACTGGAAGGGGCTACAGTATTTTAAAAGATAGATTTGAGATTGGGTTACAACCAATTGCGAGTTAAAGACTCTGATGTGCCAAAATCCACATTTAGAATGAGGTATGGTCATTATGAATTCTTAGTTATGCCATTTGGATTAACAAATACACCTGCTGTCTTTGTGGATTTAATGGACCAGATTTTTAGACTATACTTAGATCGATTTGTTGTTGTATTTATTAACGACATTTTGATATATTCATGAGATGAAACTGAGCATGCCGAGCATTTGAGAATTGTATTGCAGAATCTGCGTGATAAGTAGTTATATGCAAAGTTTAGTAAATGTGAATTCTGGTTGCGCGAGGTTGGTTTTCTGGGACATATTGTGTCAGCATCGAGTATTACAGTTGATCCAAGCAAGATTTCTGCAATAATGGATTGCAAGCCTACGAGAAATGTTTCTGAGGTTTGTAGTTTTCTAGGACTAGCGGGATATTATAGATGATTTATGAAAGGCTTCTCGATGATTGCGACTCTGTTGATGAGATTACTTCAGAAAGATGTAAAGTTTGAATGGTCAAAGAAATGTCAGAAAAGTTTCGATCAGCTGAAAGCTCTTTTGACTGAAGCTCCAGTGTTAGCACATCCAGAATCGGGTAAAGAATTTGTGATCTTTAGTGATGTATCGTTGAATGGTTTGGGCTGCGTTTTGATGCAAGAAGGAAAAGTAATAGCTTACGCCTTGAGACAATTGAAGCCGCATGAAAATAATTACCCGACTCACAATTTAGAGTTAGCAGCCATTATGTTTGCATTGAAGATTTGGTGCCATTATTTGTTCGGTGAGAAATGTCATGTTTATTCAGATCACAAGAGTTTGAAATATCTAATGACTCAGAAAGATTTGAATTTGAGACAGCGGAGATGGTTAGAATTGCTAAAAGATTACGAGCTACTGATTGATTACCACCGGGGAAAAGCAAATGTTGTTGCTGATGCATTAAGCTGAAAATCTTTGTTTCGTCTACATGTAATGAATACTCAGTTGGCTTTATCTGAAGACGATCCAGTTGTAGCTGAGTACAAAACGAGACCATTGTTTATATAGTAGATTTTGTGAGGCTCAAAAGTTTGATAATGTTAGCAAAACAAGCTCAGTGTGATTCAAACCCTAATTTATAGTTTCAAGTTGATTCCGATGATTGTTTAAGATTCAGAGGCCGAATATGTGCTCTAAGAAATTCAAAGTTGATTCAAATGATTTTGAACGAAGCACATAGTAGTCATTTATCTATTCATCTGGGAAGCACGAAAATGTATAATGACTTAAAACATTTCTATTGGTGGCCTAGTATGAAATGTGACATCTCAGAGTTTGTTTCAAAATGTTTGATTTGTCAGCAGGTTAAAGCTGAACATCAGGTACTGTCTGGTTTATTGCAGCCGATTATGATTCCTGAGTGGAAATGAGATAGAGTGACTATGGATTTTGTTTTGGGTTTGCCCCTATCTCTGAGAAAGAAAGATGCAATCTAGGTTGTTGTTGACCGGTTGACAAAATCGGTTGATTTCATTCCGGTGCGTACGGATTATTCGCTTGACAAGCTTGCTGAGTTGTACATTTCAGAGATTGTTCGATTACATGGGGTACCTATTTCTATTGTTTCGGATAGAGATCCAAGGTTTACTTCACGATTTTAGAAGAAACTGCAAGACGCACTAGGTACAAAGTTACATTTCAGTACCGCGTTTCACACATAGACGGATGGTCAATTCGAGTGAGTTATACAGATACTCAAGAATATATTAAGATGTTGCATTCTTGAGTTTAAAGGTAAGTGGGAAAAGTATTTGCCGTTGATTGAATTTGCTTATAATAATAGATTTCAATAAAGTACTAAAATGGTGCCATACGAGGCTCTATATGGACGTAAATGTCGAACACCGTTGTATTGGACGAAGCTCAGCGAAAATAAGATTCATGAGGTTGATCTGATCAGAGAGACAGCAGAAAAAGTGAAAGTAATACGAGATAGTTTGAAAGCAACCTCAAATCGACAGAAATCTTATACAGACTTAAATTAGAAAGATATTGAGTTTCAGATTAGGGATAGAGTGTTTCTGAAAGTGTCTCCGTGGAAAAAGATAATGCGATTTGGTTCAAAAGGGAAATTGAGTCTGTGATTCATCGGACCGTATGAGATTATTGAGTGAGTCGAATCATTGGCTTATCGACTAGCATTGTCGTCTAAGTCAGAAAAGAGACATAATGTATTTCATGTGTTGATATTCGACGATACTGATCTGACCCTTCGCATGTTTTTTCCCTGACTGAAGTTGAAATTCAGTCAGATTTATCGTATGGTGAAGAACCGATCCGAATTTTAACTCGTGAGATCAAAGAGCTGAGAAATGAGAGAACAATGTTAGTGAAAGTATTATGGCAATGACACAGGGTAGAAGAAGCTAGTGGGAACCCAAGGATGCTATGAGAAAACAATATCCAAACCTATTCACTGGTAAGATTTTCAGGGACAAAAATCCCTAAGGGGGGAGAGTTATAACAACTCGGTTTTAACTAAATTAGAATAGTGGTTTTAGAACCACAAATCTGAGGTCATAAAATTATTTTAATATTATTTTTTGTGTTTACAACATGTGAATATATATGTGTGAAAATTTCGTGAGCTTGAGAAAAAGGACTTAATTGCGTAAAATGCAAAAGTAGCATGCTATAAGTTAAAAGTTCTTAATTGCTATGGCTTATTAAATGAAAGGTCCTTATGTTGTAATTAGACCATTGATAGTGGAATTTCACATAAATGGGATTAATAACATGAAATTTGGTGGCTTTTAATTAAGGTTAATTTTGTAATTAAATAAAACAAAAGATGAAAACATGTTCATCTTTGTTTCTCTGAACCGAAAATAGAGAAAGAAAAAAGACATTTAGGGCTCAAATATTCGGCACACATTGATCTTTATTAAGGTATGTTATTTGCTCGGTTTTTGATGACTTTTACATTTTTGTGATCGTTACTTTGAGTACTAGCTAGCTCGTGCCTTAATTTTTGAGTTTGTTGGTGATTTTGTAAAATGCCATTGATGATAGTTGGATATTTTTGAATGTTGATGATGAAATATGAAAGTTTGGTGTTTGATATACATGTTTTGTAAAGTGATCTTTGACAAAAATGTCAAATAAGGATTTAATTGTGAAATTTACAAATTGAAAGGTTGAAATGTGAAATAACTGAAAGTTTTGGGCTACTAGGGGTGTTTATGAAATTCGGCTAGCACGTAATTGGATTTAATTGTGTGAATTTTGTGTATTTTTTATATAAGGACTAAATTGTTAGAAATGTGAAAGTTTAGGGCCAAAGTGTAAATTGGCTAAAATATGTATTTGTGGATGAAATTGATTGAGTTGGTGATTAAATGGGTTAATTTTGAATACATATAGATCAAGAAAGAAATAATTCGAATTTAGATCGGGGAAAATCGAAGGTTATCAAGTAATCGATCTGATTCGTCAATTTCAAGTATGAGGTAAGTTCGTATGTGGTAATTTTATTATAAATGCATGTTAAATGCTTTGATATTGCATAAACTATGATTATGAGATTACGGATAGTGTTGAATAGTAAAAATGACTCTACGAATGCATTCGATGATAGAAACGAGAGGTGTGAAAGCTCGGTTGAACCTTAGGAATAGAATTGGATAATTGTGAAATGTTATAAGTTGATATACCGATTTGGCTTCGGGCCATGCATATTGGATGAGTTGGTTTCAGGCCACGATATCGATACCTCAAGTACGAATAATAACTTGATTTGGCTACGGGCCATGGTATAGGTACTCCGAGATAAGTTACCTTGATTTGGCTACGAGCCATGGTATAGGTACTTATCGATTGATATATTACGTATCTGACTTCTATTACAAATGGTTCAATGGGCAATGAATGATGTAGTTGAGAAAGAGGTTAGTACGAGGTGGTACAGGTACATACAAAACCTATTCGAATATTGCATTAAGAAAGTTCAATGAGATTATTATTGGATCATGTTTTGAGATAGAAGAAAGGTTTGTAGTTAATGTGATTTTCATTTGGTAATGTGAAAATGGTTGCATTTCATTTATTTGATAAACTAAGTTAATCACTTATGAGGTTACTAAGCTATGAAGCTTATTGTGTGTTATTTGTCTATGTTTTATAGATTATCGAAGCTAGCTTAGACTTAGGGATCGTCGGGAACCGTCATCACACTATCGATCATTTTGTTGGTACTTTTGAAGCCTTGTATATATGGTATATGTCATGTATAGGCCAGTGTCATTATGGTACATTTTGTGTTATGAAATTATAGCCATGTGATTTGGCTTGTATTTGGTAAAGTTGTGGGATGTGAATTTTACTTATTGAATGTGTTTATATATGCTATGTAATGTGAATGATATACCTTGTGAATTTGGCCTAGTATGGTATGAGAATAAGGTGTTGAATTGGTATTATTTTGAAATTTGAATTAGATGATAAGATGATGAGGAAATGCATTTGGAACTTATGTAAGTTTTTATGATTTTGGCATAATGATTTGGTATTGGCATGTTTTGGCTGCCTATAAATGTAATGAAATGGTACCATTTTTGTTGCTAGGTGTGCATGAGAAAAGGGTGGCTGACTTGGCAAATGGCCTATTTTTGTCCACACGGGCAGAGACACGGGCGTGTGTCTCAACCGTGTACGATACACAGTCACATTACAAGGCTGTGTCTCCCCTGGGGTACCCTTTTGAATTAAGTCAGTATACTCTATAGGTTTGGCACGGCCTAGACACACGGGCGTGTCTACTGGCCGTGTGTGGCATACGGGCTGGCACATGGGCATGTGGCCGACTGTGTGACACAAGTCAGTAACCCCTCCAATTTTCCTACGGCCATGGCACACGAGCATGTCCTTGGCCGTGTGGTGCATGTAAGCATGTATGCCTTGTTTCCACACGGCCTGTTCACACAAAAGTGTGACCTGTAACAGCCCGATTTTGGGCCTAGTCGGAATAGTGGTTTCGGGACCACTATTCCGAGGCCGGAGAAAATTATTTTAGTATTATTTTATGTGTTATAATATAATTTTATAAGTGCATGTAAATTTTGGTAAGTTAATTTTAGCGATTTCTAGTCCAATTTCGAAAAAAGACTAAATCGCGTAAAAGGTAAAAGTTGTATTTTAGTGCCTAAAGGTGTTAATAGACTAGAGAACTAAAATTGGAGGCCTTTAAAGGGCAATTGGACCCTTTTAAGTGTGTGGTCGGCCAAGGGAGAAAAAATTTTAAAAAGCCAAAATTTATGGGATATTAGGTGACTTTTGACCAAATAGGTAATAAAATAAAAATAGGATGATATCATCCCTTTTTCATATTCTCTCCACCGATTTTTCCAGCCAAGGAATGGGTTTTGAAAGCTTCATATTTTCAGCAACTTTGAGGCTTAGCAAGTAAGTGATTTTAATGTCTTTCTTGAAGATTTTTACATTTTTGTAACCCCTAAAGCATGAGCTTTCATAAGAGGGACTATTGTGCAAAATGATGAAGAGTCTAGGGTTTTGCCATGAGAGTAAATGTATTGTTTGTTGTGTTTTTATGGAAGATTATGAGTTCTAGTTGTCTAATAAACAACTTTTGTGAAAGAAATTGCATGAAAACACCTTAAAAGGGGATAGATTGCTAAGTTGTAAAATGAGTTGTAAATGTGTGAAATAGTTGAAATTATGAGTTGCTATAGTTATGAAAATGGTTCATCTAGACTCAAGGAGTAAAGAAATGTGATAAAAATTATTTTACGAGCCTAGGGGTAATTTGGTAATTATGGTAAAATATAGGGGCAAAATTATAAAAATAACCCAAGTGTGTCAATGGACTAATTTGATCAGTACATTGTTTTAATAAGTTGAATGTGATGTTTTAGATGATGAAAATCGGGATTTGGACCTAGAACGGAAAGAAATCGATTAAGGGATAATTACGTCTTTTTTTTTTACCTTTGTGGTATTGAGGTAAGTTCGTATGTAAACAATACCATGTTATACATGTATTTAAATGTTATCATTACATGAATTGTACAAATATTAATGTGTATGTGATTAATAGAAATATGATAAGACAAAGCCTTAATAGGCGAGGAAAAATCCCGTTTGAACATTTGGAATAGAATAGGATACGAGTGACATGTCACTAGGAATTGAGTCTAGATGACTAGCTCGAGAGTGACCATTGAAATGTCATGAGATATGAGGTAGCTTTAGCTACAATTGAGGCACTTATGTGCAAAGGCTTTTCCGAGTATCCAATTAGTATTCCAATTGTTCAACGGGTAATCCAAGGAAAGAGTTGATGATGGTCCCAATGAGGTAAGTCATTGGTGAGTATGCACTTGAGTTATGTTACGAGTTGTGCAAGTATGTATACTAAGCCTATGAGAATGCCTTGATATGTGATGATCTATGATGCATAATATGTGTTCTTACCATGATGGATGAAATGATGTTGTATTAATTTTGTGAACAATGATCATGAATGAGTAACTTAGCCTTGACAGATTTGAGTTACTGCAGTAGTGTAACTTTGAAAATACACTAAAAATAGTGAAAAATGAGTTAGAGGCAGAACAAAATATGGGATTAAATCTTAATGAGTCTATTTTCACATGAAAGAAACAGGGGAAGAAAAAGAATTCTATATTGTGTGATATTTGAATTCTTGTAAAACAAGGTCTGAATGAATTCGAGATCTCCTGTTCTGATTTTATAAATTTACCATAAATTTTAAAAAAATTATTAAGAGTCATACCTTACATGCATGGATTCCTTATTGAGTCTATTTTTACGGGAAACAAACGGTATGGTCATTGGAATTCTGTACAAGGAGAAATTCGTCTTGTAGTGTACAGGGGTCAGAGTAGTCATACCTGAAACATGGAATACTTTAACTAATAAACTGTACTAAATGGCTCAACCAAAAATTTTTAAAATTTTATGGAAGAAAGATAAATGAGTCTAATTTTAGGGAAAATTTATGGAACTTAATTCGGAGTTTTGTAGCTCCAGATATAAATAATTTAGTGACCATTGTGCAGGAAGACAGCTTGTCATAAACTTGAGAATATGTTGTAAACATTGATAAAACTGTTTGAGTTGCTTATAAGATATTGATTAGAACCATATGTGAATTTTGAATTGTGATGTTAGGAAATGATATATAAGTGGTTTTGATATGATGAAATTGATGTACAAGATATGTATATGTGGTGAGGCCGAAATGGCTAATATTAAATGTGTGCAAGTTATCTGAAGGGCCTTTATGAAAATGTGTGCTATCTTATTTGTATAGTGAGGCGAATGGTTACTTAGAAATGTAATATGGCTGAGTGGTTATTTAAATGAAAGCAAAGTATATGATGTATTAGCAAGTAATGATAAAAGCATTATCTTATATATGTGCTTGTGTATGTGGTGTGGCGAATGGGCAAGTGTGAAATGTACATATGTTTATGTGTATATAATGTGGCGAATGACCAATTATCAAATGTGGGTTTTATTAGATATTTGATGAGGCCAAAGTTAGTAAAAAGTATATAAAATAAATTGTCTGAGATTGTATCCGGGTTTAAAGTCCCATAGGCTTTGTGCTGGTGTTATGTTCGGGTTTTATACCTCGCAGCCAAATGCTAGTGAATTCGATAAAGCATATGACTACGAGATCCTATGCTAAGATGATAAATTGAACTCGTATTACACATTAAGGGATTCAGGTATGTGATATATATATTATTTATGTGAGATTGATCTGACGAGAATATATTTTATTTATGTGAGAGTGATCTGACGAGAATAAAGAATGTGTAATGAGAAGCATATGAAAAGATGTGGTAAATTCATATGTATATTTGTATATGTGTGCATTCAGTTATTATGCAAAGTTACAAGATAGTTTTCGATATGCCATTTAACTATGAATGTTGAAAGTAAGTGTGGGTAAGAAATGATACACTAGTGAAATTTGAAAGAATTAAAGTTAATCCTAAGCTTGTAAATACTATGTTTATATGAGTTTGAGTATAAACGGAGTAAAATGATATGTGTTTGTGCATAATCGGCCAAATAGTATTGTACTCGAGAAAGTGTTATGTGATTTGAACATTTGGTTTGTTTTAAGTTCAACTGTTTAAATTGCTTAAGACTTACTAAGCTTATGAAAGCTTACTTTGAATGTTATGTTTCTCTGTTTATTTTTGTAGATCGTTGACTCTTACTATTAGCACGGGATCGTCAAGACTTCGTCACACTATCTACTATTGTGGTTATCATGTGTTTTGGACTTAGCTTATGGCATGTATAGGTTAGACTATAAGTAGAATGATATTTTGACTATTGTATATCAGCCATGCGAATATGGCATCTTATAGAAGTTTACTTTTATAAGTTTTAAATTCGATCTTTATTTGTATCTATTAGTTATATATATAAATAATCTTTTATTTAAGAAAAAGGCTCAAAATTTTACTGTTCTGATCCGATTCCTAATTCCTGGTAACGCCTCGTCCTATTCCGGCGACGGCTACGGGATAGGGGTGTTACATGACCCTTAAATGCAAGAAAATTTTCTACGTTTCCCAAAGTTTTCTAATGTTATCGGTTTAGTCCCAAACCTCTTTTAAGCAAGTTTTTAGGTCTCGTAGGGCCTTATAAGAATGTGTTGAATGAAATTTGATTATGAATGTATATATATATGATTTATGTTGCGATGGATCGGTAATGCCTCGTAACCCTATTCCAACTATGGATATGGGTTAGGGGTGTTACACTTCTCATGCGGTTTCAACTATCTCGAAGCATAAGCTATCACTTTACCCTCTTGCATTAACACACAGCCAAGACCGTTTAATGATGCGTCGTTGTAAATCACAAACTCTTTTCTCGACTCAGGTTGTAGTAATACTTGTGCTTCAATTAACAATGCTTTCAACTGTTCAAAACACTTTTGGCATTTCTCTGACCACTCGAACTTAATATTTTTCTGTAACAACTTTTTCATAGGTGTAGCAATCATCGAGAATCCCTTAGAAAAACGTCAATAATACTCAGCTAAGCCCAAAAAGCTTCTAACCTCGGATGCATTTCTCAGCGGTTTCCAATCAATAATTGTTGAAATCTTACTCGAATCAACTCTTATACCTTCTGCTGAGACAATATGCCCCAAAAATTTGACTTCTCGAAGCCAAAACTCACTTTTTCTAAACTTAGCAAACAATTTCTTATCTCTCAAAGTCTGCAATACAATTCTTAAATGTTCGACATGCTCAACCTCATCTCGAGAATAAATCAAAATGTCATCAATGAACACGACTACAAACTTGTCCAAATCGGTCTGAAGATCTGATTCATCAAATCCATAAAAACAACAAGAACATTAGTTAATCCAAAAGGCATAACAAGAAATTCATAGTGTCCATACCTTGTTTTGAATGTGATTTTTGCCACATCTGAGTCTTTAACTCTTAGCTGATAATAACCAGATCTCAAATCTATCTTCGAGAATATTGTTGCCCCTTTCAACTAGTCAAACAAATCATCAATCCTCGGTAATGGATACTTGTTCTTTATCGTAACCTTGTTGAGTTATTGATAATCAATACAAAGTCTCATGGATCCATCTTTCTTCTTGACGAATAAACCAGTGCATACCAGGGAGAAAAACTCAGTCTCACAAAACCCTTATCTTTCAATTGTTGCAACTGAGACTTCAATTCCTTCAATTTGGTCAGAGCCATCCTATACGGAGCTATCGATATCGGTGCAGTCCCTGGTACCAAATCAATAGCAAACTCCACCTCTCTGACCGGTGGTAACCCTGGAAACTCTTCTGGGAACACATCGGGATATTCACAAACTATCGGTACAGATTCGATCTTCAATTCAAATGCCTTAGTATTTAGTACATACGCGAGAAATGCTTCACAACCCTTTCTTACATGCCTCTGAGCCGACATAGACAAAATCACAATAGGCAATTCACCTGACTCATCCGACTCAACCTGAAGAGTTTCATTGTTTTGACATTTCAGTTCAATAACCTTTTGTCTACAATTCACTATGTCGTCATGCAGAGTCAACCAATCTATTCCAAGTATCACATCAAAATCATCAAATGGTAAAAGCATTAAGTCAGCTGGAAAACAGTGACCCTAAATCATTAAAGGACAACTCTTGCAAAACTTTATTAACTAGAACATGTTTGCCTAAGGGGTACGACACCTTAATCACAAACTTAGTAGACTCAACAGGAAAATTCTCACTAGATACCAAATTCATACAAATATAGGAATGAGTCAATCCAGGATCAATTAATGCAACTACATTAGTATCATAAAGAGAAAATGTACCAGTGATCACGTTAGGGGGGACGCACCCTCTCGAGCACGAATAGAATAAACTCTCACAGATGCTCTAGCTTCCAATCTCATAGCTGAGTCTTTGGATACTCCTCTCCTACTGGTCCCATTTCCCGTATTTCTCACTAGTCTCCCTCTAGCAGCAATGTTACTCGATCTTGCATTCTGAAAGTTATCTTTCTCATCCATTTCAAGATAGTCTCGGATAAAGTGATTTTGGGAGCCACATTTGAAGCAAGCCCAATTATGCATCCTACATTCACTGGGATGTCATCTACCACAGTGCTGACATTCAGGCTTATTAGACCTAGCATTACCTATACTCGCTATGAATGTAGTTTGGGCCTTAGAACCCGAATATTGCTTCCCACAATCTCTGTTAGGATACCTGGATGAAGCATTGGAGCGAGCATACAAATCTCTTGATTTCTTTAACAAGATTGAAATGACTTATTCATCGGCCTCTTTCTTGAATCTCTAGCCGTAAACTCAACTTTTCACTTTTCCTTACTCAACTCTTCGACCTTGCAAGCTTGGTCGACTAGCACAACAAATTCTTTCAACTCTAAAATCCCAACTAATAGCCTGATGTCCTCATTTAACCCATCTTCGAATCTCTTACACATAATAGCCTCTGTAGAAACATATTTTCGAGCATACTTACTGAGTCTAAGAAACTCCTGCTTGTATTCATTCACAGTCATTCGACCTTGTTCCAACTCCAAGAACTCTTTGCATTTCTGATCAATAAACCGCTAACTGAGGTACTTATTTCTGAATTCCTCTTGGAAGAAATCCTAAGTAACTCTTTCCCTCGATACCACAGATATAAGAGTGTTCCACCACTGATATGTCGTATCCCTCGGAAGGGATATAGCGCATTTCAAGCACTCATCCGTGGTGCAAGAAAGTTCATCAAATGCTCAGATAGAATTCTAAAACCAGAATTCTATTCTTTCAGGATCATCATCGACATTTTCACTAAATTATTCAGCCCTTTGTTTCTGAATCTTATCGATTGGACGCTTATTCAATCTTACCAATTCTACACCTTAGGGAGCTACGAGAAACGGTTGGTTGTTAGGTGGAGGTGGAGGATGCTGGGCAGCCAGATTTATCTGAACAAACTCGGCAAACCACTCATTCATCCTTGGAAGAAGGCTTCTCTAGCCTCTCCTCATTGACTAATTATCACTGGCCTATTTTCAGATGGCGCGGTCCCTTGGGCGGAAGTCGACTCATTACTCTCAATTTCATCAGCCACTTCTCACTTGGGATCCATTTACTATATGAAAACACAGTTTAAATTGTCAAAAGTCATCACACTATAAAAATTCATATATGGCATGTATAGCTAGACTCTTGCACACACTACGTTAGTTTGAGAATTGACTAAACCATAGCTCTGACACCACTAAATGTAACACCCCTTACCTGTATTCAACGGTGAAATAGGGTATGAGGCATTATCAAACTTACTACACAAGCATTCACACAATTTCGAGTCATAAATTTGCATCCAAATTAAAAACCACTTGCAATTAATCATGAAGTCCCTAATACGAGCCTATGATGCCCTAAACATGCTTTGGGAGTGTTCCAAGACTAAACCGAGAACTTTAGAAATTTTTACAAAACTTAGAAATTTTTGCACTAAACAGGGGTCACATGCCCGTGTGGGCAGGCTGTGTGGTCACACACTCCCATGTCCCTAATCTATGTAACTCTCTATTTTGCAATGCATGAACAAATTGATGTCACATGGCCATGTCATACGCCCGTGTGCTAGGCCGTGTGGATAATTTAATTTTCACAAAATAGGTGCAGACTTCTCACGCCCAGGACACATGCCTATGCCTGAGGCCGTGTCATCCACACGGCTGAGACACAAGCCTGTGTCTCTACCTGTGTGCTCAATTCTGAGCATTCTGATTCTCAAAATTTAGGTGCAGAGGACACAAGGCCAAGACACATGCCCATGGAGCAGACCATGTGGACAAAATAAAGGCTATTCACCAAGACATTTGCCACCCTTATTCACACTTATACATACACCAATTCAATGGAACAAAATATAATATACTTACGCAACCAAAACACTCACAATTAAGACCAACACATGCCAATACAAATGATTTGAGAAATACGCCTCAGATTTTCTTTTTCAAGCGTGGAAACTCCAGGAACAGAAGTAGTAGGATTTATTTTCATAATAAAGTGAAATATGTCAATTTTTTTTCCAAAATTATCTAATACAAAATAAATATTCGACAGGAGGTTGATCAGTTAATTCAATAAGAAATGGGGGTTAGCGCTGAATTTCGTTGGTCCCATCCAATTCAAGTGCATGCAATTGGACTGTTTCCTTATTCAATGAAGGAATTTTTAAGTTCAACCAACCTATTTTCAACATAGGAAGTGGATAAATAAAAATTTTGGGAGAGTCTTTCATTTGTCCATCATTATAGGCAACACCATCTATAATAATAACATCTACTACACTTACTACATTTATTATACCCTAAATCAATCATGCAAATTTCACATTCATTAAGCCTCAATCTACTACCTTCAAGACACCTAATTGTGTACAAATTTATCATCTCATCAACATATCACATTTCCAAACATTTCACATTCATGCTATGAATCACATTCCATCATTCACCAAGCATACCATGACCATATCATCAAAGACATTGGCACATATATGAATATACTTATACTTACAACCATGTTAGCCAAAATAAGCCAATTTACATGGCCAAATCAAATGACACATATAACAAAATGACCAAGTCCCTATACATGCCATACTTTCAAAAATACTAAGATCATCAATACCCAAAAATGAGAGTTTGATATTGGGATTCGAATCTCCAACAATCTCTGATCCGAGTTAGCTTGGCGACACTATAAAACATGGAAAATAAATGGAGTAAGCTATATAGCTTAGTAAGCTCGTATGCAAGAAATAAGCAACCTTACCATGCACATAACATTTAAATATTATAACATAATTAAATATAAATTTACCATAGTCTCATGGTCATAAATCATTCCATCACAAAACTTACCTCATTTTCATCATTTCAAGCATTTAATAAGTATGAGCTTTACGTACATACCTGAACCATTTCGGAATGAAGTTACACATATTCTCATCTTTGACATTCTTGTAAACCACTAGGAATAATAATGTCGGATACTCGGGATTTTTGCACACTAGGTGCCACATACATAGCCAATGTTAACTCAATCTCATATCATATAATCGCTCTCTCTCGAGCTATCGACGGGCCTGCTCACACAAGTTATTAGTCAAGACGTAGCTACACGGTGCTGCTCACACAATCTGTCAAGTATTCGCAACATATGCCGGTATACTCAGCCACCCGTAGGATGTACAAGACCAGCACCCGAATCACATAATCACTGTAACACCCCTTACCCATATCCAGCGTCAAAATAGGGTACGAGGCATTACCAGACTTATACATAAGCAAACACACAAAACTGAGACATAAATTTCCATCCAAATTTAAAACATTTGACATACATTCACATAGTCCCTAAACAGAGCCTACGAGGCCTAAAACATGCATTGGAAGCAGTTCAGGACTAAACCGAGAACTTTGGAAAATTTCATAACACTTAGAAAGTTTTTCATGTTTTAAGAGCCACACACCCGCGTGGCTTGGGACACGCCCGTGTGGTCAAGCCATGTGGTCACACACGCTTGTGACCCTAACCCATGTAACTCTTTGTTTGTCACCTATGAACAAATTGAAGTCATATGGCCAAGGCACCTGCCCATGTGCTTAGGCCGTGAGGTCGATTAAATTTTCATGAAATAGGTGTAGACTTTATACACCCAGGGCACACGCCCATACCTGAGGCCGTGTTATCCACACGGCCGAGACACACGCCCGTGTCTCTACCTGTGTGCTCAATTCTGAGCATTTTGTTTTGTAAAAATTAGGGTGCAGGGGACACACGGCCAAAACACACGCCCATGGGGCAAGACGTGTGTCACACACAGCCTAGACACACGCCCATGTGTCTACCCGTGTGGACAAAAACAAGGCTATTTACCAAGCCATATTGTCACCCTTCCATGCACAAACCTACACAACAAAACATAGCACCATTCCAAGTATATACATTCAACCAAATCAGCCACAACCAAGGCATCAATACCTCATTCACATGCTATCATTGATCATTCACAAACATCACATATATCTCAACTCAAATCATGCAATTTCACATATATATGAAAGACATCATCATATGCATATATACTTAAATCAATATTAGCCAATTTCAATGGCCATTTACAAAATGAATTATCAACCATCATAAGCCCACACTTTGGCCAATCTATTATAAGACATAACAAAATGACCAAGTCATTATACATGCCATAACTTAAATATTGAAATCATTGGTACCCAATATATTAAGTTGACAGTGTGACTAAATCTCTGACAATCTTCGATCCCCGAGCTCGCTTGGTGACACTATAAAACAAGGGAAAAAAAAGGGGAGTAAGCTCCAAAGCTTAGTAAGTTCCCATGCAAATAAAAGCATTATAAACTCACATTTAACATAAAATTTACTTGAAGTAAATTAACATAAATGTCATTATAAATCTCATAATCAAACTTACTCAATCACAACCTTACTGAAGGATTCATCACATACCAAGCTCATTAAACATGAGTTTTAAGTACATACTTGTACCAATTTATAACATGCCATAGTCTTTCACAACTTTGACATTCTTGTTGCAATTCCTGTTGAAGCACTTGGAATACTAAAGGATACTCGGGTATCTTGCACACATAGTACTACACCAATGCCATATCCTAGATATGGTCTTACATGGGATCTCGTATCGATGCCAATAGCCTAGCTATGGTCTTACACGAAATTTCATATCAATTCTATATCCCAGACACGGTCTTACATGAAGTCTCATAATGATGCCATATCCCTGATATGGTTTTACACATAGCCTTGGTTCCTAAGGTTCAACCGGGATCCCGCGCTTGTCGTAACTTTGTCAAATACATCCATGAGTCAATCACAATTCATACAATAATAAAGCATTTAAAACATAATTAAAACAATGCATTATTTGCATAAGAACTTACCTCGGTACAAAAATAGTAGGAAATGGACCTAATCGTCAAATACTTTATTTTTCCCCCGATCTAGGTCTGAACCTCGTTTCTCTTGATCTATAATAGAAAATTTAACTCATTTATTAATCACATTACTCAATTCAGCGCAAAACTTACATTAGGGAAAAATTACATTTTTGCCCCTAAACTTTTACATATTTACATTTTAGTCCCTAGGCTCGTAAAATGAAATCTATTCAATTTCATCAAGGCCCATGCCTAGCCGAACCCCTTTCATGCTTATAATAGCTCACATTTTGCATTTAATAACACTTTTATACACATTTTGAAATCTTTTTACAAATAGGTCCTTTTGACATTTTCATCAAAAAAATCACCAGTAAAAGTTGTTTATCTAACATTAAACTTGCATAATCTACCATTAGACATCAAAATACACAAAAATATAACATGGTTCAAACCCTAGACCTTCATCATCTCTCAAATTAACGGTAGAAATAGATAGATTGAGTGATAACAACTTCAAAAATGTGAAGAGCATTAAAAACGGGGTAAGAACGAACTTACAATCGAGCTTGAAAAGTGGAAAAACCCTAGCTATGTCTTTCTTGCTAATTTCGGCAAAGCATGAAGAAGATGGACTAAATTTTGGCTTGATTTTTGGTTTTTAATTCATTTAATTACCAAATGACCAAAATGCCCTTTTCTCAAAACACTAAAATTCTCTTACCACATGTCTATTTTTGTCCAAATTAAAGTAAAATGGTCTAATTACAATCTAAAGACCTTTAATTTAAAATTTCATAAGAATTAGACACCTCTAGCATGTAGAACTGAACTTTTGACACTCTTTGCAATTTAATCCTTTTTGCTAAATTGAGTGCTCAAACGTCAAATTTTTTTCACGAAATCATTCCGTAAAACTATAGACCATCAAAATGTGATAAAAAAAATTTTTACTATGTTATATTTGTGGTCCCAAAACCACCTGGGCCCAAAATCGGGCTGTTACAACTCTCTCCCCTTTTAGGGATTTTCGTCCCCGAAAATCTTACAAAAAATAGGTTTTGGTATTGTTTTCTCATAGCCTCTTCAACCCTATGTCCTTGCCATAACACCTTCACTAGGGCAATACTTTTATTTCTCAACTGTTTGACTTCTCGAGCTAATATCTTGATCGGTTCTCACCATATGTCATATCCGGTCGAATCTCAATATTTGATGGAGAAATCACATGTGAGGGATCTGATTGATAACAACGCAACATCGACACATGAAACACATTATGAATCCTTTCCAACTTTATCGATAAAGCTAACCGAAATGCCACTGGCCCTATTCTTTCGATAACCTCATACGACCCAATGAAACGTGGATTCAATTTGCCTTTACGACCAAATCTCAAAATCTTCTTACATGGAGATACTTTTAAAAATACTTTATCACC
The DNA here is from genome assembly GCF_025698485.1 of Gossypium arboreum. Lineage (NCBI taxonomy): Eukaryota > Viridiplantae > Streptophyta > Magnoliopsida > Malvales > Malvaceae > Gossypium > Gossypium arboreum. The sequence goes on from NC_069082.1 coordinate 48,174,531, forward strand.
GATTTGAAATTCAATCTCTTTTCTTTTCAAATCCACGTATGACTTCTGTCGATCTGAAGCTGCTTTCAAACAGTCACGAATTACTTTCACTTTTTCTTCAGCTTCTCTAAATAAATCAACCCTGTGAATCTGTTTCTCACCAAGTTTGGTCGAATACAATGGCATTCGGCACTTGCGGCCATACAATGCCTCATAAGGAACCATCTTTATACTCGAACGAAAACATTTGTTATAAGCAAACTCGACTAATGGTAGATATTCTTCCCAACTACCTTTGAATTCTAGAACACAACATCGGAGCATATCTTCAACTACCTGAATTGTTCTTTCAGACTGACCATCGGTTTGCAGATGAAATACGGTACTAAAGTTCAGCTTTGTACCCAAAGCCTCTTGTAACATCTTCCAAAATCTTGAAGTAAACCTCAGATCTCTATCGAAATAATAGACATAGGCACTCCATGCAATCTCACAATCTTCGAAATGTACAATTTGACTAACTTATCAAGTGAGTAGTCAGTACGTACCGGAATAAAATGAGCCGATTTCATCAATCTATGAACAATAACCCAAATGACATCTTTCTTTTTCGGAGTCAACGGCAACCTAGTTACGAAGTCCATCGTAATCCTATCCCATTTCCACTCTGGTACCATCACTGGCTGAAGTAAACCCGAAGGCACTTGGTGTTTAGCTTTCACTTGTTGACAAATCAAACACTTCGAAACAAACTCTGAAATATCTCGTTTCATAGCTGACCACCAATACAATTTCTTTAAATCATTATACATTTTTGTACTACCCGGATGCACAGATAAACAACCATTATGTACTTCGTGAAGAATTTTTTGAATAAGTTCATCATTTTTTGGTACACAAATTCTACCTCGGAACATCAAACAATCATCAGATATGAAAATCTGAGTCACTACCCTATTCACAATGAACTCTTTTGGCTTGCAAATCACTGTCACATTTTTGAGTTTCACAAATTTGTTGATGAAATAACGGTCTAGGTCTCAATTCTGCTAGAATCGAACCATTATTAGACAAAGTCAACCGTGTATTCATTGCTCTCAAAGAAAACAAAGTCTTTCTACTCAACGCATTTGCGACTACATTTTCCTTACCCGAGTGATAATCATTTACTAGCTTGTAACCCTTCAGTAACTCAAGCCATCTCCATTGCCGCAAGTTCAAATCTTTCTGAGTCATCAAAGTATTTTAAACTCTAATGATCAATAAAGATATGACATCTTTCACCATACAAATGATGATGCCAAATTTTCATAGCGAACACAATGGTGGCTAACTCCAAATTATGCATCGGATAATTTTTCTCATGCGGTTTCAATTGTCTCGAGGCATAAGCTATCACTTTGCCCTTTTGCATCAACACACATCTTAATCAATTTAGTGACACGTCACTATAAATTACGAATTCTTTTCCCGGTTCAGGTTGTACTAAAATCGGCACCTTAGTCAATAATGCCTTCAACTTCTTAAAACTTTGCTGACATTTTTTAGGCCATTCAAACTTAACATCCTTTTGCAACAACATGGCCATAGGAGTAGCAATCATCGAGAATCCTTTGACAAAATGTTGGTAATATCCTTTGAGAAAATGTTGGTAATATCCTTTGACAAACATAAGAATGGGTCGATCCAGGATCAATCAATACAACTACATTAAGATTATAGAGAAAAAAAGTACTAGTGATAACATCGGGAAATGTCGCTTCTTCATAAGCACGGATGGCATAGGCTCTAGCAGGTGCTTGAGCTTAGGATCTCACAGTTTTATCCTTTGTCACACAATTACTACTAGCTCCATTTTCAGTATTCCTTGGTGGCCTACCCCTATTAGTAGTATTACTCGACCTCGAGCTTTGAAATTTTTCTTTCTCAGCCATTTCAGGGCAATCTCGGATAAAATGTTCTTGAGACCACACTTGATACAAGCCAAGTCATTCATTCTACACTCATCGAGATGACGTCTGCCACAATACTACTAACATTCAGGTCTGTTAGGCCTCACATTACCCACACTTACCGTTGAAGTTACTTGAGATTTAAAACTCGAGTGTTGCTTCCTACGGTCTCTGTGAGAATACCTAGCTGATACATTCGAACGGGAGTACATTTCTTTAGATTCCTTTGAATGAGATGGAAATGACTTACTCATTGGTCTTTTCCCCAAATCTTTAGCTTTACAATTCGCTTTCCTCTTCTCTTTATTCAACTCTTTGGCCTTACAGGCTCACTCGACCAATGCCACAAATTCTTTCAGTTCTAAGATCCCAACTAACACATGAATATCCACATTTAATCCATCCTCAAATCTTTTGAACATGATAGCCTCGATGGAAACACATTCTCAAGCATATTTGCTATGTATGAAAAATTATCGCTCATACATGGTCACTATCATATGACCCTATTTCAGCTCAAGAAATTCCTTACATTTCTGATCGATGAATCGCTGGCTAATATATTTCTTTCGGAACTCCTGTTGAAATAATTCCTATGTAACCCTCTCTCTCGGTACCATCGGTACCAGTGTATTCCACCAGTGATATGCAGAATCTCTCAGAAGTGAGATGACACACTTTAAACACTCATCCTGTGTGTAAGACAACTCATCAAATACCCTGATAGAGTTCTCGAGCCAAAACTTGGCTCTCTCGAGATCGTCATCCACGTTACCTTTGAAATCTTTAGCCCCATGCTTTCGGATCTTATCAATTGGGGGATTATTTATTCTTACAAATTTCATACCTTGTGGAGCTACAGGAACTGACAGAGAAATTGGCGAGGGTGGAGGAGGTTGGGCGTTTGGGTTTGTTCGAACAAACTCTATATACCACTCATTCATCATATGGAGAAAGGCTTCCCTACCCCCTTCTCCCTGACCAACAGCTGGGGGTCTACTATCAGACGGCGCTGCCCCTTGAGTAGGAGACGGTGCATTACTTTCAACTTCATCAGCCTCAGTTCGATTGGGATCAATTTACTATATGAAAACACAATTAAAATTTGTCAAGAGCCATCACACTATAACAATTCATTTACGGCATGTATAGCTAGACTCTTATAAAAGCTACACTAGTCCAAGAATCGACTAAACCATAGCTCTGATACCACAAAATGTAACACCCCTTACCCGTATCTAGCACTGAAATAAGGTACGAGGCATTACTAGACTTATACACAAGCAAACATACAAAATCGAGACATAAATTTCCATCCAAATATAAAACTTTTGACATACATTCACATCATCCCTAAAACGAACCTACGATGCCCAAAACATGCATTGTAAGTGGTTCGGGACTAAACTGAGAACTTTGGAATATTTCATAACACTTAAAAAAATTTTCATGTTTTAAAAGCCATACGCCCGTGTAGGCAGGCCGTGTCTTCACACATGCCCGTGTCTCTAACCCATGTAACTTTTTGTTTGTCACCTATGAACAAATTGAAGTCACACGGCCAAGGCACACGCCCGTGTGCTTAGGCCATGTGGTTGATTAAATTTTCATAATTTTTCATAAAATAGGTGCAGACTTCACATGCCCAGGGCACACACCCATGCCTGAGGCCGTGTCACACACCCGTGTCTCTGCCTGTGTACTAAATTTTGATCATCCTATTTTGTAGAAAGTAAGGGACATACGACCAGAACATACGTCTATGGTGCAAGCTATGTGTCACACACAGCCTAGACACACGCCTGTGTGTCTACTTATGTGGACAAAAAAAAAGCTATTTATCAAGCCATATTGTCATCATTCCATGCACAAGCCTACACAACAAAACATAGCACCATTCCAAGTATATACATTCAACCAAATCAACCACAACCAAGGCATCAATACCTTATTCACATGCTATCATTGATCCTTCGCAAACATCACATATATTTCAACTCAAATTATGCAATTTCCCACATCCATGAAAGACATCATCATATGCATATACTTAAACCAATATTAGCCAATTTCCATAGCCATTTACAAAATGAATTATCAACCATCATAAGCCAACACATTTGGCCAATCAATTATGACACATAACAAAATGACCAAGTCCTTATACATGTCATAACTCAAAATATTGAAATCATTGGTACCCAAAATATTAAGTTGACAGTGTCACTGGATCTTTGACCCTCTCCGACCCCCGAGCAGGCTTAGTGACATTATAAGATAAGGGAAAAGAAAGGGATGTAAGCTATAAAGCTTAGTAAGCTCCCATGCAAATAGTAAGCATTATAAGCTCACATTTAACATACAATTAACTTGAAGTAAATTAACATAAATGTCATTATAAATCTCATAATCAAACTTACTCAATCACAACTTTACCGAGGGATTCATCATATACTGAGCTCATTAAACATGAGTTTTATGTACATGCCTATACCAATTTACAACATGTCATAGTCTTTCACAAATTTGACATTCTCGTTGTAATTCTCATTGAAGCACTTGGAATACTAAAGTATACTTGGGTATCTCGCACACATAGTACTACACCAATTCCATATCCTAGATATGGTCTTACATGGGATCTCGTACCGATGCTAATAACCTAGCCATGGTTTTACACGAAATCTCATATCGATGTCATATCCTAGATATGGTCTTACACGAAGTCTCATAATGATGCCATATCCCAGATATGGTCTTACATATAGCCTCGATAACCCTAATGTCATGACATTTGTATCCTATCTATTCCTAAGGTTCAACCGGGATTCCAAGCTTGTCGTAAATTTGTCGAATACGTCCATGACTTAACCACAATTCATACAATAATAAAACATTTAAAACATAGTTAAAACAATGCATTTTTTACATAAGAACTTACCTGGTACAAAAATAGTAGGAAATGGACCTAATCGTCAAATACTTGTTTTTCTCCCGACCTAGGTCCGAACCTTGTTTCTCTTTATCTATAATAGAAAATTTAACTCATTTGTTAATCACATTACTCAATTCAGTCTAAAACTTACATTATGGAAAAATTACATTTTTACCCCTAAACTTTGACATATTTACATTTTAGTCCCTAGGCTCGTAAAATGAAATATATTCAATTTCATAAAGGCCCAAGCCTATCCAAACCTCCTTCAAGCTTACAACAGCTCACATTTTCCATTTAATCACACTTTTATATACATTTTGAAATATTTTTACAAATAGGTCCTTTTAACATTTTCATCAAAAATCACCTACCAAAAGTTGTTTGTCTAACATTAAACTTCCATAATCTACCATTAGACATCAAAATGCACAAATATATAACATGGTTCAAACCCTAGAAGTCAATCATCTCTCAAATTAATGGTAGAAATAGATAGATTGGGTGATAATGACTTCAAAAATGGAAATAGCATTAAAAATAGGGCAAGAACGGACTTACAATCGAGCTTGAAAAGTGGAAAACCCTAGCTATGTCTTCCTTGCTAATTTTGGCCAAGCATGAAGAAGATGGACTAAATTTTGGCTTGATTTTTGGTTTTTAATTCATTTAAATACCAAATGACCAAAATGCCCTTTTCTTAAAACACTAAAATTCTCTTACGTCATGTCTATTTTTGTCCAAATTAAAGTAAAATGGTTTAATTACCATCTAAAGACCGTCAATTTAAAATTTCATATCAATTAGACACCTCTAGCATGTAGAACTAAACTTTTGCACTATTTACAATTTAGTCCTTTTTGCTAAATTGAGTGCTCAAACGTCAAATTTTTTTCACGAAATCATTCCATAAAACTCTAGACCATCAAAATGTGATAAAAAAAAGTTTTACTACATCGGATTTGTGGTCCCAAAACCACTGTTTCAACTAGGCCTAAATTTGGGCTGTTACAATCACATAACACATAATGACCCTAGTGACATGTCACTTGTATCCTAATCTACTCCTAAGGTCCAATGAGACTTCTCACTTGCCGAATGGTCGTCAAACTCGTTCATAGAATTATACTCATTCACATAATCAAACATACAATTCATGCAATATTAAAGCATTTAAGAATAATTATTCTAAAGCTTATTTTTAACATACGAACTTACCTCGGTACAAAATGGCTAATAGTTCAATTTAGTCCACAACCTTGTTCTTTCCCCTATCTAGGTCAGAACCTCTTCTTTTTTGATCTATAATATCAAAATTTTCTCATTCAATCATCACATTGTTCAATTTAATCTCAAAAATAGCTTATGGCAAAATTACATTTTTGTGCCTAACTTTTCAACTTTTTACACTTTATCCCCTAGGCTCGTAAAATGATTTTCATTCAATTTCATCACACCCAAGCCTAGCCGAATCCATTCCTTGCTCATAATAGCCCACATTTTTCATTTATTCACATTTTCACACACATTATACAGCTTTTACAAATAAGTCCCTATTTGACATTTTCATCAAAAATCACTTGGTAAATGTTGTTTATCAACACCAAACATGAATTTTATACCATTAAACATCAAAATACACAAATATTTAACATGGGTAAAATTTTAGACTTCGATTTTCTTTCAAATTAATCATTGAAACAACTAAATCAAGTTACAACGATCGAGCTTGGAAGTGGCCAAAACCCTAGCTATGTCTTCTCCTTGCAATTTTCGGCTATGAGGACTAATTTGATGAAGTTGACATCTGTTATTTGATTTATTTTGTCTTTATTAACCAAATGACCAAAATGCCTTTAATGCCAAACTTTGAAATTTCACCTAACCATGTCTATTTTTATAATGGTCTAATTACCATTTAGGGACCTCTAATTAAAAATTTCATAGTAATTAGACACATCTAGCTTCTGGAACATATATTTTGCACCTATTACAATTTAGTCTTATTAGTCAAAATAGACACTCTATCGATAAAATTTCTTACCGAAATTTTCACACAATCATTCAATCATATTGTAAACCTTAAAGTAATAATAAAATTAACATTTCTACTTCAAATTTGTGGTCCCGAAACCACTATTCCATTTGACCCAAAAACGGGCTGTTACAATGTGACTTGGTCGTGTTGCATAAGTGAATATACCCTACAAGTTTGGCACGGCCTAGCACAAGGCCTGGAACACAGGCTTGTGAGGCCATTTTGAAGGGCACACGGGCGTTTGTCCTCTGTATTTTGTAAAATTTTCTAAGCGTTCCAAAATTTCTTGAGATATCGGTTTAGTCCTGAACCACTTCTAAAGCCTGATTTAGGCCTCGTAGCCTTGTATAAGTGATGCATGATATTCATGATAGGTTTTAAATATTTATAATGAATCGTTCTTGAAACTAACTATTATCACGGTAAAGGCAAGTGTACCTATCGAGCAATAGTATAGTTTTAGCAAGACCGGATTGTCGAACCCAAAGGAACTAAAAGTACTAGTAATGACTGCCTTTTTATTATCTAGCCTAAGAATAATGGGGTTTGTTTTAACTAACTAATTAACTAAATTAAGAAATCACAGAAAATAGAATTGGGGAATTATTTTTTGGGAAAACAATTGAATCAAGACAATACCTAAGGAAAAAATCCACCTAGACTTCACCTGTTATTTGACTCTGAATCGGATGATTTATTCATTTGACTTGATTCGTAGAAATCCCTAGGTTATATTATTATCTATCTCGAGACTAAAAAAGTCTAACCCTAGGTTGAATAATTGAAATCTCTTTCTAATTAACTCCCTAGAGTTGCATTAACTCGATCTATGGATCCCCTTATTAGGTTTCATCCTAATCCAGAAAAATCTTTATCTCTAGGCGCGCAACCAACTCCACTTAATTATGACAAATGTACTCTTAGACAGGGTCTATTCCTCCTCTGAATAAGAGCTTAACTCAAATCAATATCCTGGAATATCAAAACAAGAATTAAGAACACATAATTAAGAACAAGTCAAATATTTATCATACAATTCAAATAATAATAACAAAATCTGTCTTAGTTTCATTCCCCTTAGGTATTTAGGGGTTTTAGTTCATAACTAAAAAGGTAAACATCTCAGAAGAATAAACTTGAGCTCGGTTGGGACACGCCCATATGACATGCCCGTGTACGATTGCTTAAGGCCGTGGTCAAGCCCGTTAAATAGGCACGGGCGTGTGGTCCACCCGTGTGAGTCGTGCTTCTATTCTGCCAAATTGACACGGCCGTGTGGTCTGCCCGTGTGAGGAGGTCCAAGCAGTGTCGATTTCGTACATTAGCCCATTTTCTCCATTTTTGGCCCGTTTCTCATTCTTTCCACTCTCCTATGCTCACCTAAGTATAAAATATGAAATTAAGGCATTAGGTGTGACAACCCTAATGTGACCCTAGTCGGGAAGTGGTTTCGGGGCCACAAAATCGAGTCATAAAAATAATTAGCTGTCATATTTGATGCTTATTATATGTATATATGCATGTGTGAAAATTTTATATTTGAATTTTGTTTAATTGTAGGTGAATTTTAGTAAATAGGACTTATGTGAGAAAATTTAGAAATGTGCTAGGCAAATGAAAAGTGGCCTATTAATGCATGTTATAGAAATGGTGGGTTTGCATGTCAAATTGCCCAATATTTGAGCTAGTGGCCGGCCATGCTATGGGGCATAGCATATTTTAAGCATGGTGTGCTAATGTGGTATGTAGGAAACAATAAAATAAAAAGCTAGTAATAAAGAAATGGAAAAAGGAAAATGATGAAAACAAAGAAAAAAAAAATGTCCATCCTTTTTCATTCTTCTTGACTGAAATTCAAAAGGAAAGAAAGGAGGAAATGTTGAAGAGATTCAGCCATGCTTGTAGCTAGGTTAAGATAAGTTTGATGTTGTTCCATGAGATTCATGCATATTTTTGATGTTAGTTTGAGTTCTACCTAGCCCATGGTTTAAATCTTGCTATGTGATGAAGATGATACTCGGCCATGGGTGTTGTTTTCTTGGTTGGTGTTTGTTTCATGCTAAATCTAGATGAATAATGGGGGTTGTCATTTAGGTTAAGATCAAAGAAATTAATCTTGTTAAAACTTTGAACTAATAATGTCCATATGTGTGATAGCCGAACATAGACTTTGTTTAAAGTCTTGGTCAAAGGCCGGTTAAGTGTTTTGGAAATGATTAAGCTAGGTGTTTGATCTTTTTGCTTCGGCATAGTACATAAAATGTTGCTAGATGGAGAAAAATTTGGCCAGCAAGAGGTGTGCTAAGGCCGAATATAATTTTGTATATTAATGAGTAATGCATGTGTTGAATTGATGGAATGGAGAGGATGCTTTAATAGTGTCTATATGTGTATTAGCCAAGTTTTGAACTTGAAACAAAATGGTATTTGGTCAATACAAATGACCATACTTGTAGAATGTATTAAGTATGCAATCGGCCTCAACATAGACATGCATGTTTGGCCACACGAATGAATGCATAGATTGATGTTGTACATTCGGCTATAAGTAAGCATAATGATAATCCTATCTTGACTTAGACAATCGGCTCAAGGAGAATTTGTTAAGTGCTTAGTTAATTGATATTAGGTTAATGATGTGTGTATTTGGTCATAAAGGTGCACATGAGGAAATGTTTGATTAATTGTACTAAATTGCTCAATGTGATTAAAAATGCCTATGACCATTTTGTATTTGAACTAAAGGTGGCCATATGACCCATCAATTTCATTGTCATGTTCGGCCATAAGCTAGCATAATGAGACTTTAATAAGTTAAATTTGTTTGAATTAGCTCAAGAGCTTAGAGGACCAAAGTTGGATAAGGGAAAGGAAAAGGTGATCGAATAGCCGCCGAAATCGTTCGACAACATCCGAGGTAAGTTTTCGAGTAATGAAACTTAGATTACGATTCGATTAGATTATGTTATAAGCAAATCAAAATCATGCCCTTTGTATGTAGCTTTTGAGCTAAAAATGTTAATGCTTAATACGTGACTTGTGTTTGAACTCTAATTATGAAAATGAGATATAAATGTGTCATGATCTATTGATATGTGCGTGAATATTCGGATGATAACCGGGCTAAGTCCAGAAGGCATTTGCGCTTAGTGACTAGTTCCGGGCTAAGTCCCGAAGGCATTTGTGCGAGTTACTATATCCGGGTTAAGTCCCGAAGGCATTTGTGCGAGTTACTATATCCGGGCTAAGTCCCGAAGGCATTTGTGCGAGTTACTACATCCGGCTATGTCCGAAGGCATTCAAGCGAGTAGCTATATCCGGTTAAATCCGAAGGTACCGGCTTGGGAATGAGCGATCTTGCTGTAATAATTTCAATTAATACGCTCGTAAAATCCCAGCGATGAGGTATGTTTCGTATATGCATTGAATTGGTTGATTCCTTACAAATAGTATTCGCTCAGTCGATAAATGAGCTACCGGCCTTTGGCTAAATTGATCCTTTGTGTATGAAGGGTCGGTAATGTGAAGTAAGTATGATATTGAGAATTTGTGCATATGAAATTATCCGTTTAGCCATACGAATGTTATACTTTAGTTGTGTCTAATTTCATGGCTCAAAACTTACTAAGCATTAAATGCTTACTCCGTTTCTTTGATTTTTTGTTTTATAGATTTTGGTTCGTCAGCTATCTGACTCGGGATTGTTGAAGTCAAAGTCGTCCACACTATCAAAGCCCCCTTTTGGTACTCTTTTGGTTGAACTTTGAAATAGCATGTATAGGACTACCCTTTTTTATGTTGGTCATGTACCTTTCGGTATTGTACAAATTTGGATAGCCATGCGAAAATGGCTTATATATATATTTGAGCATAATGTTATAATCATTTTGTATGCATATGGTTATTGAGAGGTGTGGATATGCTTGGCAATGATTGGCCATTGGAATGGTTAATCACGATCTTACTTTGTGCTATATATGCTAAAGGGTTAGTTGAATCATGGAAACTATGTAATAGGTAAAGTCTACCTTAAAGGCGGATCTTGATAGCAGCGATGGTGTGAATTTGAAAAATCACTAAAAATAGTAGGAATGGAATTAAATAGTGACTAAATTATGTAATCGAACCTTGATGAATCTACTTCCATATGGAAGAAACGAAACGGTCGTATGAGTCGTATTTTAAGAGATATTTAAGTTTTCGTGGGACAGGGCCAGAGCGATTTTTGGATCCCCTGATCTAACTTAAATTAACCAGAGATAATTAGAAGTCATGCCATATATTTATAGATTCCTTTTTGAGTCATTTCATTAGAAACAAATGGCATAAGTATTGAAGCCTGTATAAGGAGTTATCTAAGTCGCAATCCGGGAAGGTCGGTGTAGTCGAACCTCAGAATAGGGAGACTTTAACTAATAAACTGTACCAATTGGCTTGACCAAAAATTCTAGAAAAACAATTTGTGGATGGATATATGAGTCTAGTTTCAGGGAAAAATTACAAAACTGATTTTTGAGTTTTGGAACTCAAGATATGATTTTTCAGTGACAAGGACGCAGATTAGCCAATTGTCTAGAAATTTTTAAAATGGACTGTGAACATACATGAAATGTGTCTGTTAGCACCTCGTGGTCGCTTCCGACAACGGTCTCGGGTACGGGGTGTTACAATTTTATTGGTATCAGAGCTACGGTTTAGTCGATTCTAGGACTACCGTAATACGTTTGGGTCTAGCTATACATGCCATTTTGTGATTATTTGATAGTGTGGTGATTTCTGACATTTGCAAATGTGTTTATTTATAGTAATGGATCCCGATCCCAACCAAGCGGTAGCTGATGGTCTTGAGAGTGTAGCGCCTGCTCTCGCACAAGGGACAGCACCGGCGGACTCTCAAGCTATTGCTAGTAATCTGAATGATGAAGCTAGACAAGCTTTTTATAGCGTGATGAATGATTGGTTCAACCAATACATTCGAACAAATACGGCTGTTCCACAACCTCCATTCTCGACAAATACAACCCCCGCACCTACAATACCTCCGGTAACTGACTAAATAAGGTCAAATAAGCCCCAGCTTGATGAATCCGAAAACACGGCTCTCAATTTAAAGCTACGGACAGCGATGATGCCGAGCAAGCTGAATTTTGGTTGGACAACACTATCCAGGTACTCGATGAGCTATCTTGCACACCCGATGAGTGCCTAAAGTGTACTATCTCCTTGCTACGCGATTCTGCCTACTATTGGTGGAATACGTTGACTTCTGTTGTGCCCCGAGAGTAAGTAACTTGGGAGTTCTTCCAAACCAAGTTTCGAAAGAAGTATATCAATCAGAGATTCATTGACCAAAAGCGGAAGGAATTTCTTGAACTCAAACAAGGTTCCATGTCGGTTCTGACTATGAGCGAAATTTGTGAGGCTTAGCCGACACGCACGAGAATGCATTTCCTCGAAGCCGTAATGTGTAAACATTTCGAGGATGGACTGAATGATGATATAAAGCTGTATGTTGGCATCTTGGAAATCCAAGAATTTGTGGTACTTGTCGAGCGAGCTTGCAAAGCCGAGGAGCTCAGTATGGAGAAAAGAAAAGCTGATGTGGGAGCAAAGGAGTTTCGTAAGAGGTCTTCGGGGAAGCCTTTTCAACAATCATCGAAAAAGTTTAGAGATGATTTGGGCTGATCTAGAGACACTTCAGGTTTTTCTAGACGAGACCGTGATCGACCCTCTGTGAGTGCACGAGTCACTTCGGTCGCCAGTGTTGGAAATGACCGTCGAGACAGAATGGAGTGTCAGTATTGTGGTAAATGGAACTCGGGGAGTTGTAGATTCCATGACCGCTCTGTTACAAGTCTTGGTCACCGACCACTTTATTAGAGATTGCCCGAGATTGTCCGAACGCATAGCGTAAATCGAGTGGGAAGCTTGGTGCTACTCTTGCTCGGGGTAGACCATCTAGGAATACGGGCAATGCTAGTGGCGGTCAGAGAGGATCTAGAGATGCTACAACCAGATCTGAGGCTCGTGCTCCTGCTAGAGCTTACGCTATACGCGCACGCGAGGATGCTTCCTCGCCAGATGTTATTACCGGTACTTTTACTCTCTTTGATACTAATGTGATTGGTTTGATTGACCCTGGTTCTACTCATTCTTATATATGTGAAACCTTAGCATCCAGTAAGACTCTACCTGTTGAGTCTACTAAGTTTCTAATTCGGGTGTCAAATCCTTTGGGTCGTTACGTGCTTGTCGACAAAGTGTGCAAGAAATGTCCCCTAGTAATCTGAGGTTCCTATTTTCCTGCCGATTTGATGCTTTTACCGTTTGACGAGTTTGATGTTATCCTCGGTATGGATTGGTTGACCGTACATGATGCAATTGTAAATTGCAAAAGAAAAACCATCGATTTGAGGTGTGTAAATAACGAGATAATCCGAGTTGAGTCTACTGACTTGAATAGGTTGCCAGCTATAATATCATCAATGTTGGCTCAGAAATATGTAAGAAAAGGGTGTGAAGCATACCTTGCGTATGTACTTGATGACAAAGAGTTAGAAAAGAAGCCTGAATCTGTGCCAGTGGTTTGTGAATACCCGGATGTTTTTCCCGAAAAATTACCGGGTTTACCACCTGTTCGGGAGGTAGAGTTTGGCATCGAGCTTCTACCTGGGACTACACCGATTTCGATAGCTCCGTATCGTATGGCACCAACGGAATTAAAGGAATTGAAAGCTCAGTTGCAAGAGTTGACGGATAGAGGTTTCGTTCGACCAAGTTTCTCACCTTGGGTGCACCAAGATTGTTTGTGAAAAGAAGGACGGAACCATGAGGTTGTGCATCGACTATCGTCAGCTGAATAAGGTGACAATAAAGAATAAATATCCGATACCGCGCATTGATGATTTGTTTGATCAACTAAAGGGAGCCTCAGTGTTTTCAAAGATAGACTTGAGATCGGGTTATTATCAGTTGCGAATTCGAGATTTAGATATACCCAAAACTGCTTTCAGAACGAGATACGGTCACTACGAATTCTTAGTGATGCCGTTTGGGCTCACTAATGCCCATGCGGTATTTATGGATTTGATGAATCGGATTTTCAGACCGTATTTGGATCAGTTTGTAGTTGTGTTTATCGATGATATTTTGGTCTATTCGAGAAATGAAACCGATCATGCTGAACACCTGGGATTAGTGTTGCAAATTTTACGGGATAAGCAGTTATATGCTAAGTTCAGTAAGTGTGAGTTCTGATTTAGAGAGGTTAGCTTCTTGGGTCATGTGGTATCTGCATCGGGTATTCGAGTTGATCCGAACAAAATTTCGGCCATACTTAACTGGAAGCCTCCGAGAAATATTACTGAGGTTCGGAGCTTTTTGGGACTTGTCGGTTACTACCGACGGTTTGTAAAAGGTTTCTTGATGATAGCCACACCAATGACGAAGCTACTTCAAAAAGATGTTAAGTTTTGAGTAATGCATGTGTTGAATTGATGGAATGGAGAGGATGCTTTAATAGTGCCTATATGTGTATTAGCCAAGTTTTGAACTTGAAACAAAATGGTATTTGGTCAATACAAGTGACCATACTTGTAGAATGTATTAAGTATGCAATCGGCCTCAACATAGACATGCATGTTTGGCCACACGAATGAATGCATAGATTGATGTTGTACATTCGGCTATAGGTAAGCATAATGATGATCCTATCTTGACTTAGACAATCAGCTCAAGGAGAATTTGTTAAGTGCTTAGTTAATTGATATTAGGTTAATGATGTGTGTATTTGGTCATAAAGGTGCACATGAGGAAATGTTTGATTAATTGTACTAAATTGCTCAATGTGATTAAAAATGCCTATGACCATTTTGTATTTGAACTAAAGGTGGCCATATGACCCATCAATTTCATTGTCATGTTCGGCCATAAGCTAGCATAATGAGACTTTAATAAGTTAAATTTGTTTGAATTAGCTCAAGAGCTTAGAGGACCAAAGTTGGACAAGGAAAGGAAAAAGTGATCGAATAGCACCAAATCGCTTCGACAACATCCGAGGTAAGTTTTGAGTAATGAAACTTAGATTACGATTCGATTAGATTATGTTATAAGCAAATCAAAATCATGCCCTTTGTATGTAGCTTTTGAGCTGAAAATGTTAATGCTTAATACGTGACTTGTGTTTGAACTCTAATTATGAAAATGAGATATAAATGTGTCATGATCTATTGATATGTGCGTGAATATTCGGATGATAACCGGGCTAAGTCCCGAAGGCATTTGCGCTAATGACTAGTTCCGGGCTAAGTCCCGAAGGCATTTGTGCGAGTTACTATATCCGGGTTAAGTCCCGAAGGCATTTGTGTGAGTTACTATATCCGGGCTAAGTCCCAAAGGCATTTGTGCGAGTTACTACATCCGGGCTATGTCCCGAAGGCATTCAAGCGAGTAGCTATATCCGGTTAAATCCCGAAGGTACCTGGCTTGGGAATGAGCGATCTTCTTGTAATAATTTCAATTAATCGATCGTAAAATCCCAAATATGAGGTATGTTTCAGATATGCATTGAATTGGTTGATTCCTTACAAATAGTATTCGCTCAGTCGATAAATGAGCTACGGCCTTTGGCTAAATTTGTGACATCCCTAAATTGACCCTAGTCGGAAAGTGGTTTCGGGACCACTAAACCGAGTCATAATAATAATTAACCATCATAATTGATGCTCATTATATGTATATATGCATGTGTGAAAATTTCATGTTTGGATTTTGTTAATTGTAAGTGAATATTTATCAAATAGGACTTATGTGAGAAAATTTAGAAATGTGCTAGGCAAATGTAAGGTGGCCTATTAATACATGTGGGAAAGTGTTGTCCTTGCATGTCAAATTAGCCAAAATGAAGCATGATGGCCGGCCATGCTATGGGTGGAAACATGTCTCCAACATGTTAGACTAGTGATGCATGTAGGAAACAATAAAATAAGAAAGTTAGCATTAAAGAAATGGAAAAAGAAAATGATGATAACAAAAAAAAAAAAGTGTGGATGCTTCCCCCTTGCCGTACATGAGAGAAACAAAAACAAAGAAAGAAAGAAAAAAAAAGTGTTCATTCTCTCATTTTCTCCTTGCTTGGCGAATGTACTAAGAAGAAAGGGGGAAGCTTGAGAAAATCAGTCATGGGAGTTTGCTAGACTAAGGTATGTTGATGTTATCCATGAGATTTATGCATGTTTTAGTTGATAGTTTGAGTTCCACCTAACCCATGGTCTAAACCTTTACCATGAAATGGGGATGATATTCGCCATGGGTGTTGTCTTCTTGGTATCATTGATGTTTGATGTTTGATGTTGTGGTGGTGAGGCATGAAGATGAGTTAAGGTTCAACTAAGGTGGATTTGTGGATGTTATTTGCATGCTAAAAGTAAAGCTTGTAATGATGCATGGTATGGTGTTGTATGGCATTTGGCCATGGTAGGAAATAAAAGGAAACTATGTTCGTTGTTCATGTCATTTGAATGAGAAGTGCTAGTAAGGTGAAGTACAAATGTTAGTGTTTGATTTACTAGTGTATATATGCATACTAGCCTAGTTGTGAACTTGAATTAAATTGGTGTTAAGTCGATACAAGCGACCTTACTTGTTGAATGTATCAAGTGTGGAAATCGGCCTTAACATGGATGTGTATGTTCGCCACATGAACGAATACATATGTTGATGTGTATATTCGCCTTAGGTAGCCTATTGATGGCCTTAGCTTTTCCTTGATGCTTGAATGAATTGTATTGAATTGCTTGATGTAATATAAAATGTGCATGACCAATGTGTATCCAAGCAAAAGGGTGGCCATATGACCATTTAAACTCCTTGTCATATTCGCCATAAGCTAGCATAATGAGGTTTTAATAAGTTAAATTTGTGTGAACTAGCTCAAGAACTCAAAGGACCAAAGTTGGACAAGGGAAAGACAAAGTAATTGAATAGCCATTGAAAACGATGCGACAACATCCGAGGTAAGTCATTAAGCATATATTTGGTATTGATTTAAATGATCATAATATATATGCAATTGTGTTTAATGAATTGATGTGTAAATGAAAATGTATGTGTATGGAATGATGCCATTGTTGAATGTATAAAGGCAGCAAAATGCATAAGGTATTGGTCACGGCACTAAGTGTGCGGGTATAAATGGACACGGTGACAAGATTGGCACTAAGTGTGCGGGTTTAAAATTGTACAGCACTAAGTGTGCGAGTTTGATTCTATAGCACTAAGTGTGCGAGCTGAAAATATATAGCACTAAGTGTGCGGATTCACTATATGCTCTTGTATTACAATTGGCATTGAGTGTGCGACATTATCGAGTTAATCCCGGACAGCGAATCGGGTAAGTACCTTGAGCTCATGACGAATAGGCAATATGTTCATGCTCGGGGTTGTGCTTGGTAAGCTTTAAATCTATGTGATGATTGCAATTGTGTGATTGTGGTGAAAATGAGTTAGTGTGTGAAAATGCCTCAAATATCTTATCGTATAAATATGAAATGTGGATCTATGGCTTGGTATGAGATTGAACCGAAAGGTCCGAGGAATTATGGTATAGTTCCGATATGGATGAAGTACCTAGCCTTGTTTCATTGTTTCACTTTGTGATGAATTTAGCTAATGGATAATTGTAAAGTGCTTATGACTTACTGAGTTATAAACTCACTTGGTGTTTTCTTGTCACCCATTTTAGGTCTCTTGGACTCGTATTGTTGCGTGCTCGGAACCGTCGTTGAAGTCATCACACCGGCTGGAGACCTTTTGGTATTGTCTTCGTAGTTGAACTAGGAGAACAATTGGCATGTATAGGCTATTATATTTTGTTGAATTGTGGGTTGTAAACTTTAAGCCATGTGAAATGGCCTATGTGGTCGTCGAGTGGGATGCTAGAACCTATAGCCACGAGTCTTAGAAACTTTAATTTTGATAAGGTGGCCAAAATTTGTGTCATGTATGATGGATGATTTAGGGCCAAGGAAAGATTCATGAAATTGGCATAGTCTCATCGCAGTAATCTGCTGCGGACAGCAGCAGTGAGATGAGATTGAAAAATCACTAAAAATAGTAGAAGTAGAATTAATAGTGAATAAATTATGAAATTGAACCTTGATGAATCTATTTTTATATGGATGAAACGAAACGACCATATGAGCAGTATACTGAGAGATATTAAAGTTCTCGTGAGACAGGGCCGGAACGGTTTCTGGGTCCCCTGTCGCGACTTTGAAAATTTACTATAAATTATCCAGAAAGAATTAGAAGTCATTCCTTATATGTGCAGATTCCATTTTGAGTCTAGTTTCATTAGAAACAATCGGAACCAGTATTAAATCCCTGTACAGAGAGATATTCAAGTTTTAACGTACGAAGGTCAGTGTAGTCGACCCCTGTAACGTGGGTGACTTTAACTAATAAACTGTACCGATTGGCCTGACCAAAAATTCTAGAAATAAATAAATGGATGGATATATGAGTCTAAATTCAGGGAAAATTTACAGAATCAGTTTCTGAGTTTTGGAACTCGAGATATGATTTTTAAAGGCTGCAGATGATGCAGTTTTCCAGCACATGTCTGAAATGCCAAATTGGTTGGTACTTAGAGAGGATTTGGCCCGTTAACCCTCGTGTCCGACACGGCGACGGTCACGGGTTCGGGGTGTTACAATTTTATTGGTATCAGAGCCATGGTTTAGTCGGTTCTAGGACTACCATAGAGCGTGTGAGTCTAGCTATACATGCCAATTTGTTAGTGCTTAATAATGTGATGACTTCTGACGGTTGAAATTTTTGTTTTGATTAGCGATGGAACCCGGGATAGAGAGACCCTTGGCGGATGACGTTGAAAGTGTAGCGGCTGCCCCCGCGCAAGGGACACTGCCTGTTGAGCCTCAGTCATCCGCGAATAATCAAAATGAAGGGGCGAAACAAGCCTTCTTCACCATGATGAATGAGTGGGTCGCGCAATATGCCCGAACCAACCCGGCTGCCCAACCAATCCCAAATTTAAATACTCCACCCCAAGAGCCCGTAATGCCTTGATTCATCGATCTGTGAGGTGAGTAAACCACCAGAGACCTGATTAGGAAGCGGGGCCGAGGAGTTCAAGGCCATAGTCATCGATGATCTTTGAAAGAGCCAAATTCGCTCGATAACACCATTCGAGTGTTAGATGAACTGTCATGCACACCGATGAATGTCTTAAGTGTGCTATATCCTTGGTACGAGACTCACTTACTATTGGTGAGGACTTTAATTTCCATAGTCCCAAATGAGCGAGTTACTTGGGATTTCTTTCAATCCAATTTCAAAGAAATACATTAGTCAACAGTTCATCGATCGAAGTGTAAGGAGTTCTTGGAACTCAAGCAAGGCCGATGATCAGATCTCGAATCTGAACATGAGTTCGTAAGACTTAGTCGGTATGCTCGGAGTGTGTGGTTGATAAGGTTGCTATGTGCAAAAGATTTGAAGAAGGATTGAATGAAGAGTTAAAGTTACTAGTGGGAATTTTGGAGATAAAGGAGTTCGTGACACTAGTCGAACGAGCTGCAAGGCGGAAGAACTTGGGAAGGAGAAGAAGAAGGCTGAATTTGAAGCAAGAGATTACCGTAAGAGATCAACGAGTAAAGCTCCGTTCTCGGTGTAAAGAGGTTCGGGAGGACACCAAGAAGTCGAGGCGATCGGGAATTTCCATTAGAGCCCGACCATCGGCGAACTCCCGAGCTACTTCGGTAGCTAGTGTGGGCAATAATCGTCAAGAGAGACCTGAATGCCCCCAATGTGGAAGACGACACCTAGGTGAATGTTGGGGTAAGTCTGTTAATAGGGCCTGTTACGGATATGGTTCGAAGGACCACTTCATTAGAGATTGCACGGAGCTAAATGAGAAGAATAAGATGCAAGGTGCAAGATCTAGCGGGGCGACGGTTAGAGGTAGACCCCCGAGTATTTCAGGAGGTAGGGGTGGTAATCAGAGAGGAGCCACTGATGCGGCTGTTCAATCCGAGACCCGTGCTCCTGCTAGAGCATATGCCATCCGCGCACGAGAGGAGGCATCCTCCCCTGACGTTATCACCGGTACTTTTACTCTCTTTGATACTAGTGTGATTGCATTGATTGACCCCGCTCTACTCATTCTTATGTATGTGAAACTTTAGCATCCAAAGAAGACTCTACCGTTGAGTCTCGAGTTCGTAATTGAGTGTCAAACCCTTTGGGTCAATACGCACTCGTTGATAAAGTGTGCAAGAGATGCCCCTAATAATTCGAGAATCTGCTTTCCTACCGATCCGATGCTTCTACCATTTGATGAATTCGATGTTATTCTTGGTATGGATTGGTGACCGTACATGATGCAAAGGTGGATCGCAAAGGAAAACCATTGATTTGAGGAGTGCAAATAATGAGGTAGTCCGAGTCGAGTCTACTAATTTAAAAGGGTGCCAATGATAATATCTTCTATGACCGTTCGGAGATATGTGAAAAAGAGTCATGAAACATACCTTGCGTATGTGTTTAAAAGTAAAGAAATGGAAAAGAAACTCGAATCGGTACCAGTGGTTTGTGAGTATTCAGATGTTTTTCCGGAGGAGTTACCGGGATTGCCACCGGTTCGAGAAGTGGAATTCGGCATCGAAGTTGTACCGGGTACTACGCCGATCTCAATAGCTCTGTATCGTATGGCATTAACGGAGTTAAAGGAATTGAAGGTTCAATTGCAAGAATTGACGGATAGAGGTTTCGCTCGACCGAGTTTTTCTCCATGGGGCGCACCAGTATTGTTTGTGAAAAAGAAGGACGGAAGCATGAGGTTGTGCATCGACTATCGTCAACTCAATAAAGTGACGATAAAGAATAAATATCCATTGCCACGAATTGACGATTTGTTTGATCAATTAAAGGAGCCTCGGTGTTTTCAAAGATAGATTTGAGGTCGGGTACTATCGGTTGAGGGTCCGAGAATCGGACATACCCAAAACCGCTTTTAGAACGAGGTACGGTCACTACGAATTCTTGGTGATGCCGTTTGGGCTCACTAATGCCCTCGGGTGTTTATGGATTTAATGAATAGAATTTTCAGGCCATACTTGGATCGGTTCGTAGTTGTATTTATCGATGACATTTTGGTCTATTCGAGAGATGAAACTGAACATGCTGATCACCTGAGGCTAGTGTTGCAAATCTTACGAGATAAGCGATTATACGCAAAGTTCAAGAAATGTGAATTTTGGTTGAAAGAGGTTAGCTTTTGGGGCACGTGGTGTCCGTGATCGGTGTCGGGTGGACCCGAACAAAATTTCGACCATAGTCGATTGGAAACCACCAAGGAATGTTACCGAAGTTAGGAGCTTTTGGGGCTTGCGGTTATTACCGACGATTTGTAAAAGGTTTCTCGACGATAGCCATGCCAATGACGAAGTTACTCCTAAAGGATGTTAAGTTCGAATGGACGGAGAAATGTCAGAAAAGTTTCGATCAACTGAAAGCTTATTTGACTGAAGCCCCAATTCTAGTGCAACCCGAATCGGGCAAAGAGTTTGTCATTTATAGTGACGCATCCCTACTTGGGTTGGGTTGCGTACTGATGCAAGAAGGGCGAGTTGTGGCCTATGCGTCGAGACAATTAAAGCCACATGAGAAAAATTATCCGACCCATGATCTCGAATTGGTCGCCATCGATTCGCCTTTAAAGATATGGCGACATTACTTATTTGGTGAGAAGTGCCATGTGTATTCGGATCACAAAAGTCTCAAATATTTGATGACCCAAAGAGACTTAAATCTGCGACAAAGGCGATGGCTCGAGTTGTTGAAAGATTATGAGCTCGTCATTGATTATCACCCGGGAAAGGCTAATGTGGTTGCGGATGCCTTAAGCCGGAAATCACTGTTTGCTTTTACGAACGATGAATGTACACTTGTCTATCCTACCCGACAATGTGTTGGTAGCTGAATTGAAAGCCAAACCATTATTGATACGTCAAATTCGTGAAGCTCAGAAAGTCGACGATGAGTTGGTTGCAAAATGGGATGAGTGTGTTCTGAACAAGGACTCGGAATTTCAAATCGATAATGACGATTGTTTGAGGTTCAAAAGTCGTTTGTGTGTTCCAAAGAATTCGGAACTTATTCCAATAATTTTGAACGAAGCCCATTGTAGCCGAATGGCAATCCACCCAGGGAGTACGAAGATGTACAACGATTTGAAATGTCGGTTTTGGTGGCATGGTATGAAACGAGACATCTCTGATTTTGTTTCGAGATGTTTAATATGTCAACAAGTGAAAGCGGAACATCAAGTGCCTTCAGGATTACTTCAGCCGATCACGATACCCGAGTGGAAATGGGATCGAGTCACAATAGACTTTGTATCCGGACTGCCATTGTCAGTAAGTAAGAAGGATACGATTTGGGTCGTTGTCGATAGACTGACTAAGTCGGCTCACTTTATCCCCGTACGTACGGATTTTTCAATGGACAAACTAGCCGAATTGTACGTTTCTCAGATTGTGAGATTACACGGGGTGCCTATTTCCATCGTGTCGGATAGAGATCCGAGATTTACCTCGCGATTTTGGAAGAAGTTGCAAGAAGCTTTGGGTACCAAGTTGCATTTCAAAGACCGCCTTTCATCCCCAAACCGATGGTCAATCCGAACGGATAATTCAAATACTCGAGGATATGTTGAGATGTTGCATCCTTGAGTTTAGTGGTTCATGGGAACGGTATTTACCTTTGATTGAATTCGCTTACAACAATAGCTTTCAATCAAGTATTAAGATGGCGCCTTACGAGGTTTTATAGGGTCGTAAATGCCGTACCCCATTATTCTGGACTGAACTTAGTGAAGGTAAATTCTTCGGGGTTGATTTGGTTAAAGATGCCGAGCAAAAAGTTCGAGTAATTCATGAAAGTTTGAAAGCTGCTTCGGATCGCCAAAAGTCGTATGCGGATTTGAAAAGGAAAGATATTGAATATCAGGTTGGAGACAAGGTCTTTCTCAAAGTTTCGCCTTGGAAGAAGGTGCTTAGATTTGGTCGTAAGGGCAAATTGAGTCCGAGGTTCATCGGGCCATATGAAGTATCCGAACGAGTTGGGCCAGTCGCATATCGATTAATTTTGCCCTCGAGCTCGAAAGGATTCACAACGTTTTCATGTCTCGATGCTTGACGATATAGGTCGATCCATCGCACGTAATTGCTCCATCGAGATTGAGATTCACCTAATTTGAGCTATGAAGAGGAACCGGTTCGCATTATGAGGCGTGAAGTAAAAGAGTTGCGCAATAGGAAAATCCCGTTAGTGAAGGTGTTGTGGCATAAACACGGAATGGAAGAAGCCACTTGGGAACTTGAGGACTCTATGAAAGAGCGATACCCGAGCCTATTTACCGGTAAGATTTTCGGGGACGAAAATTTCTTAAGTGGGGGAGAGTTGTGACATCCCTAAATTAACCCTAGTCGGAAAGTGGTTTCGGGACCACTAAACCGAGTCATAATAATAATTAACCATCATAATTGATGCTCATTATATGTATATATGCATGTGTGAAAATTTCATGTTTGGATTTTGTTAATTGTAAGTGAATATTTATCAAATAGGACTTATGTGAGAAAATTTAGAAATGTGCTAGGCAAATGTAAGGTGGCCTATTAATACATGTGGGAAAGTGTTGTCCTTGCATGTCAAATTAGCCAAAATGAAGCATGATGGCCGGCCATGCTATGGGTGGAAACATGTCTCCAACATGTTAGACTAGTGATGCATGTAGGAAACAATAAAATAAGAAAGTTAGCATTAAAGAAATGGAAAAAGAAAATGATGATAACAAAAAAAAAAAAAAGTGTGGATGCTTCCCCCCTTGCCGTACATGAGAGAAACAAAAACAAAGAAAGAAAGAAAAAAAAGTGTTCATTCTCTCATTTTCTCCTTGCTTGGCCGAATGTACTAAGAAGAAAGGGGGGAAGCTTGAGAAAATCAGTCATGGGAGTTTGCTAGACTAAGGTATGTTGATGTTATCCATGAGATTTATGCATGTTTTTAGTTGATAGTTTGAGTTCCACCTAACCCATGGTCTAAACCTTTACCATGAAATGGGGATGATATTCGGCCATGGGTGTTGTCTTCTTGGTATCATTGATGTTTGATGTTTGATGTTGTGGTGGTGAGGCATGAAGATGAGTTAAGGTTCAACTAAGGTGGATTTGTGGATGTTATTTGCATGCTAAAAGTAAAGCTTGTAATGATGCATGGTATGGTGTTGTATGGCATTTGGCCATGGTAGGAAATAAAAGGAAACTATGTTCGTTGTTCATGTCATTTGAATGAGAAGTGCTAGTAAGGTGAAGTACAAATGTTAGTGTTTGATTTACTAGTGTATATATGCATACTAGCCTAGTTGTGAACTTGAATCAAATTGGTGTTAAGTCGATACAAGCGACCTTACTTGTTGAATGTATCAAGTGTGGAAATCGGCCTTAACATGGATGTGTATGTTCGGCCACATGAACGAATACATATGTTGATGTGTATATTCGGCCTTAGGTAGCCTATTGATGGCCTTAGCTTTTCCTTGATGCTTGAATGAATTGTATTGAATTGCTTGATGTAATATAAAATGTGCATGACCAATGTGTATCCAAGCAAAAGGGTGGCCATATGACCATTTAAACTCCTTGTCATATTCGACCATAAGCTAGCATAATGAGGTTTTAATAAGTTAAATTTGTGTGAACTAGCTCAAGAACTCAAAGGACCAAAGTTGGACAAGGGGAAAGACAAAGTAATTGAATAGCCATTGAAAACGCGACAACATCCGAGGTAAGTCATTAAGCATATATTTGGTATTGATTTAAATGATCATAATATATGTGCAATTGTGTTTAATGAATTGATGTGTAAATGAAAATGTATGTGTATGGAATGATGCCATTGTTGAATGTATAAAGGCAGCAAAATGCATAAGGTATTGGTCACGGCACTAAGTGTGCGGGTATAAATGGACACGGTGACAAGATTGGCACTAAGTGTGCGGGTTTAAAATTATACAGCACTAAGTGTGCGAGTTTGATTCTATAGCACTAAGTGTGCGAGCTGAAAATATATAGCACTAAGTGTGCGGATTCACTATATGCTCTTGTATTACAATTGGCACTGAGTGTGCGACATTATCGAGTTAATCCCGGACAGCGAATCGGGTAAGTACCTTGAGCTCATGACGAATAGGCAATATGTTCATGCTCGGGGTTGAGCTTGGTAAGCTTTAAATCTATGTGATGATTGCAATTGTGTGATTGTGGTGAAAATGAGTTAGTGTGTGAAATGCCTCAAATATCTTATCGTATAAATATGAAATGTGGATGTATGGCTTGGTATGAGATTGAACCGAAAGGTCCGAGGAATTATGGTATAGTTCCGATATGGATGAAGTACCTAGCCTTGTTTCATTGTTTCACTTTGTGATGAATTTAGCTAATGGATAATTGTAAAGTGCTTATGACTTACTGAGTTATAAACTCACTCGGTGTTTTCTTATCACCCATTTTAGGTCTCTTGGACTCGTATTGTTGCGTGCTCGGAACCGTCGTTGAAGTCATCACACCGGCTGGAGACCTTTTGGTATTGTCTTCGTAGTTGAACTAGGAGAACAATTGGCATGTATAGGCTATTATATTTTGTTGAATTGTGGGTTGTAAACTTTAAGCCATGTGAAATGGCCTATGTGGTCGTCGAGTGGGATGCTAGAACCTATAGCCACGAGTCTTAGAAACTTTAATTTTGATAAGGTGGCCAAAATTTGTGTCATGTATGATGGATGATTTAGGGCCAAGGAAAGATTCATGAAATTGGCATAGTCTACTGCAGTAACTGTTGCGGACAGCAGCAGTGAGATGAGATTGAAAAATCACTAAAAATAGTAGAAGTAGAATTAAATAGTGAATAAATTATGAAATTGAACCTTGACGAATATATTTTTATATGGACAAAACGAAACGACCATATGAGCAGTATACTGAGAGATATTAAAGTTCTCGTGAGACAGGGCCGGAACGGTTTCTGGGTCCCCTGTCGCGACTTTGAAAATTTACTATAAATTATCCAGAAAGAATTAGAAGTCATTCCTTATATGTGCAAATTCCATTTTGAGTCTAGTTTCATTAGAAGCAATCGGCACCAGTATTAAATCCCTGTACAGAGAGATATTCAAGTTGTAACGCACGAAGGTCAGTGTAGTCGACCCCTGTAACATGGGTGACTTTAACTAATAAACTGTACCAATTGGCCCGACCAAAAATTCTAGAAATAAATCCATGGATGGATATATGAGTCTAAATTCAGGGAAAATTTACGGAATCAGTTTCCGAGTTTTGGAACTCGAGATATGATTTTTAAGGCGACAGTGACGCAGTTTTCCAGCCTGTCTGGAAATGCCAAATTGGTTGGTACTTAGAGAGGATTTGGCCCGTTAACCCCTCGTGTCCGACACCGGCGACGGTCACGGGTTCGGGGTGTTACAAAATTGATCCTTTGTGTATGAATATAAGGGTCGGTAATGTGAAGTAAGTATGATATTGAGAATTTGTGCATATGAAATTATCCGTTTAGCCATACGAATGTTATACTTTAGTTGTGTCTAATTTCATGGCTCAAAACTTACTAAGCATTAAATGCTTACTCCGTTTCTTTGATTTTTTGTTTTATAGATTTTGGTTCGTCAGCTATCTGACTCGGGATTGTTGAAGTCGAAGTCGTCCACACTATCAAAGCCCCCTTTTGGTACTCTTTTGGTTGAACTTTGAAATAGCATGTATAGGACTACCCTTTTTTATGTTGGTCATGTACCTTTCGGTATTGTACAAATTTGGATAGCCATGCGAAAATGGCTTATATATATATTTGAGCATAATGTTATAATCATTTTGTATGTATATGGTTATTGAGAGGTGTGGATATGCTTGGCAATGATTGGCCATTTGAATGGTTAATCACGATCATACTTTGTGCTATATATGCTAAAGGGTTAGTTGAATCATGGAAACTATGTAATAGGTAAAGTCTACCTTGAAGGCAGATGCTGACAGCAGCAGTGGTGTGAATTTGAAAAATCACTAAAAATAGTAGGAATGGAATTAAATAGTGAATAAATTATGTAATCGAACCTTGATGAATCTAATTCCATATGGAAGAAACTAAACGGTCGTATGAGTCGTATTTTGAGAGATATTTAAGTTTTCATGGGACAGGACCAGAGCGATTTCTGGATCCCTTGATCTGATTTTGGAAATTCATTATAAATTAACCAGAGATAATTAGAAGTCATTCCATATATGTATAGATTCCTTTTTGAGTCTAGTTTCATTAGAAACAAACGGAATAAGTATTGAAGCCCTGTATAAGTAGTTATCTAAGTTGCAATGCAGGAAGGTCAGTGTAGTCGAACCCTGTAACAGGGGAGACTTTAACTAATAAGCTGTACTAATTGGCTCGACAAAAAATTCTAGAAAAAAAATTTTGGATGGATATATGTGTCTAGTTTCATGGAAAAATTACAAAACAGATTTTCGAGTTTTGGAACTTAAGATATGATTTTTAAGGTGACAGTGACGCAGTTAGCCGGCTGTCTGGAAATTTTTAAAATGGACTGTGAACATACATGAAATGTGTCTGTTAGCACCTCGTGGTCGCTTCCGACAACGGTCTCGGGTACGGGGTGTTACATTAGGAGCATCGAATTCACCAATTTTATGGAAAAATCATTCATAAAATGTGCTAAGCATGGATAAAAATATGCATGAATTAAGGTTTATCAAATACCTCCACTCTTAAGCATTTGCTTGTCCTCAAGCAAAATCCTCAACTCATAATCAAAATAAATTCTTCTTAACTTATAATTTCTATCGATAATATCTTAAAATAATCCATAGGTAATCATACATTGAAAATTCAACTGAAAGAACATCAAAGTTTCAAACATTCCAAATTGAGCATTTTATCATGAAAACATATGTGTCTCCCCTCATTTAAGTAATTACCTTTGATTCAAAATATCACAGAGTTTCACATCCTCAATAAAGATTCACTCAATTCACTCGAGGTGTTTAAGAACAATAAAATGAAGCACTCAATAGTCAATAATGAAGAGTCATTACCATAGGCTTGCATGAAAATCAAATCTCCACCACTATAAATTGAGATGAAACATCAATCAAAAGGTTTTTAGAGGGTTGTAACGTGGCTTTGGTTAAGGGTGTGGTCACAAGCTGAAAGAAAAGGTTAGAATCAAGATTGAATTGAAAAATTACCTAACTAGAAAAATGACTAGTCATCAATTGCGTATAACAGAGCTTTTTCTCAGAATATGGAATTTAACTTCTTTAGCTCAAAAGATCACTACTACTAATATGTATACATTTTTTTTAAGAACAAGTCAAATTACAAAAAAATAAAATAAAACATAGCTAAGCAATTATTACAACTCAAATCTGAACAAAAATAGGGATCAAATTAATTTAGGGTATTTCAACAATAATGAGTTATGGGTTAATATCGAGGGTAAATCAATGAATAAGTTGTTAGGCTCAAGGGGGTTCACTAAGGGTTAACTGTGAAGGTAGGCTTTTATGGAGTGAGTGGGTTAAACCTAAGTACCTTTATCATTTTAACATATCGAATCAAATGGTGTGGTCTTGAAATGCATAATCAAGCAAGTTCTAGAATAGCAATTCAATACTGACGCACTCATAATGAAAGTGAGCATGAAAGAAATAATAGATGCTCTAAAGGCTCAAGATCTCACAAAAATTATGGCTTTTTGATGTTTAAACTTGTGAATTCCAACTCAAGATAATACCTAAACTTGGGGAAACAACCTAAAAGTTTTTAATTCTTCAAAAATCAACTTATCTTGCTTGATTCCCTAATGTCTTAAAGTTTAAACCCTCAATGCATAGATGCCTATGTTTTAATTCAAGATATATCAATAAAAGTCATAAATCAATCAAATTTTATCCTAAACATGATATGAGAGCTTTTTAAGAGAACAAGGCAATCATTCAAGGATTTTTCTAATAGTGAAATGAATACCCCCCCACACTTAAGATGTACATTCCCCTCAATGTACAAATATAGATATGTAGAAAAGAATATAAATAAAAGAAAGGGAGAGAAGTGAAACTTCTTGAGTGATGAATGAATTTCCTTGAACTGGAGTTTTGGAGAACAATCGGCATGAGGGTGGAGGAGGATACTCCGGTGGTGGTAGAGGTTCATTAGTCTATAAGTCCTGCGCCAAAAGAATATTATATTTGAAGTTGGTTATGGTTGTGGTCGAGCAGGACATGGTAGTCGTGGAGAACCTTCCCCAGTGGAGTTTCGAGTCCCTGAGTAATAGTGAGCTTTGGAGCTCTTTATAACTGTGATAGAATCAGGAACTCTTTTAGAAAATATATAAGGAAGAATAATTACTCGATAGGAAATAGCTGAAATTCAAAATTGTTAAATAAAAATTATAAAACCTAATAAAAATAAACTTAAAGAAAAATAAAAAGTAGTCCCTAAGTAGAATAAAAGTAAAAACATAAAGTAATAAACAAAAGTTTTTAAACATCTTCATCGCTAGATGGTTCGCGAGGTAAGGGTGCCGATGAGATGTGGAACTGCTGACAAATCTGGTGTAGTTAGATCAATGTGATCGAAGTGCGGAAAATATTGCTGCTCGAATCGAGTTAGGTGCTCAGAGATGTCACTGTATGAAGTTGCTGTATGAACTGCACGAGAGGGTGGTGGTGGCTGAGACGGTGGGTCCTCGTGACGTGGAGGGACATCATCAGTAATGTCCTCGGGGGCCTCCTCCTCGGTGGATTGGGTGAGACGGTACTGAGGAGGGAAGGTGTCACGTCGTTTCTCGATCATCCTCATACTTAGGATGCCCGAGATGCCTTGTGGGGACATCTGGCCCATGAGAGTGAGGGAGGATGATTGGGCTTCTGTGTTTAGGAGCTCGAAATGCCAAGCCAACTGCATCACGTAAGGCCCAATAGAGATGACTTCCTTCCTATGCCGCTCCGTCTGATGTTGAATGGCGAGGGCAATGAAATAAGCAAGGTCTATGACGTGCCCGTGCGACAAACACCATAGAAAGTAGGCATCGTAAGTGTTGACGACGCCAGTGCTCTCTCTCCTTCCGGTTAACGTGTGAGCCAAAATGGCATGTAAGTACCTCAAAGATGGAGGGAGAGTCGATGCGTTGGAGCGACTAGGATTGTAGGAGGCAACGCCGGGGGCGAGGGCATTCTAACACCATGAAGGAGAGTGATGGATGTGGCGATTGAGAGCGTAGGGTTCATTCTCCTCCATGAACTCCTCAATGTAAAGGCCCAGTGCGGTTCCGAACTTTGGGACGTTCAATTGGCGGACTAAACCTTCGAGGTGATATTGGATTGTCCCCGGGTCATCAAAGTGAGCCATCACGGTCTGAAGATGGAATGTTGAACAAAGTTCCATCATGAGTTCGAGATATGTCAGCTTGACAATCTCAAAGAAAAGCCTCCAAGGGTGGGTGGTGAGGAGGGCCCGAATTGCATCTGCGAGTTGGACTTGTTCTAGCGCGGCCCAGTCTATACAGCGGCCCACTTCCAAGGGTCGGGCCTGTAGAATCTGGAAAAGTTCTTCTTGGGGCCCAATGGGGATCTATAGGAAAGGGTGAAGAATTTCTGCGATAGGACCCGAGGAAAATGATACTCCCTTCCTTTTCTTCGAAGTAGGGACGGCGGCTTTTTTTCCTCGTGAAGATGACATGGTGTACCTGTAATGGAAATTGAAGTAGAATGTGAATACTTTCCATGGAGCTTACATATTAACCTATACTATAATAGCCAAAGTAAATGTGCCAAATAACCCTATGAGAATAAGTAATGGAGATATCTAAAGAATGAATTTGTGTGGGGTTAATAGCATGAAACCCATAGAAACAATAACCATGAATGAATGTAGCCTAATATACTGACTAAGAAAATAAAAAAAAATTACCAAAACAAAACTTAAAAAAATACATTTATCAACTTAACTATGAATGTGCACGTAAAATAGTCAAATGGAGCATAGAAATGATGAAATGAGTAAGAACTTCAACATGAAAAGGATGATAACTACTCTAGATATGAAGTTTGAGTGATAGAAAGATGAAAATAACATGAAAAGTGCGCTATGATAAATAGCATTAGAAATCAGTAAAATAAAAGAGAAAAAAGTAAACAAACGCTAGAAAGAGGAGAATGAGCGTCAAAAATGGGGTTGGAAGCGGCGTACGGGCATGTTAGGGAGGCCGTGTGGACTTGCAGTGGCTAGGGTTAGGGATTTTAGGTAAGGGAGATGATGGATGGTGAAGGGTATTTATAGATTTTGGGACACATGGCCAGGGAACACGCCCATGTTCCCTAATTTTTACCCGTGTGATTCTCGAATTTTGAATTTGGGCACGTCTAAAAATTTCCCCACGCCCATGTACCTTGGGCATGTTAGTACGCACAACCGTGTCTGTCTTCGTTCACTTCTCCCACGCCCATGTATTAAGGGCCACGCCCCTGTTGTTTTGCAGTTTTGCCCACGGTTGCTTGGCACAGGCGTGTTGCACGCCTGTGTTAAATTGACAAGTTCAGCCACGGTTTCAAGGCACGGGTGTGTCGCACGCCTGTGTTGTTTTGCAAGTTCGCCCACGGCCATGTCGAAGGGCCGTGGCGATTTACCGTAGCCCGTACTGGGGAAAATCTTTGCCCTATTTCCATATAGTCCTAAGCACGCCCATATCCTTGGTCGTGTGTGGTTTCGAAAGCCTGCGTTCCATGAGTCAGTTAGTATGTTAGATGTTAAAACTAAAATTTAAAGAAATTAATATTGTTCGTACTTGGGTTGCCCTTCGAGAAGTGCTTATTTATAGTCTAAGCTCGACTTACCTTTCCATTGAATGGTCATGGTGGTTCGAGGAATCTCATCAAAATAAGGTTTTAGGTGGGTATTGTTTACCTTAAAAGTGCAGAACTTGGGATGATTTACCTCGACTATACCAAATGGGAAAAAGATAAGTACCGTAAGAGGGATTTCTTCTTTCGGTTTGGCAGTGATAATATGAGGATCTGCGGCATTTAATAAAACTTTATCTCCAACCTTAAGTTGATTTGGAAAGGTATTGAGCTTGTTCTGGCGTATTTTTGGTTTATCACGTGTTCTCAATTTATGTGTCCGCCATTCATCTAGCTCCTCAATTTGTAGCCTTCATTCTTCATGAATAGGTCCTCTACTATTGCTTGAAAATGGCTCATGTACTTCCTTCAAACTCATTTCCTGCAAAGTAGGTTGCACCATATTGTCAGTTGTAGTAGAATGGTTTAGACAATCACCTTTAATTTTTGATGTGTTCTCGAAATTGCGAGATTGAAGGGTGATTGTTTCCTCTCCCACACAAAGTGTGGGTTCACCTGTTCCAACATCAATAATCGTTCTAGTAGTTGCTAAAAAGGGCCTTTCTAAAATGAAAGGGGTGTTGCTATCCTCCTCTATGTCTAGAACAACGAAGTCAACGGGAAATATAAATTTATCGATTTTAACTAGCACATCTTCAATAATACCCCTAGGAAATCTTATAGTTTTATCTACTAATTGAATGCTCATCCTAGTCTTTTTGGGTTTCCCAAGACCTAGTTGTTTAAACATTTTGTAAGGCATGACGTTAATATTAGCCCCTAAATCAGCTAATGCATTATTAACATCTAAACTACCAATTAAGCAAGGATTGTGAAACTCCCTGGATCTTTCAATTTGTTGGGTAGTTTGTTCTGTAGAATAGCTAAGCAAACTGCGTTTAGCTTCACATGTGAAGCCTCATCCAACTTCTACTTATTTGCTAAAAGCTCCTTTAAAAATTTCATTGTGTTTGGCATCTGTGATAGAGCTTTAATAAATGGTAAGTTAATATGTAATTTTTTAAGATTTTAAGGAATTTACCGAATTGTTCATTTGAACAGTCTTTCCTTGTTGCATTAGGGTATGGCACATGAGGTTTGTATTCTGTACTTACTGGTTTCTTTTCATTATGGTCTACCTCACCTTTAGCTTTGCTTATCTCAGTTTCTTGCCTTGGTTCTGGTTCAAGTGTGACTAACCCTTCCTTATCTTGACTAGTAATCGAGTTGAGTTGCTCCCTTGGGTTAGATTTTATATTGCTTGGCAAGCTACCTTGTGGTCGTTTAGAAATCAATTTGGCAAGCTGCCCAATCTGAGTTTTGAGCCCTTGGATCGATGCTTGTTGATTTTAGAGTACTATCTCAGTATTCTGAAAACGGGTTTCTGACACCGAGATGAATTTGGTTAGCATCTCCTCAAGGTTCAGCTTCTTTTCTTGCCGGTAAGGTGGTTGTTGAAAGCCCGGAGGAAGCTGTGGCCTTTGATTTCCTTGAGCGCACCACGAGAAATTGGGATGGTTTCTCCAACCTGCATTATAAGTGTTACTATATGAGTTATTTTGGGATCTAGAGTTATTGTTACCCATATATTGGACTTGTTCCTCCTCAGTGCTAGGGTTGAAGGGTTGATACTCTGTGCATGCTCCTTCTCCATTTGAATAGTATCTCATCACTGGATGTACCTGAGTAGAACCAAACAAACCGTCAATCTTATTATTTAAGAGTTCTACTTGGTTAGATAGTATAGTAAGCCGAGGTTGAAAACACCGGCTACTTTCGTCAACTTTGTTCTCATAACTTGCCACTGATAGTTATTCAGTGACATCTCCTCAATAAATTTGTAAGCTGCCTTAGGTGTTTTATTATTGATAGTTCCTCCAGCAGCTGCATCAATCATCTGCCGAGTCAAAGGATTTAGGTCATTATGAAATGTTTGAACCTGTAGCCAAAGCGGTAACCCATGGTGAGGGCATCCTCTAAAAAGGTCATTGTATCTCTCCCATGCATCGTAGAGTATTTCTAAATCCATATACACAAAAGAAGAGATATCATTACGTAATTTGGCTATTTTAGTCGGTAGAAAATATTTTAATAAAAATTTTTTGGCCATTTGTTCCCAAGTAGTGATTGACCCTCGTGGTAACGAGTTTAACCATTGTTTAGCCTTATTCTTTAATGAAAAGGGAAACAACCGAAGGTGAATGGCATTATCAGAAACGCCATTAATTTTGAAGGTATCACAAAATTCTAGGAAATTTTCCAAGTGAGCGTTGGGATCCTCGTCCTGCAAACCATCATACTGAACAAACTGTTGTATCATTTGAATTTTGTTAGGTTTTAGTTCAAAATTATTTGCAGCAATAACAGCTCTGACTATACTTGACTCAGTTCCTATTAAATTAGGTTGAGCATAATCATACATAGTGCCCAGAGTAGGATTTTGATTAACAGCAATTGCAGGAGGTAGCGGATTTTCTTGGTTTTTAGCCATCTCTTCAATTGGGGTTTGAATATCGTCCTCTTGCTCATTCTCTATGTATCTTAAGCTTCGCCTTATTTCTCTTTGGTTTCTACGAACTATGCGATCGATCTCACTGTCAAAAAGTAATGGTCTTGACGGGTTTCTTCTAGTCATAAACTATAAAAAACCTGCCAGAAGAAAATAAATGAAGAATTAGAAAAGAAAATAAAAATTTAAATTGCAATAAAAGTAAAATGGCTAAAGTAATAAAAATCAAGTGTTCCTAATATCTTAGTTCCCCGGCAACGGCGCCAAAAACTTGATGCATGATATTCGTGACAGGTTTTAAATATTTATAATGAATCATTCTTGAAACTAACTATTATCACGATGAAGGCAAGTGTACCTATCGAACAGTAGTATAGTTTTAGCAAGACTGGATTCTCGAACCCAAAGGAACTAAAGGTACTAGTAATGACTGCCCTTTTATTATCTAGCCTAAGAATAATGGGGTTTGTTTTAACTAACTAATTAACTAAACTAAGAAATCATAGAAAATAGAATTGGGGAATTAATTTATGGAAAAATGATTGAATCAAGACAATACCTAAGGAAAAAATCCACCAAGACTTCACTTGTTATTTGACTCTGAATTGGACGATTTATTCATTTGACTTGATTCGTAGAAATCTCTAAGTTATATTATTATCTCTCTCGAGACTAACAACATCTAACCCTAGGTTGAATAATTGAAATCTCTTTCTAATTAACTCCATAGGGTTGCATTAACTCGATCTATGGATCCCCTTATTAGGTTTCATCCTAATCCGGAAAAATCTTTATCTCTAGGCGCGCAACCAACTCCGCTTAATTATGACAAATGTACTCTTAGACAGGGTCTATTAATCCTCTGAATAAGAGCTTAACTCAAATCAATATCCTGGAATATCAAAACAAGAATTAAGAACACATAATTAAGAACAAGTTAAATATTTATCATACAATTCAGATAATAATAACAAGATCTGTCCTAGGTTTCATTCCCCTTAGGTATTTAGGGGTTTTAGTTCATAACTAAAAAGGTAAACATCTCAGAAGAGTAATGAGGGGAGATCTTCAGTCTTGATGATGAATCCAGCTTCTGAGATGGATCAATCGGCTTTCCTTGAGTAGTTCCCTGCCTCCTTCCCCCTCTGTGTTTTTTTCTCCTCTTCTAGGGTGTATTTATAGGCTTTGGAATGCCTACGAACCCTCAAAATTGGACTTTTCCGAATTGGACTAAACTTGGGTTGGCAGGGACACACCCGTGTGCAATTGCTTAAGGCTATGGTCAAGCCTGTTAAATTGGAATGGGTGTGTGGTCCACCCGTGTGAGTCGTGCTTCGATTCTGCCAAATTGACACAGCCATGTGGTCTGCCCGTGTGAGGAGGTCCAGGCCGTGTTGATTTCGTACGTTGGCCCATTTTCTCCGTTTTTGGCCTATTTCTCGTTTTTTCCACTCTCCTATGCTCACCTAAGTATAAAACATGAAATTAAGGCATTAGGAGCATCGAATTCACCAATTTTAAGGAAAAATCATCCATAAAATATGCTAAGTATGGAATAGAAATATGTATGAATTACGGTTTATCAATTAGAGACAATGTGATTGATTATAAATAACCTGTATTTGAAATTGATAATAGTATGAAATGTATGTTCGTTTGTGAATTAAGTTCGGTAATGCTTCATAACCCTATTCTAGCGACGGGTACGGGTTAGGGTGTTACACATTTAATAATTAATTCATTCGTTACCTTACATTTTATAATACAAGTATAACATAAACATGGTTTTATTTAATTGAACTACTTACCAAGGCCTATAACAACACAAACATGATTTTAATAATTCAAGTGCAAAAAATGCAATCAATCTAACACGAATTAATTTAAGCCATTTTAATTAGAACAAGAACAAGAACAAAAACAATCATTCATATTCATGATCACAACATAAATAAGAAAATTAAAGAGAAGGGAACTAGAAAGCAAATCCAGGATTTCTCTAAAGCAAGACTAGTGCGCTCCTCTTCTTCTCTACTCATTGTATTGATTCGATACATTTATGAACAATTGAATGATGCTATTCCAAGGTGGAAGAAGGCTCTTTTTCAATAGGGAAATCGACAAGGTAAATGGACAAGAAAAAGGGAAAGAAAAAGAAGAAAAAGTTAGCGAAAGAGAGAGAGATGTGTGGGAATGAAGGGGTGTTGAATGAACAGGTGAAGAAGGTATTTATAGGTGGGAGTGGCTGCTAAAACTAGCAAATAATTAGCAGGCACACACTCCTCTTGGCCAGCCACACATGGAGCAAAGTTTGAATGCTTCAAACTTTGCTAAATTTAGCTTAGGGAAAATCTTCGAAGGCATAGAATGTGGAAAGGTTTGAGTAGGATTTTAAGGAAACTTGAGGATTATTTTGAAAGTAATTTAATAAGCTAAAAAAGCTGATTGGGTGTGACAGCCCTAATGTGACCCTAGTCGGAAAGTGGTTTCGGGACCACAAAACCGAGTCATAAAAATAATTAACCGACATATTTGATGCTTATTATATGTATATATGCATGTGTGAAAATTTCATGTTTGAATTTTGTTAATTGTAAGTGAATTTTATTAAATAGGACTTGTGTGAGAAAATTTAGAAATGTGCTAGGCAAATGTTAAAGTGGCCTATTGATGCATGATAGAAAATGCTTGTACTTGCATGTCAAATTGGCCAAATTCTAGATGGTGGCTGGCCATGTTATGGACTAAAGCATATTATAATTATTTTCTGCTAATAATTTTATGTTACACAATAAAATAATGAATTAAGAATAATAGAACATGAGGTGAGTGGGAGGAAAAAAACAAAAGTTGTCTCCTCCTTGTTCCTCCTTTGCCGTGACTTGAGGGTGGGAGAAGAAATGTAACACCCTACACCCGAGTCCGTTACCAGAGTCGAACACAAGGTGCACACAGACTTAACTTAATTATTTTCACAGTCCATTTAAAAATTTCCAGACAAGCTGGTTACTGCATCACTGTCGCCTTAAAAATCATATCTTGAGTTTCAAAACTTGAAAATCAGTTTCGTAATTTTTCCCTGAAACTAGACTCATATTTCCATCTACAAATTGTTTTCTAGAATTTTTGGTCAAGCCAATTAGTACAGTTTATTAGTTAAATTCTCCCCTAATACAGGGTTCGACTACACTGACCTTCACGCATTACGAATTGGATATCTCCCTGTACAGGGCTTCAATACTGATGCTGTTTGTTTCTATAGAAACTAGACTCAAGGAGGAATCTATACATATATGGAATGACTCCTAATTATCTCTTGTTAATTTACAATGAATTTCCAAAGTCGGAATAGGGAATCCAGAAAACATTCTGGCCCTGTTTCACGAAAACCTAAATATCTCTTAACATACAACTCATATGACCGTTTCGTTTCTTCCATATGAAAGTAGATTCATCAAGGTTCATTTACATAATTTATTCACTATTTAATTCTATTCTTGATATTTTTAGTGATTTTTCACATCCACACCACTGCTGCTGTCAGCATCTATTTTCAAGGTAAACTTTACCTATTTCGTGGTTTCCATGGACCAACTAGAGTTTTGTCATACATAGGTCCACATATGATCATATTTAGCCATTCCAAGGGCTGATCATTTCCCAACACTTCCATTCCAGTCCATAGTCACATCATGAACCCATATATACATACATAAACACAAATGGTCTAATGCCATACTCCACTTCTACGAGCCATTTTCGCATGGCCGTACACACATACATCACAAAAAGTACTTGAAAAACAACAAAGGGTAGTCCTATACATGCCATTTCAAAGCTCAACCAAAATTGTACCAAAAAGGGGGCTTTGATAGTGTGGGCGACTTCGACTTCAAAATCCCGAGTCCGATAGCTGACGAGCCAAAATCTATAAAACAGAGAACAAAGAAACGGAGTAAGCAATTTATGCTTAGTAAGTTTTGAGCAAGAATTTAAACACAACTGAAGTATAGCATTCACATAATTAAACGGATAATTCCGCGTATTCATATATTCAAATCATTTCTACTTTACATTCCAACCCCTATGTTCATACATAAGGGATCATCTTAGCCAAATACCGGAAGCTCATTACTCAACTGAGCGAATATTATTCGAAGGAACTCAACTATTCCAATGCACATACGAACATACCTCATTACTGGAAATTTTTTTTTCAACGTATTAACTGGGATTTTTACAGCAAGATCGTTCATTCCCGAATCACGTACCTTCGGATCTTATCCAGATATAGCGACTCGCTCAAAAGCCTTCGGGACATAGCCCGGTTATAATAGCTCGCATAAATGCCTTCGGGACTTAACCCGGATTTGGGAACTCGCACAAATGCCTTCGGATCTTAGTCCGGATTTTGGGAACTCGCACAAATGCCTTCGGATCTTAGTCCGGATATGGTCACTCAAAGACAAAGCCTTCGGGACTTAGCCCGACATCATTCAATCATCATGCACATTTAACACTATATCATGACACATTTGTATTTCATTTTCATTAGCAAAACTCAAACACAAGACACTTATCACTCTTGCAATTTCGGCTCAATATCCACACACAAGGAGCATGATTTCGATTTGCTTAAAACATGATCTAATCAAATCATAATTTAAGCTCTATTACTCAAGAACTTACCTCGGATGTTGTCGAACGATTCTGATGGCTATTCGACCACTTTTTCCTTCCCTTTATCGGATTTAGTTCCCCTTTGCTCTTGAGCTTAATTTAACAAATAAATTGATTTAATCATTTGAGCATCGAAAAGAGGACTTCAAGGTACTTAGCCCACATATATTCATTAGACATTAAAGTCACATATGTACGGATATCATGAATCAAACTCAACATATTAGTTAGTACTCTCCTTAGCCGAATTTTCTAAGTCAAGATAAAGCCTTCAACATGCTTACTTATGGCCGAACAACACATCAACCTATGTACTCATTCATGTGGACGAATATGCATGTTGATGTTGAGGCCAATTACATGTTTAATACCACACATGAATGGCATACATTTTACTAACTAATGCATTACATATTGTAGCTCAATACACATCTATCATTTACTTCATAACCAAACATCATCATAAGTAAATATATACCTTGAGATAGTATATATGTCATACCAATACATCATGTGCAAACATATATACATATAGGTGCAAGGGCGAATCTCAAGTTGATTATAACCAAATATAAACATATATCCAAAACACAAATCTTACCTACCATGCAATAAGCATAAAGCATTCTTATGGATATACCATGGCCGAATACTTCACAACACCATACCATTTCAATTTTGGTCATGGTTAAACAAAGAACTTAATGTCTCACTCAAAATGCTAAAAAGAAAATCCAAGAGTCATCAACCCACCATCACATACATCATCAACAAGCTTCATATTTAGCATGCAATGGCATTAACACAAAATCCACCTTGGTCAACATCATTCCCATGACATAGCAAAGATTTGAACCATGGGCTAATTAGAACTCAAGCTAGCAACTAAAAACATGCATGAATCTCATGGCACAACCTCAACATACCTTAATCTAGATACAAGTATGGCCAAACCTCCTCCTAATCCTCTTCCAAACCAAGCATGAAGCAAAAACTCATTCCTTCTTCCTTAGGATTTTCGACTCAAAGAAATGAAAAAGGATGAACAATTTTTTTTTCTTTCTCTTCAACTCACGGCAATGGGGGTAACACTCACACATTCTTTCTTTTTTTTCCATTTCTTTATTACCCATAACCATTAATTTATTTTTTCCTCCCATGATGCACCAACATAACATGTCTATGACATGTTTTGCCCATAATCCTTTGTCATGGCCGGCCACTAGCTATTAGGGGGAAATTTGACATGCAAGTCCTCCTTTTGATTACATGCACTATTAGGTCCTTATAGATTAGCCTATCACATTTCAAAAGTGTCACACAAGTCCTAATAATCTGAATTCACATGCAATCGACTAAATCAAGCTTGAAATTTTCACACATTCATAAATACATATTATAGACAATAAATATTACGCTCAAACATTTCGGTGACTCGGTTTAGCGGTCCCGGCCACTTCCGACTAGGGTCAATTTTGGTGTCACAACTCTCCCCACTTAAGAAATTTTCGTCCCGAAAATCTTACCGTAAATAGGTTTGGGTATCGCTTTTATATAGTTCTTGGGTTCCCAAGTAGCTTCTTCCATCCCGTGTTTGAGCCATAACACTTTTACTAACGGAACCCGCTTGTTTCAAACTCCTTCACTTCACGAGCTAGGATACGAATCGGTTCTTCTTCATAACTCATATCGGCTTGAATTTTGACCTCGATGGACTAATTATGTGCGATGGATCAGATCTATAGCGTCAAGCATCGAAACATGAAAGACGTCGTGAATCTTTTCAAGTTCGGGGCAAAATCAATCGACACGCGAATCGGACCGACTCGTTCGGATATTTCATATGGCCCGATGAACCTCGGACTCAATTTGCCCTTACGCCCAAATTTGAGTATCTTTTTCCAAGGTGAAACTTTAAGAAACACTTTGTCTCCCACCTGATACTCAATATCTTTTCGTTTCAGATCCGCGACGACTTACAGCGATCTGTGGTCGCCTTCGCACATTCACGGATTACTTTTACTTTCTGCTCAAAGATCTTTAATCAAATCAACTCCGAAAATTTTACTTTCACCGAGTTCGGTCCAAAACAATGGTGTACGGCATTTACGACCATACAAAGCCTCGTAAGGTGCCATCTTAATACTTGATTGAAAACTATTGTTGTAAGCGAATTCAATCAAAGGTAAATACCGCCTCGTGATGTACCCAAAATTGACCCTAGTCGGAAGGTGGTCTCGGGACCACAAAACCGAGGCAAAAATAATTTAAAATTTATTTCGATGCCTATAATATGTGTGTATTCATGTATGACATTTTTGATGATTGGTTTA
This sequence comes from Gossypium arboreum, assembly GCF_025698485.1. Taxonomy (NCBI): domain Eukaryota; kingdom Viridiplantae; phylum Streptophyta; class Magnoliopsida; order Malvales; family Malvaceae; genus Gossypium; species Gossypium arboreum. The sequence goes on from NC_069082.1 coordinate 48,215,961, forward strand.
GTGTTATAAAGGTGAATTTCACTAGAAAGGACCTAGTAGTGAACTTTGAAAGTATGATGGGGAAATGTGTGATGACTAATTAAAGCATGCATGCAAAATAAAGGACTTGCATGTCAAATTCCCCTTTTATAGGTGGTGGCCGGCCATGACAAGGAGGATGGGCTAAACATGTCATGAAACATGTTTTGTTGGTGCATTAGGGTGAAATAATAAACAAAGGTGTATGGGTGATAAAAAATGAAAAAAAAAATGTGTGTGAGTGTGGTAATCCCCCTTGCCGTGAGTTGAGAAAGAGGGAAGAAAAATTTTGTTGTGTTCATCCTTTCTCATCCTTTTGGCCGAAAATCATAAGGGAAGAAAGAGGATTTTGCTTCATGCTTGGTTTAGAAGAGATCTAGAAGGTGATTTGGCTAAATTGGCATCAAGATTAAGGTATGTATGAGGTTGTGTTAGGAGTTTCATGCATGTTTTGGTTGCTAACTTGATGTGCATGTTAGCCATGGCTCAAATCTTTGTTATGCCATGGAAATGGTATTTGGCCAAAGTTGTTATGGTGATAAAGCCATTGCATGCTAAGTGTGAAGCTTGATGATGATGCATGCAATGATGGATTGTCCGCTCTTGAGTAAGATTTTGAGTTTTCTTTTGTGTTTAACCATGATTGAAGTTGAATGGAGCATGATTTTCATATTCGCCATGATGCATCCTTGAACATGGTTCATGCCTCTTGCATGTTAGTTAAAATTTGTATTTTTGGATGGCTATGGACATCTTGAAATTCGCCATGCTCATATTGTATATATATGTTTACACATGATGTTTTGGCTATGAAGTAAGTGATGAATATATTGGTTTAAAGAAGAAGATGTGGAAGAATGCTTGTGAAATTGCAAGCACAATTCTACCTAGCACACATATAAGTGCTTGATGCTATATTATAAGTTTTGGGCCACAATGTGCAAAGCATTAACTAGTAAAATGCATGCTGTTTTTGTGAGGTATTATGCAAAATTGGCCTCAACATGTACATGAATATTCGGCCTTGGTAGCCTATTGAAGGCCTTAGCCTTTCCTTGATGCTCAAATAAATTGTATTGAATTGCTTGATGTAGTATAAAGTGTGCATGACCATTGTGTATTCAAGCTAAAGAGTGGCCATATGACCATTTAAACTCCTTGTCATATTCGCCATAAGCAAGCACAATGAGGTTTTAATAAATTGAATTTGTTTGAATTAGCTCAAGAGCTAAGAGGGCCACAATTGGACAAGGGAAGGAAAAGGTGATCGAATAGCCAAAAAGCCGTTCGACAACATCCGAGGTAAGTCCTCAAGAAGTGACCCTACTTGAATTATGTGAAATAAAGTATGGATGTGTATTGATTATTGATTATGTATGTATGAGCATTTGAATTCTACCCGCTAAGTCCCGGCGAATATGCTTGTGATTATATTTGCGTTTGAGCCTTAGTAACTAAAATGAAATATGTATGTCCAATGATTATTGATGTATGTGTACATGAGAAATTGAATGATATCCGGCTAAGCCCCAAGACAATTATGCTGGAAATTATATCCGGTTAAGACCAAGGCAATTGTGCTAGTGGCTATATCCGGCTAAGACCAAGGCATTCGTATGAGTTATTCTATCCGGCTAAGACCAAGGCATTTGTGTACGTGATTATATCCGGTTATATTCAAGAATCTTGGGCTGGAGGTGAGTGTTGGTTGCTGTAATGAATTCAATTAGTACACTCGAAAAGCCCAAAGGATAAGGTACGTTATATGTGCATTGAAAGTCGACATGTTTGAGCAACATTCGCTCAATCGACTAATGAATTTCAGTTATTGAATTGATTGATATTTTGTGAAATTATATAATGATGAAGTGTGAAGTAAGAATGTGTATTAATGAAATGATGCATTTGGCTATGTGAATGTATTGCTGTAATTAGAGTTGATTATATTCCTTGAGACTTACTAAGCATAAAAAAATGCTTACCCCGCTGCTTTGGCTCTCGCTTTTCTAGATTTCGTCAAGCAATCGGATTTGGGATCGTTGAAGTCGAAGTCATCCACACTATCAAGCCTCCATTTTGGTATAAATTTTGGTTGAACTTGAAATGGCATGTATAGGACTACCCCATGTTGGTTAAATATGTTGTGATGTATATATGTACGGCCATGCGAAAATGGCTCAAAAAGGAAGCATGAACTTAGACTAATTGTGGTTTGTATGTATATATTTGGTGTCATGATGTGGCTATGGCTTGGAAATGGGAATGTTGGTCATATGATCAGCCATTGGCATGGTTAAAATGATCATATATGAAGCTAGGTATGGCAAGACTAGTTGGTTCATGGAGACTACCAAATAGGTAAGACCTACCTTAAAAACAGATGCTGCCAGCTGCAGTGACGTGAATGTGAAAAATCACCAAAATTCGTAGGAATGGAATTAAATAGTGAATAAGCTATGTAAATGAACCTTGATGAGTCTATTTTCATATGGAAGAAACGAAATGGTCATAGGAGTTACATGTTAAGAGATATTAAAGCTATTGTGAGACAGGGCCAGAATGGTTTCTGGGTTCCCTGTCGCAAATTTAAAAATTTACTATAAATTATCCAAAAATAATTAGGAGACATACCTTATATGTATAGATTCCATTTTGAGTCTAGTTTCATTAGAAACAAATGGAACCAGCATTAAAGCCCTGTACAGAGAGATATTCAAGTTATAACACGCGAAGGTCAGAGCAGTCGATCCCTGTAACATGGGTGACTTTAACTAATAAAATGTACCAATTGGCCCGACCAAAAATTCTAGAAATAAATCCATGGATGGATATATGAGTCTAAATTCAGGGAAAATTTACGAAACCAGTTTCCGAGTTTTGAAACTCGAGATATGATTTTTAAGGCGACAGTGACGCAGTTTTCCAGCCTGACTGGAAATGTCAAATGGATGGGCAAAACAAGTGAACTTGGCTTGTTAACCCTCGTGTCCGACACGGCGATGGTCTCGGGTTCGGGTGTTACAGTTCCATGAACCACTGAACTCGAGGATGCAACATCTCAACATATCCTCAAGTATTTGAATTATCCGCCGGATTGACCATCGGTTTGGGGTGAAAGGCGGTCTTGAAATGCAACTTGGTACCCAAAGCTTCTAGCAATTTCTTCCAAAATCGTGAGGTGAATCTCGGATCTCTATCCGACACGATAGAAATAGGTACCCCGTGTAATCTCACAATCTGAGAAACATACAATTCAGCTAGTTTATCCATTGAAAAATCCGCGCGTACGGGGATAAAGTGAGCTGACTTAGTCAATCTATCAACAACGACCCAAATCGCATCTTTCTTACTTGCCGACACTGGCAACCCAGATACAAAGTCCATCGTGACTCGTTCCCATTTCCATTCAGGTATCATGTCGGCTGAAGTAAACCCGTAGGCACTTGATGTTCCGCCTTCACTTGCTGACATATTAAACACTTCGAAACATAATCGGAAATGTCTCGTTTCATACCATGCCACCAAAACTGGCGTCTCAGATCGTTGTACATTTTCGTACTCCCCGGGTGAATTGTCATTCGGCTACAATGAGCTTCGTTCAGAATCATCGAAATGAGTTCTGAATTTCTTGGAACACAGAACCGATTTCTGTACTTCAAACAATCGTCATCATCAATTTGAAACTCTGATTCCACATTCGGAACACATTCATCCCGTCTTGCAACCAACTCATCGTCGACTTTCTGGGCTTCACGAATTTGATGAATCAATAATGGTTTGGCCTTTAATTCGGCTACTAACACATTGTCGGGTAGAATGCACAAGTGTACATTCATCGTCAGAAGCAAACAAAGGATTTCCGCTTAAGGCATCCACAACCACATTAGCCTTTCCCGGTGATAATCGATGACAAGCTCATAATCTTTTAACAACTCGAGCCAACGTCTTTGTCGCAGATTCAAGTCTCTTTGAGTCATCAAATATTTGAGACTTTTGTGATCCGAAAATACATGGCACTTCTCACCAAATAAGTAATGTCGCCATATTTTCAAGGCGAATACGATGGCAGCTAATTCAAGATCATGGGTCGGATAATTTTTCTCATGTGGCTTTAATTGTCTCGACGATAGGCCACAACTCGACCTTCTTGCATCAATACGCAACCTAACCCAAGTAGGGAGAAGTCACTATAGATGACAAACTCTTTGACCGATTCGGCCGCACTAAAATTGAGCTTCCACAAATAAGTTTTCATTGATCAAAACTTTTCGACATTTTTCCGTCCATTCAACTTAACATCTTTTGAAGTAGCTTCGTCATAGGTGTGGCTATCATCGAGAAACCTTTACAAACCGTCGGTAGTAACCGCAAGTCCCAAAAAGCTCGAACCTCAAGAATATTTCTGAGGCTTCCAGCTAAGTATGGCTGAAATTTTGCTCGGTCGACTCGAATACCCGATCGCGGATACCACGTGACCCAAGAAGCTAACCTCTCTAACCGTAACTCACACTTGCTGAACTTAGCATATAACTGATTATCCTGTAAAATTTGCAACACTAATCTCAGGTGTTCAGCATGTTCGGTCTCATATCTTGAATAGACCAAGATGTCATCAATGAACACAACTACGAACCGGTCCAAATACTATCTGAAGATCTGATTCATCAAATCCATAAATACCGTAGGGCATTAGTGAGCCCGAACGGCATCACTAAGAACTCGAGTGACCGTACCTCGCTCTAAAAGCGCTTTGGGTACATCCAATCTCGAATCCGAATCGATAATAACCCGATCTCAAATCTATCTTTGAAAACACCGAGGCTCCCTTTAGTTGATCAAACAAATCATCAATACGCTGAACGGATATTTATTCTTTATCGTCACTTTATTCACCGACGATAGTCAATGCACAACCTCATGGTTCGTCCTTCTTTTCACAAACAATACTGGTGCACCCCAAGGTGAGAAACTTGGTCGAGCGAAACCTTTGTCTCATCAATTCTTGCAACCGAGCTTTCAACTCTTTTAACTCGGTTGGTGCCATACGATACGAGCTATCGAAATCAGCGTAGTCCTGTACAAGCTCAATACCAAACTCTATCTCCGAACAGTGGCAAACCCAGAATTCTTCTGAAAAACATCCGGTATTCACAAACCATTGGCACAGATTCGGTTTTATTTCTAACTCCTTATCATCAAGTACATACGCAAGGTATGCTTCGCACCCTTTCTTACATATTTCGGGCCAACATTGATGATATTACAACGGCAACCCTTTAAGTCCGTAGACTCAACTCGGATCATCTCGTTATTTAAGCACCTCAAATCCATAGTCTTGATTTTGCAATTCACAACCGCATCATGCACGGTCAACCAATCCAAACCAAGAATAACATCAAATTCATCGAAGGCAAAAGCATCAAGTCCACGGAAAACAGAACCTCGAATTTCTAGGGGCATTTCTTACACACTTTGTCAACAAGCACGAACGACCCAAGGGATTTGACACCCGAATTACGAACTCAGTAGACTCAATAGGTAAAGTCTTACTGGATGCTAAGGTTTCGCATATATAAGAACGAGTAGAACCAGGGTCAATCAAAGCAATCACATTAGTATCAAAGAGAGTGAAAGTACCGGTAATAACATCTGGCGAGGAAGCATCCTCGCATGCGCCTATTGCATAAGCCCTAGCAGGAGCGCGAGCCTCGGATCTGGTCGTAGCATCTCTAGATCCTCTCTGACCACCACTAGCATTGCCCGTATTTCTAGATGGTCTACCTCGAGCAGTGGTAGCACCCGATTTCCCACTCTAATTTACATTCTGTTCAGGCAACCTCGGGCAATCTTTAATGAAGTGGTCAACTGATCCGCACTTGTAACAGGAGCGGTCATGGAATCTACAACTTCCAGAATGCCATTTGCCACAACATCGGCACTCCGCTCGTCTCGACGTTCATTCCCAACACTGGCGACCGAAGTGCCTCGTGTACCCACAGGGGTCGATCACCATCTCGCCTAAAAGGCCCGGTGCCTCTAGACCGCCCACATCATCACGAAATTTCTTCGATGCTGTTGAAGAGACTTTCCGAGGATCTTTTACTAAACTCTCCGCCCCACATCAACTTTTTGTTTTTCTTTTCTAAGCTCTTCGGCTTTACAAGCTCGCTCGACAAGTACTACGAACTCTCGTATTTCAAGAATGCCAACGAACATTTTTATATCTTCATTCAGCCCATCCTCGAAGCATTTACACATGATAGCCTCGGACGGAATACATTCCCGAGCGTATCTACTAAGTCTAACAAATTTTCGCCGTAATCGAATCGACATAGAACCTTGCTTAAGCTCAAGAAATTCCTTCCGCTTTTAATCAACAAATCTCGATCGATATACTTTTTTCAAACTCGCTTTGAAAAACTCCCAAGTTACTTGCTCTCGGGCACAAAAAGTCGAGTACTCCACCAATAGTAGGAAGAATCGCGTAGCAAGGAGATAGTACACTTTGGCATTCATCGGTGTACAAGATAGCTCATCGAGTGCCGGATAGTGTTGTCCAACCAAAATTCAGCTTGCTCGGCATCGCCGCTATCCGTAGCTTTAAATTCAGTAGCCCCATGTTTTCGGATTCATCAACTGGGGCTTATTTGACCTTATTTGGTCGGGCTACGGAGGCATGGTAGGTGCGGGGTTGTGTTTGTTGGGAATGGAGGTTGTGGAACAGTAGATTAGTTCGAATGTATTGGTTGAACCAATCATTCATCACGCTATAGAAAGCTTGTCTAGCTTCATCATTTGGATTACTAGCATTAGGTTGAGAGTCCGCCAGCGCTGTCCCTTGTAAAGGGAGCAGCGCTACACTCTCAAGATCATCACTACCGCTTCGGTCAGATCGGGATCCATTACTATAAATAAACACATTTGCAATTGTCAGAAATCACCACACTATCAAATAATCACATAAAATGGCATGTATAGCTAGACCCAAACGCATTACGGTAGTCCTAGAATCGACTAAACCATAGCTCTAATACCAATAAAATTGTAACACCCCGTACCCGAGTCCGTTACCGGAGTCGAACACAAGGTGCACACAGACTTAATTATTTTCACAGTCCATTTAAAAATTTCCAGACAAGCTGGTTACTGCATCACTGTCGCCTTAAAAATCATATCTTGAGTTTCAAAACTCGAAAATAAGTTTCGTAATTTTTCCCTGAAACTAGACTCATATGTCCATCTACAGATATTTTTCTAGAATTTTTGGTCAAGCCAATTAGTACAGTTTATTAGTTAAAGTTTCCCCTAATCCAGGGTTCGACTACACTGACCTTCACACATTACGAATTGGATATCTCCCTGTACAGGGCTTCAATACTGATTCCGTTTGTTTCTATAGAAACTAGACTCAAGGAGGAATCTATACATATATGGAATGACTCCTAATTATCTCTGGTTAATTTACAATGAATTTCCAAAGTCAGAACATGGAATCCAGAAACTGTTCTGGCCCTGTTTCACGAAAACCTAAATATCTCTTAACATACAACTCATATGACTGTTTCGTTTCTTCCATATGAAAGTAGATTCATCAAGGTTCATTTACATAATTTATTCACTATTTAATTTCATTCCTGATATTTTTAGTGATTTTTCACATCCACACCACTGCTGCTGTCAGCATCTGTTTTCAAGGTAAACTTTACCTATTTCGTGGTTTCCATGGACCAACTAGAGTTTTGTCATACATAGTGTGACAGCCCAAAATTGACCCTAGTCGGAAATTGGTTTCGGGACCACAAAACCGAGTCATAAAAATAATTAATTGTTATATTCTATGCTTATTGTGTGTGTACATGCACATGTGGAAGTTTCATTCTCTAATTTTACCAATTGTATGAGAAATTATTGAATAGGGATCAATGTGAGACATGGTGAAATATGATAGGCTAATTTTAAATGGCTTATTAGTGCATGTTAACACAAAGGTGGACTTGCATGTCAAATTGCCCAATTTATTAATGGTGGCGGCCAAGATGGGATATTGATGGGCAATATATATGTTTAATTAGATTTTAATAATAAGGAATGGGTCATTGGAGATAAAATAATGTTAGTAAAAGAAGAAAAAAAAAAAAAAAAAGAGAATGCTCATCTTTTCTCCATTGCCGTGACTTGAAGGAGGAGGAAGAATGGAATTCTTTGGTTCATGATTTGGCTTGGATGATGCTTAGGAAGAGGTAAGCACTTTGAAATCCTTGGAAATTTAGGTATAAATGAGGTGATTAGTTCAAGTTCTACTCATTTCATGGATTAAATTTTGTTGTTTGGAGGTTTGATATTCGCCAAGTAGTTGAAGCTCTTGGTGCATATGTTTTTTTTTTTGAAGGTTGAAATTGGTTTGTTCATAAGGGGGTGCGAATGTGGCCATCGAAGGGTCTTAATGAACAATATATGTAGCTTGGGTTTATAACATTCGGTTAAGGAATGTTGTGTGCTAGCAAGTTTGGTTTAATACTAGATGTAAACCACTTTGTATTTGATGAATTGAAGAAAATAGTGAAGGGCAAATTAAAAAGATGTTGAATGAATTTTGGCTTAGTTGAGCTTAAGCATTCGGTCAATTATGGGCATTGTTGTAACCTAATTGTAATTTGCAACTCTTAATTTTGAGATGTGAAGCTATGCTAGAAGAGAAAAGAAAATTCGCCAAGTGTTCATGGGAGGAAACTATGTGCTTGAAAGAATAAAAGTGACACTATAATTGATAGTATAGGTATTCGCCATTCAATCAAGTGTATAGGTGATGTTAGATCAAATTTAGCACATTCGGCTATATAAGTATACCCATTTATGATATTGCCTTCGATTGTATAAAATTGACTAAAATGGGTAATTAGTAAGGGTGGTTACCTAATATACGAATATGTATATGTGTATGTATGATTGGATTATTGATAGTATGGTAATTGCATAAGGCGATTAGCGAATAGCTAAGAACGTAAGGTAGTAAGATAAAAATTTTACCATGTCGTTCCGTATGTCATAAGATCATTAAAATGTGGATACCAATATATGTACCAAAGCGGTTGAATGAGTTAATTTATTTGTTTAAGCTCAAGATCCTAAAGGAGAGGCGCCCAACAAGGGAAATCGAAGATCATCGAGTAGCCGACTTGGAATTATTTACCCAAAGACAAGGTAAGTCATTTAGCACATATGTTTGATATTGCTTAAATGATTGGAAAATCTATGCAATTGTGTTTAATGGAATGCTATATATATGTATAAATGAAATTGTATGTGTATGGAATGAGGATAATTGTTGAATGTAAAAGAAATAGTGGAATGTGTAGAAAGTTTGCTTTCGGCACTATGTGTCTTGGGCAATACGTGTGTATGGTGACGAGATTGGCACTAAGTGTGCGTGCTGGAAATATATGGCACTAAGTGTGCGTGCTGGAAATATATGGCACTAAGTGTGCGTGCTGGAAATATATGGCACTAAGTGTGCGTGCTGGAAATATTTGGCACTAAGTGTGCAAGCTGGAAAAATACGGCACTGGGTGTGCGAGTTCGGAGGGTATGGCAATCGTGTGTGCGAGCTTAAATTACGTGGCACTAAGTGTGCGAAATCGAGTGGTAAGCACTGTGTGCGTACTCTATATATATGGAGGTGTGTCTCCATTGAATTGAGTATGGACAGCGGATCGGGTAAGTACCTCGAGCTCATGACGAATAGAGAATTCGTTCATGCTTGGGGATTGAAATTGGTAAGCCTTAAATCTATGTGATGATTGAAATGTGTATGGTTGTGCTGGAAAATGAGTTAATGTGTAAAAATGCTTCGATTATCTTGTTGTGTAGAATATGAAATGTGGATGTATGAATTGGTACGAGATTGGACCGAAAGGTCCGAGGTATTATGGTATAGATTCGATATGGACGAGTACCTAGCCTCATTTGTTGTACATGTAGTAGTAACTTTATCAGTGGATTGATTAATGCTTATGACTTACTGAGTTGTAAACTCACTCGGTGTTTTTCTTGTCACCCATTTTAGGTCTCTCGGACTCGTATTGTTTGCGTGATCGGGACCGTCGCTGAAGTCATCACAACGGCTGAAATCTTGTGGTATTGTTTTTGTTGTTGTAGAACATTTGGCATGTATAGGCTATTATATTTTGTCGGATTGTGGGTTGTAAACTTTAAGCCATGCGAAAATGGCCTATGTGGTCGCCGAGTGGGATGCTAGAGCCTATAGCCACGAGTCTTAGAAACTCTAATTTTGATAAGGTGGCCATAATTTGTGTCATGTATGATGGATGATTAAGGCCAAGGAAAATTCATGAAATTGGCATAGTCTCTGCAGTAACTGTTGCGGACAGCAGCAGTGAGATGAGATTGAAAAATCACTAAAAATAGTAGAAGTAGAATTAAATAGTGAGTAAATTATGGAACTGAACCTTGATGAATCTATTTTTATAGGGACAAAACGAAATGACCATATGAGCAGTATACTGAGAAATATTAAAGTTCTCGTGAGACAGGGCCAGAACGGTTTCTGGGTCCCCTGTCGCGACTTTGAAAATTTACCATAAATTATCCAGAAAGAATTAGGAGTCATGCCTTGTATGTACAGATTCCATTTTGAGTCTAGTTTCATTATAAACAAACGGCACCAGTATTAAAGCCCTGTACAGAGAGATATCCAAGTTGTAACGCGCGAAGGTCAGAGCAGTCGATCCCTGTAACATATTACTTTAACTAATAAACTGTACCAATTGGCCCAACCAAAAATTCTAAAAATAATTCCATGGATGGGTATATGAGTCTAAATTCAGGGAAAATTTACGAAACCAGTTTCCGAGTTTTGAAACTCGAGATATGATTTTTAAGGCGACGGTGATGCAGTTTTCCAGCCTGACTGGAAATGTCAAATTGGTTGGTATCTTGAGAGGATTTGGCCGTTAACCCCTCGTGTCCGACACCGGCGTCGGTCACGAGTTAGGGGCGTTACACATAGGTCCACATATGATCATATTTAGCCATTCCAAGGGCTGATCATTTCCCAACACTTCCATTCCAGTCCATAGTCACATCATGAACCCATATATACATACATAAACACAAATGGTCTAATGCCATACTCCACTTCTACGAGCCATTTTCGCATGGCTGTACACACATTAGTCAACGGTTCATCGATCAGAAGCGTAAGGAATTCTTGGAACTCAAGCAAGGCCGGATGACCGTATCTGGATACGAACATGAGTTCGTAAGACTTAGTCGGTATGCTCGGGAGTGTGTGGCTGATGAGGTTGCGATGTGCAAAAGATTTGAAGAAGGATTGAATGAAGAGTTAAAGTTACTAGTGGGAATTTTGGAGATAAAGGAGTTCGTGACACTAGTCGAACGAGCCTGCAAGGCGGAAGAACTTGGGAAGGAGAAGAAGAAGGCTGAAATTGAAGCAAGAGATTACCGTAAAAGATCGACGAGTAAAGCTCCGTTCTACCGTAAAGAGGTTCGTGGAGGACACCAAGAAGTCGAGGACGATCAAGGAATTTCCATTAGAGCCCGACCATTGACGGACTCCCGAGCTACTTCAGTAGCTAGTGTGGGCAATAATCGTCAAGAGAGACCTGAATGCCCCCAATGTGGAAGACGACACCTAGGTGAATGTTGGGGTAAGTCTGTTAATAGGGCCTGTTATGGATGCGGCTCGAAGGACCACCTCATTAGAGATTGCACGGAGCTAAAGGAGAGGAATAAGACGCAAGGTGCAAGACCTAGTGGAACGACGGCTGGAGGTAGGCCCCCGAGAATCTCTGGAGGTAGGAGTGGTAATCAGAGAGGAGCCTCTAATACGGCTGTCCGATCCGAGACCCGTGCTCTGCTAGAGCATATGCCATCCGCACGAGAGGAGGCATCCTCCCCGACGTCATCATCGTACTTTTACTCTCTTTGATACTAGTGTGATTGCATTGATTGACCCCGCTCTACTCATTCATATGTATGTGAAACCTTAGCATCCAAGAAGACTCTACTGTTGAGTCTCATCAATTGTAATTCAGTGTCAAACCCTTTGGGTCAATACGTACTAGTTGATAAAGTGTGCAAGAGATGCCCCTAATAATTCGAGAATCTGCTTTCCTACCGATCCGATGCTTCTACCATTTGATGAATTCGATGTAATTCTTGGTATGGATTGGCTGACCGTACATGATGCAAAGGTGGTGGATAAAAGGAAAACCATTGATTTGAGGAGTGCAAATAACGAGGTAGTCCGAGTTGAGTCTCTTGGTTTAAAAGGAGTGCCGCGATAATATCTTCTATGACCGCTCGGAGATATGTGAAAAAGGGGTGTGAAACATACCTTGCGTATGTGTTTGGAAGTAAAGAGACGGAAAGGAAACTCGAATCGGTACCAGTGGTTTGTGAGTATTCGAGATGTTTTTCCCGAGGAGTTACCGGATTGCCACCGGTTCGAGAAGTGGAATTCGCATCGGTTGTACCGGTACTACGCCGATTTCAATAGCCCCGTGTCGTATGGCATTAACGGAATTAAAGGAATTGAAGGTTCAATTGCAAGAATTGACGGATAGAGGTTTCGCTTTCGACCGAAGTTTTTCTCCATGGGCGCACTGTATTGTTTGTGAAGAAGAAGGATGGAACCATGAGGTTGTGCATCGACTATCGTCAACTCAATAAAGTGACGATAAAGAATAAATATCCATTGCCACGAATTGACGATTTGTTTGATCAATTAAAGGGAGCCTCGGTGTTTTCAAAGATAGATTTGAGGTCGGGTACTATCGGTTGAGGGTCCGAGAATCGGACATACCCAAAACCGCTTTTAGAACGAGGTACGGTCACTATGAATTCTTGGTAATGCCGTTTGGGCTCACTAATGCCCTGCGGTGTTTATGGATTTAATGAATAGAATCTTGAGCCATACTTGGATCGGTTCGTAATTGTATTTATCGATGACATTTTGGTCTATTCGAGAGATGAAACCGAACATGCTTGAACACCTAAGGCTAGTGTTGCAAATCTTACGAGATAAGCGATTATCGCAAAGTTCAAGAATGTGAATTTTGGTTGAAAGAGGTTAGCTTTTGGGGCACCGGTGTCCGTGATCGGTGTCGGGTGGACCCAACAAAATTTCGACCATAGTCAATTGGAAACCTCCAAGGAATGTTACCGGTTAGGAGCTTTTGGGGCTTGCCGTTACTACCGACGCTTTGTAAAAGGATTCTCGATGATGGCCGCACCCATGACAAAACCGCTTGTGAAGATGTCAAATTTGAATGGACGGAAAAGTGTCAAAAAGTTTCACCAATTGAAAACCCATTTGACGAAAGCTCCAGTTCTAGTACTGACCGAATCGGCAAAGAGTTTGTCATCTATAGTGATGCCTCCCTACTTGGGTTAGGTTGCGTATTGATGCAAGAAGGTCGAGTTGTGGCCTATGCGTCGAGACAATTAAAGCCACATGAGAAAAATTATCCAACCCATGATCTCGAATTGGCTGCCATCATGTTCGCCTTGAAGATATGGCGACATTACTTATTTGGTGAGAAGTGCCATGTGTATTCGGATCACAAAAGTCTCAAATATTTGATGACTCGTAGAGACTTAAATCTGCGACAAAGACGATGGCTCGAGTTGTTGAAAGATTATGAACTCGTCATTGATTATTACCCGGAAAGGCTAATGTGGTTGCGGATGCCTTAAGTCGAAATCACTTTGCTTGCTTTACGAAGACGATGAATGTACACTTGTCTATTCTACCCGACAATGTGTTAGTAGCCAATTAAAGGCCAAACCATTGTTGGCTCATCAAATTCGGAAGCTCGAAAGTTGATGAGGAGTTGCTTGCAAAACGGGCCGAGTGTGTTCGAACAAGGAATCGAGTTTCAAATTGATGATGACGATTGTTTGAGGTTCGGAAGTCGTCTGTGTGTTCCAAAGAATTGAACTTATTTTCATAATTCTAAATGAAGCCCATTGTAGTCGAATGTCAATCCACCCGGTAGTACTAAAATGTACAATGACCAAACGCGTCGGTTTTGGTGGCCGGTATGAAACGAGACATTTCGAATTTGTTTCAAGGTGTCCGATATGTCAACAAGTGAAAGCGAACGTCAAGTGCCATCGGGATTACTTCACCGATCATGATACCCGAATGGAAATGGGATCGAGTAACAATGGACTTTGTGTCCAGGTTACCATTGACTCGAATAAGAAAGACTTCGGTTTGGGTCATTGTTGATAGATGACCAAGTCCGCTCATTTTATCCTGTCCGCACGAATTTTTCGCTCGATAAGTTGGCGTAATTATACGTCTCCCAAATTGTTCGATTGCATGGGGTACCTATTTCTATCGTGTCGGATAGAGACCCAAGATTTACGTCGCGGTTTTGGAAGAAATTGCAAGAGGCTTTGGGTACCAAACGCATTTTAGCACTTTTCACCCCCAAACCGATGGTTAATCCGAACGGATAATTCAAATACTCGAGGATATGTTGAGATGTTGCATCCTTGAGTTTAGTGGTGCATGGGAACAGTATTTACCTTTGGTTGAATTCGCACAACAATAGCTTTCAATCAAGTATCAAGATGGCGCCTTACGAGGCTTTATACGATCGTAAATGCCGTACCCCATTATTCGGACCTGAACTTAGTGAAGGAAAAATCTTGAGGTTGATCTGTTAAGGATGCCGAGCAAAAGTTCGAGTAATTTGTGAAAGTTTGAAAGTCGCTTCGGATCGCCAAAAGCCGTATGCGGATTTGAAAAGAAAAGATATTGAATATCGGGTTGGAGACAAGGTATTTCTCAAAGTCTCACCGGAAGAAAGTGCTTAGATTTGGCCGTAAGGGCAAATTGAGCCCGAGGTTCATCGGGCCATATGAGATATCCGAACGAGTCGGTCCAATCAGCGTATCGCTTGATTTTGCCCCGAGCTCGAAAAGATTCACAATGTTTTTCATGTCTCGATGCTTGACGATATAGGTCGATCCATCGCACGTAATTGCTCCATCCGAGATTGAGATTCAGCCTAATTTGAGCTATGAAGAGGAACCGGTTCGCATTATGATGCGTGAAGTAAAAGAGTTGCGCAATAAGAAAATCCCGTTAGTGAAGGTGTTGTGGCATAAACACGGAATTGAAGAAGCCACTTGGGAACTCGAGGACTCTATGAAAGAGCGATACCCGAGCCTATTTACCGGTAAGATTTTCGGGGACGAAAATTTCTTAAGTGGGGAAGAGTTGTGACAGCCCAAAATTGACCCTAGTCGGAAAGTGGTTTCGGGACCACAAAACCGAGTCATAAAAATAATTAATTGTTATATTCTATGCTTATTGTGTGTACATGCACATGTGGAAGTTTCATTCTCTAATTTTACCAATTGTATGAGAAATTATTGAATAGGGATCAATGTGAGACATGGTGAAATATGATAGGCTAATTTTAAATGGCTTATTAGTGCATGTTAACACAAAGGTGGACTTGCATGTCAAATTGCCCAATTTATTAATGGTGGCGGCCAAGATGGGATATTGATGGGCAATATATATGTTTAATTAGATTTTAATAATAAGGAATGGGTCATTGGAGATAAAATAATGTTAGTAAAAGAAGAAAAAGAAAAGAAAAAAAAAAGAGAATGCTCATCTTTTCTCCATTGCCGTGACTTGAAGGAGGAGGAAGAATGGAATTCTTTGGTTCATGATTTGGCTTGGATGATGCTTAGGAAGAGGTAAGCACTTTGAAATCCTTGGAAATTTAGGTATAAATGAGGTGATTAGTTCAAGTTCTACTCATTTCATGGATTAAATTTTGTTGTTTGGAGGTTTGATATTCGGCCAAGTAGTTGAAGCTCTTGGTGCATATGTTTTTTTTTTCTTTTGAAGGTTGAAATTGGTTTGTTCATAGGGGGTGCGAATGTGGCCATCGAAGGGTCTTAATGAACAATATATGTAGCTTGGGTTTATAACATTCGGTTAAGGAATGTTGTGTGCTAGCAAGTTTGGTTTAATACTAGATGTAAACCACTTTGTATTTGATGAATTGAAGAAAATAGTGAAGGGCAAATTAAAAAGATGTTGAATGAATTTTTGGCTTAGTTGAGCTTAAGCATTCGGTCAATTATGGGCATTGTTGTAACCTAATTGTAATTTGCAACTCTTAATTTTGAGATGTGAAGCTATGCTAGAAGAGAAAAGAAAATTCGCCAAGTGTTCATGGGAGGAAACTATGTGCTTGAAAGAATAAAAGTGACACTATAATTGATAGTATAGGTATTCGCCATTCAATCAAGTGTATAGGTGATGTTAGATCAAATTTAGCACATTCGGCTATATAAGTATACCCATTTATGATATTGCCTTCGATTGTATAAAATTGACTAAAATGGGTAATTAGTAAGGGTGGTTAACTAATATACGAATATGTATATGTGTATGTATGATTGGATTATTGATAGTATGGTAATTGCATAAGGCTATTAGCGAATAGCTAAGAACGTAAGGTAGTAAGATAAAAATTTTACCATGTCGTTCCGTATGTCATAAGATCATTAAAATGTGGATACCAATATATGTACCAAAGCGGTTGAATGAGTTAATTTATTTGTTTAAGCTCAAGATCCTAAAGGAGAGCGTCCAACAAGGGAAATCGAAGATCATCGAGTAGCCGACTTGGAATTATTTACCAAAGACAAGGTAAGTCATTTAGCACATATGTTTGATATTGCTTAAATGATTGGAAAATCTATGCAATTGTGTTTAATGGAATGCTATATATATGTATAAATGAAATTGTATGTGTATGGAATGAGGATAATTGTTGAATGTAAAAGAAATAGTGGAATGTGTAGAAAGTTTGCTTTCGGCACTATGTGTCTGGGCAATACGTGTGTATGGTGACGAGATTGGCACTAAGTGTGCGTGCTGGAAATATATGGCACTAAGTGTGCGTGCTGGAAATATATGGCACTAAGTGTGCGTGCTGGAAATATATGGCACTAAGTGTGCGTGTTGGAAATATTTGGCACTAAGTGTGCAAGTGGAAAAATACTGACCTTGGGTGTGCGAGTTCGAGGGTATGGCAATGTGTGCGAGCTTAAATTACGTGGCACTAAGTGTGCGAAATCGAGTGGTAAGCACTGTGTGTGCGTATCTATATATATGGAGGTGTGTCTCCATTGAATTGAGTATGGACAGCGGATCGGTAAGTACCTCGAGCTCATGACGAATAGAGAATTCGCTCATGCTTGGGGATTGAAATTGGTAAGCCTTAAATCTATGTGATGATTGAAATGTGTATGGTTGTGCTGGAAAATGAGTTAATGTGTAAAAATGCTTCGATTATCTTGTTGTGTAGAATATGAAATGTGGATGTATGAATTGGTGCGAGATTGGACCGAAAGGTCCGAGGTATTATGGTATAGATTCGATATGGACGAGTACCTAGCCTCATTTGTTGTACATGTAGTAGTAACTTTATCGGTGGATTGATTAATGCTTATGACTTCTGAGTTGTAAACTCACTCGGTGTTTTCTTGTCACCCATTTTAGGTCTCTCGGACTCGTATTGTTTATGCGTGATCGGGACCGTCGCTGAAGTCATCACAACGGCTGAAATCTTGTGGTATTGTTTTTGTTGTTGTAGAACATTTGGCATGTATAGGCTATTATATTTTGTCGGATTGTGGGTTGTAAACTTTAAGCCATGCGAAAATGGCCTATGTGGTCGTCGAGTGGGATGCTAGAGCCTATAGCCACGAGTCTTAGAAACTCTAATTTTGATAAGGTGGCCATAATTTGTGTCATGTATGATGGATGATTAAGGCCAAGGGAAAATTCATGAAATTGGCATAGTCTACTGCAGTAACTGTTGCGGACAGCAGCAGTGAGATGAGATTGAAAAATCACTAAAAATAGTAGAAGTAGAATTAAATAGTGAGTAAATTATGGAACTGAACCTTGATGAATCTATTTTTATAGGGACAAAACGAAATGACCATATGAGCAGTATACTGAGAAATATTAAAGTTCTCGTGAGACAGGGCCAGAACGGTTTCTGGGTCCCCTGTCGCGACTTTGAAAATTTACCATAAATTATCCAGAAAGAATTAGGAGTCATGCCTTGTATGTACAGATTCCATTTTGAGTCTAGTTTCATTATAAACAAACGGCACCAGTATTAAAGCCCTGTACAGAGAGATATCCAAGTTGTAACGCGCGAAGGTCAGAGCAGTCAATCCCTGTAACATGAGTGAATTTAACTAATAAACTGTACCAATTTGCCCAACCAAAAATTCTAAAAATAAATCCATTGATGGGTATATGAGTCTAAATTCAGGGAAAATTTACGAAACCAGTTTCCGAGTTTTGAAACTCGAGATATGATTTTTAAGGCGACGGTGATGCAGTTTTCCAGCCTGACTGGAAATGTCAAATTGGTTGGTATCTTGAGAGGATTTGGCCGTTAACCCCTCGTGTCCGACACCGGCGTCGGTCACGAGTTAGGGGCGTTACACATAGGTCCACATATGATCATATTTAGCCATTCCAAGGGCTGATCATTTCCCAACACTTCCATTCCAGTCCATAGTCACATCATGAACCCATATATACATACATAAACACAAATGGTCTAATGCCATACTCCACTTCTACGAGCCATTTTCGCATGGCTGTACACACATACATCACAAAAAGTACTTGAAAAACAACAAAGGGTAGTCCTATACATGCCATTTCAAATCTCAACCAAAATTGTACCAAAAAGGGGGCTTTGATAGTGTGGGCGACTTCGACTTCAAAATCCCGAGTCCGATAGCTGACGAGCCAAAATCTATAAAACAGAGAACAAAGAAACGGAGTAAGCAATTTATGCTTAGTAAGTTTTGAGCAAGAATTTAAACACAACTGAAGTATAGCATTCACATAATTAAACGGATAATTCTGCGTATTCATATATTCAAATCATTTCTACTTTACATTCCAACCCCTATGTTCATACATAAGGGATCATCTTCGCCAAATACCGGAAGCTCATTACTCAACTGAGCGAATATTATTCGAAGGAACTCAACTATTCCAATGCACATACGAACATACCTCATTGCTGGAAAATTTTTTTTTTCAACGTATTAACTGGGATTTTTACAGCAAGATCGTTCATTCCCGAATCACGTACCTTCGGATCTTATCCGGATATAGCGACTCGCTCAAAAGCCTTCGGGACATAGCCTGGTTATAATAGCTCGCATAAATGCCTTCGGGACTTAACCCGGATTTGGGAACTCGCACAAATGCCTTCGGATCTTAGTCCGGATTTTGGGAACTCGCACAAATGCCTTCGGATCTTAGTCCGGATATGGTCACTCAGCACAAAGCCTTCGGGACTTAGCCCGGACATCATTCGAATCATCATGCACATTTAACACTATATCATGACACATTTGTATTTCATTTTCATTAGCAAAACTCAAACACAAGACACTTATCACTCTTGCAATTTCGGCTCAATATCCACACACAAGGAGCATGATTTCGATTTGCTTAAAACATGATCTAATCAAATCATAATTTAAGCTCTATTACTCAAGAACTTACCTCGGATGTTGTCGAATCCATTCCAATGGCTATTCGACCACTTTTTCCTTCCCTTTATCGGATTTAGTTCCCCTTTGCTCTTGAGCTTAATTTAACAAATAAATTGATTTAATCATTTGAGCATCGAAAAGAGGAATTCAAGGTACTTAGGCCACATATATTCATTAGACATTAAAGTCACATATGTACGGATATCATGAATCAAACTCAACATATTAGTTAGTACTCTCCTTAGCCGAATTTTCTAAGTCAAGATAAAGCCTTCAACATGCTTACTTATGGCCGAACAACACATCAACCTATGTACTCATTCATGTGGCCGAATATGCATGTTGATGTTGAGGCCAATTACATGTTTAATACCACAAATGAATGGCATACATTTTACTAACTAATGCATTACATATTGTAGCTCAATACACATCTATCATTTACTTCATAACCGAAACATCATCATAAGTAAATATATACCTTGAGATAGTATATATGTCATACCAATACATCATGTGCAAACATATATACATATAGGTGCAAGGGCCGAATCTCAAGTTGATTATAACCAAATATAAACATATATCCAAAACACAAATCTTACCTACCATGCAATAAGCATAAAGCATTCTTATGGATATACCATGGCCGAATACTTCACAACACCATACCATTTCAATTTTGGTCATGGTTAAACAAAGAACTTAATGTCTCACTCAAAAATGCTAAAAAGACAATCCAAGAGTCATCAACCCACCATCACATACATCATCAACAAGCTTCATATTTAGCATGCAATGGCATTAACACAAAATCCACCTTGGCCGAACATCATTCCCATGACATAGCAAAGATTTGAACCATGGGCTAATTAGAACTCAAGCTAGCAACTAAAAACATGCATGAATCTCATGGAACAACCTCAACATACCTTAATCTAGATACAAGTATGGCCAAACCTCCTCCTAATCCTCTTCCAAACCAAGCATGAAGCAAAAACTCCTTCCTTCTTCCTTAGGATTTTCGACTCAAAGAAATGAAAAAGGATGAACAAAATTTTTTTTTTCTTTCTCTTCAACTCACGGCAATGGGGGGTAACACTCACACATTCTTTCTTTTTTTTTTCCATTTCTTTATTACCCATAACCATTAATTTATTTTTTTTCCTCCCATGATGCACCAACATAACATGTCTATGACATGTTTTGCCCATAATCCTTTGTCGTGGCTGCCCACTAGCTATTGGGGGGGGAGAAATTTGACATGCAAGTCCTCCCTTTTGATTACATGCACTATTAGGTCCTTATAGATTAGCCTATCACATTTCAAAAGTGTCACACAAGTCCTAATAACTGAATTCACATGCAATCGACTAAATCAAAGCTTGAAATTTTCACACATTCATAAATACACATTCATAAATACATATTATAGACAATAAATATTACGCTCAAACATTTCGGTGACTCGGTTTAGCGGTCCCGAAACCACTTCCCGACTAGGGTCAATTTTGGGCTGTCACAAGAAAAGAATTCCCTTGTTTCATGTTCAGCTTGGTTGATGTTTAGGAAGAGGTAAGTACTTTGAAATCCTTGAAAATTTATGTATAAATAATGTATGTAATTCATGGTAGCTTTTGAAATTGTTGAGTGTATTAAGCTAGTTACTAAGTCCCTTAGTTAGCCCATGTCCAAATTTTGAATCTTGTTGGTAACATGAGTAATCGGTTAAGAGAAAATGTTCAAGAAATGGTGTTGTTCATGTTATTTGGATGAAAAAAAAATGGTAGTTAGGTGAAGTAGAGTCTAACAAATGAGCACATATGTGCATTAGTTGCTAAATGGAGAAAAATCGGCTAACAAGTTGTGTACTAAGGCCGAATATGATTTTGGATATTATTGGGCAATGTATGTGTTTTGAATTGATGGAATGGAGAGGATACTTTAATTGTGTTATGAACAATTATATGTTAAATTAAGGTTTGCTAAGCTAGCTATTGAGGTGAAATGCAAATGTTAGTATTTGATTTGGTAATAATCTGCTTGGGGACAGCAGCAGTAAGGTGATTTTAGAAAATCGCCATAATTTGTAGGAGTTGAGTTAGAAGCTGAATAAATTATGTCATTAAAGATTGAAGAGTCTAGTTTCTTACAAAAGAAACTATAAAAACAAAAGAGTTACCGATCTTGAGATATTTGAAGTATTGTGGGGCTGAGTCAAAATGACTACTAGATTCCCTGTTCTGTTTTTATAAAATCAGTATAAATTGTAAAAAAAAATGGCCCTAAGATAAAATTTATATGCTTAGACTCCTTAATGAGTCTAGTTTCAAATGAAATAAACGAGAACATATTTTGAATTCTGTACAATGAGAAATTTGATTCGTAGTGAAGAGTAGTCAGTTTAGTCAAACAGTGAAACAAGGTGAACTTTAAGAAAAATCTGGTATTGTTGGGCTAAACTAAAATTTTGAAAATTTTATGGATAATAGATAAATGAGTCTTCTGTCAAGAAAAATTAACGGAAATTGATTTGGAGTTTCGTAGCTCAGTTATAAAACTTTAGTGACTGTTGCTCAGAAGTCAGCTTATAGGAAATTGTAATTATATTGTAAACATTAATGAAAATTTGCTAATGAATTATTTATTGATTTTTATAAAGCTTACTATAATCTATATGTGTGAAAGTCGAATCTATATGTATTATATTCTGAAAGTAATACTTGAATAGTCGATTAATGACTAGTTTAAAATTTGTTGAACTTAAGCTCAAGAGCAAAGGGGACTAAATCCGATAAAGGGAAGGAAAAAGTAATTGAATAGCCGTTGAAGTCGCTCGACAACATCCGAGGTAAGTCTTGAGTAATGAAACTTAGTTTATGATTTGATTAAGTCATGACATATAAGCATAACGAATAAACGGAGATATAATGACTTTACTTGAATGATATATTGAGGTGATTAGTTTATACCTATGACGGGTATCCGATAATGTGTATAGAGATCATGTTATAAAGCCACTCGAAATCATGCTCTTTGTATATGGCTATTGAGCCGAAATTGGTAAGGTTTGATAAGTGTCTTGTGTTTGAGCTTTAGTAATGAAAATGAAATATGGATGTGTCATGATTTATCGATATATGTGCATGATTATTCGGATGACATCCTGCTAAGTCCCGAAGGCATGGTGCTAGTGACTATATCCTGCTAAGTCCCGAAGGCGGTTGTGCTAGTGACTATATCCGGCTAAGTCCCAAGGCATTTGTGCTATTGACTATATCCGGCTAAGTCCCAAGGCATTTGTGCTAGTGACTATATCCTGCTAAGTCCCAAGGCATTTGTGCGAAGTTGCTATATCCGCTAAATCTCAAGGTACTTGGGTTTGGAAGTGAGTGATCTTGCTGTAATAATTTCAATTAATATGCACATAAAATCCAAACCATAAGGTATGTATCGTATAAGCATCGGAAAGGTTGATTCCTTTTAAATAGTATTCGCTCAATTGATTAACGAACTTCCACCTCTAGTTAGGTTTGATTCCTCTGTATGAATATAATGGTTGAAGCATGAAGTAAGTATGATTTGAGAACATGCATATATGCAATTATTCATGTAGTCATATGAACGTTATACCTTAGTCGTGAATAATTTCATTACTTGAACTTACTAAGCATTAAAATGCTTACTCGCCACTTTGATTCTCTGCTTTATAGATTTTGTTCGTCACCATCGGACTCGGGAGTGTCAAAGTTGAAGTCATCCACACTATCTAAGCCACTTTTGGTACTCTTTTAGTTCAATTTTGAAAATGGCATGTATAGGGCTGACCCTTGTTGTTAATTAAGTACCCTTTGGTAATGTGTATTCATATAGCCATGCGAAAATGGCTCGTATATTTCGAAGTATAACATTATGGTCTTGTGATATGGTTATTAAGTGGTGTGGAAATGTTTGGTAATGACTAGCCATTGGAATGGCCAATCATGGTCCTATTGGTGCTACGTACGTCATGGCTAATCGGGATTACCCTTGATAATAATGTATGTCAATTTACTATTTGATTCATGGAAAATTATGTAATAGGTAAGGTCTACCCTAAAGGCAGATGCTGACAGCAGCAGTGGTATGAATTTGAAAAATCACTAAAAATAGTAGGAATGGAGTTAAATAGCGAATAAATTATGTAATCGAACTTTGATGAATCTACTTTCATATGGAAGAAACGAAACGGTCATATGAGTCTGATTTTAAGAGATATTTAAGTTTTCGTGGAACAGGGCCAGAGTGATTTCTGGATCCCCTGATCTGACTTTGGAAATTCATTATAAATTAACCAGAGATAATTAGAAGTCATGCCATATATTTATAGATTCATTTTTGAGTCTAGTTTCATTAGAAACAAACGACATAAGTATTGAAGCCCTGTACAGGGAAATATATAAGTCGTAATGCATGAAGGTCAGAGAAGTCGAACCCTGAAACAGGAGAGAATTTAACTAATAAACTGTACTAATTGGCCTGATCAAAAATTCAAGAAAAAAATTTGTAGATGGATATATGAGTCTAGTTTCAGGAAAAATTTACGGAACTAGTTTTTGAGTTTTGGAACTCGAGATATGATTTTTAAGGTGACAGTGATGCAGTTAGCCAGCTCGTCTGGAAATTTAAAATGGACTGTGCAAATAAGTGAATTAAGTCTGTTAACCCCTCGTGTCCGACTCCAGCAACGGTCTCGGGTACGGGGTGTTACAATTTTATTGATATCAGAGCTACGGTTTAGTCGATTCTAGGACTACCGTAATACGTTTGGGTCTAGCTATACATGCCATTATGTGATTATTTGATAGTGTGGTGATTTCTGACAATTGAAAATGTGTTTATTTATAGTAATGGATCCCGATCCCGACCGAGTGGTAGCTGATGATCTTGAGAGTGTAGCACCTACTCCCTTTACAAGGGACACAGGCCATGACTCTCAACCTATTGCTAGTAATCCGAATGAGGAGGCTAGACAAGCTTTTTATAGCGTGATGAATGATTGGTTCAACCAATACATTTGAACTAATACGGCTGTTCCACAACCTCCATTCCCGACAAATAGAACCCCGCACCTACAATACCTCCGATAACCCACCAAATAAGGTCAAATAAGCCCCAGATTGATAGAATCCAAAAACAGTGGCTCTGAATTTAAAGCTACGGACAAATGATGATGCCGAACGAGCGGAATTTTGGTTGGACAACACTATTCGGTACTAGATGAGCTATCTTGCACACCGATGAGTGCCTAAAGTGTACTATCTCCTTGCTACGTGATTACGCCTACTATTGGTGGAATACGTTGACTTCACAGCCCAGAGAGCAAGTAACTTGGGAGGTTTTCCAAACCGAGTTTGAAAGAAGTATATCGATCGAGATTCGTTGACCAAAAACGGAAGGAATTTCTTGAACTTAAACAAGGTTCCATGTCTGTTCACGACTATGAACGAAAATTTGTGAGGCTTAGCCAGACGCACGAGAATGTATTTCTTCGTAAGCCGTGATGTGTAAACGTTTGAAGATGGATGAATGATGATATAAAGTGTATGTTGGCATTTTAGAAATCCGAGAATTTGTGGTACTTGTCGAGCGAGCTTGCAAAGCAGAGGAGCTCAGTAAGGAGAAAAGGAAAGCTGATATGGGAGCAAAGGAGTTTCGTAAGAGATCTTCGGGAAAGCCTTTCCAACTGTCATCGAAGAAATTTAGAGATGATCTAGGCTGATCTAGAGACACTTCGGGCTTTTCTAGACGAGATCGCAATCGACCCCCTGCGAGTGCACGAGTCACTTCGGTCGCCAGTGTTGGAAATGATCGTCGAGATAGAACGGAGTGCCGATTGTGGTAAATGGCATTCGGGAGTTGTAGATTTCATGACCGCTCTCGTTACAAGTGCGGATCGCTTGACCACTTTATTAAAGATTGCCCGAGGCGGGTGCTACCACTGCTCGAGGTAGACCATCTAGAAACACGGGAAATCCTAGTGGTGGTCAGAGAGGATCTAGAGATGCTACAACTAGATCTGAGGCTCGCGCTCCTGCTAGAGCTTACGCTATACGCCAGCACGCGAGGATGCTTCCTCGCCGGATGTTATTACCGGTACTTTTACTCTCTTTGATACTAATGTGATTGCTTTGATTGACCCCGGTTCTACTCATTCTTATATATGTGAAACCTTAGCATCCAAAGAAGACTCTACCGTTGAGTCTCTCGAGTTTGTAATTCGGTGTCAAATCCTTGGGTCGTTACGTGCTTGTCGACAAAGTGTGTAAGAAATGTCCCTAGTAATTCGAGGTTCTGCTTTTCCGGGACTTGATGCTTTTTCCGTTTGATGAATTTGATGTTATTCATGGTTTGGATTGGTTGACCGTGCATGATGCGGTTGTGAATTGAAAAAGCAAGACTATTGATTTGAGGTGCGCAAATAATGAGATAATCCGAGTTGAGTCTACTGTCTTGATTGGATTGCCAACAATAATATCCTCGATGTTAGCTCAAAGATATGTGAGAAAGGGGTGTGAAGCGTATCTTGCATACGTACTTGATAATAAAGAGCCAGAAAGGAAACTTGAATCTATGCCGGTGGTTTGTGAATACCCGGATATTTTTCCCGAAGAATTACCGGGTTTACCACCTGTTCGGGAGAAAGAGTTTGGTATTGAGCTTGTACCTGGGACTACACCAATTTCGATAGCTCCATATCGTATGGCACCAACTGAGTTAAAAGAGTTGAAAGCTCAGTTGCAAGAGTTGACGGATAGAGGTTTCGCTCGACCAAGTTTCTCACCTTGGGGTGCACCAGTATTGTTTGTGAAAAAGAAGGACGGAACCATGAGGTTGTGCATCGACTATCGTCAACTGAATAAGGTGACAATAAAGAATAAATATCCGATACCTCTCATTGACGATTTGTTTGATCAACTAAAGGGAGCCTCGGCGTTTTCAAAGATAGATTTGAGATCGGGTTATTATCAGTTGTGAATTCGAGATTCGGATATACCCAAAACTGCTTTCAGAACGAGATACGGTCACTACAAGTTCTTAGTGATGCCGTTTGGGCTCACTAATACCCCTGCGGTATTTATGGATTTGATGAATCGGATCTTTAGACCGTATTTGGATCGGTTTGTAGTTGTGTTTATTGATGACATCTTGGTTTACTCAAGAGATGAAACCGAGCATGCTTGAACACCGAGATTAGTGTTGCGATCTTACGAGATAAGCGCTTATATGCTAAGTTTAGTAAGTGTGAGTTCGTTAAGAGAGGTTAGCTTCTGGGTCACGTGGTATCTCGCATCGGCATTCGAGTCGATCCGAGCAAAATTTCAGCCATACTTAATTGGAAGCCTCAGAAATATTCTCGTTCGAGTTTTTGAGACTTGCTTACATTACCGACGGTTTGTAAAAGGTTTCGATGATAGCCACACCAATAACGGCTACTTCAAAAGATGTTAAGTTTGAATGGACGGAAGGTGTCAAAAAGTTTCGATCAATTGAAAACCCATTTGACTAAGCTCTAGTTCTAGTGCAGCCCGAATCAGGCAAAGAGTTTGTCATTTATAGTGATGCCTCCCTACTTGAGTTGGGTTGCGTATTGATGCAAGAAGGTCGAGTTGTGGCCTATGCGTCGAGACAATTGAAGCCACACGAGAAAAATTATCCGACCCATGATCTCGAACTAGCTGCCATCGTGTTCGCCTTGAAAATATAGCGACATTATTTATTTGGTGAGAAGTGCCATGTATATTCGGATCACAAAAGTCTCAAATATTTGATGACTCAACGAGACTTGAATCTGCGACAAAGGCGTTGGCTTGAGTTGTTGAAAGATTATGAGCTTGTCATTGATTATCACCCGGGAAAGGCTAATGTGGTTGCGGATGCCTTAAGTCGTAAATCACCGCTTTGCCTTCGAGCGATGAATGTACACTTGTCTGCATTCTATCCGACAATGTGTTAGTGGCGAATTAAAGGCCAAACCATTGTTGATTCATCAAATTCGTGAAGCTCAGAAAGTCGATGATGAATTGGTTGCAAAACGGGCTGAATGTGTTCCAAATATGGAATCAGAGTTTCAAATTGATGATGATGCTTGTTTGAGGTTCAGAAGTCGGTTGTGTGTTCCAAGAAATTCAGAACTCATTTCGATGATTCTGAACGAAGCTCATTGTAGCCGAATGTCAATTCACCCGGGGAGTACGAAAATGTACAACGATCTGAGATGTCAGTTTTGGTGGCATGGTATGAAACGAGACATTTTCGATTTTGTTTCGAAGTGTTTAATATGTCAGCAAGTGAAGGCGGAACATCAAGTGCCTACGGGTTTACTCCAGCCGATCATGGTACCTGAATGGAAATGGGATCGAGTCACAATGGATTTTGTGTTTGAGTTGCCATTGTCGACAAGTAAGAAAGATGCGATTTGGGTTGTTGTTGATAGACTGACTAAGTCGGCTCATTTTATCCCCGTACGTACGAATTTTTCATTGGATAAACTTGCTAAATTGTATGTTTCTCAGATTGTGAGATTACACGGGGTACCTATTTCTATTGTATCGGATAGAGATCCGAGATTCACCTCGCGATTTTGGAAGAAATTGCAAGAAGCCTTGGGCACCAAGTTGCATTTTAGCACCGCTTTTCATCCCCAAACCGATGGTCAATCCGAGCGGATAATTCAGATACTCGAGGATATGTTGAGATGCTGCATCCTTGAGTTTAGTGGTTCATGGGAACGGTATCTACCTTTGATTGAGTTCGCTTACAACAATAGTTTTCAGTCAAGCATTAAGATGGCGCCTTACGAGGCTTTGTACGGTCGAAAATGCCGAACACCATTGTTTTGGACCGAGCTTGGTGAAAGTAAAATTTTCGGAGTTGATTTAATCAAAGATGCTGAACAGAAAGTAAAGATAATTCGTGAAAGTCTAAAGGCAGCATCAGATCGTCAGAAGTCGTACGCGGATTTAAAACGAAGAGATATTGAGTATCAGGTGGGAGACAAAGTATTTCTTAAGGTGTCACCTTGGAAAAGATACTCGATTTGGCCGTAAGGGAAAAGCGAGTCCAAGGTTCATAGGGCCATATGAAGTATCCGAACGAATTGGTCCATTCGCATGATAGATTGATTTTGCCCCGAACTTGAAAAGATTCACGACGTCTTTCATGTTTCGATGCTTGACGTTATAGATCTGATCCATCACACGTAATTAATCCATCAGAGGTTGAAATTCAATCCGACATGAGTTATGAAGAAGAACCGATTCGTATCCTAGCTCGTGAAGTGAAAGAGTTGCGAAACAAAAGGGTTCCGTTAGTAAAAGTGTTATGGCTCAAACACGGAATCAAAGAAGCTACTTGGGAAACCGAGAACTCTATGAAAGAACATTACCCAAACCTATTTACCAGTAAGATTTTCGGGGATGAAAATTTCTTAAGTGGGGGAGAGTTGTGACAGCCCTAATGTGACCCTAGTCGGAAAGTGGTTTCGGGACCACAAAACCGAGTCATAAAAATAATTAACCGACATATTTGATGCTTATTATATGTATATATGCATGTGTGAAAATTTCGTGTTTGAATTTTGTTAATTGTAAGTGAATTTTATTAAATAGGACTTGTGTGAGAAAATTTAGAAATGTGCTAGGCAAATGTTAAAGTGGCCTATTGATGCATGATAGAAAATGCTTGTACTTGCATGTCAAATTGGCCAAATTCTAGATGGTGGCTGGCCATGTTATGGACTAAAGCATATTATAATTATTTTGTGCTAATAATTTTATGTTACACAATAAAATAATGAATTAAGAATAATAGAACATGAGGTGAGTGGGAGGAAAAAAACAAAAGTTGTCTCCTCCTTGTTCCTCCTTTGCCGTGACTTGAGGGTGGGAGAAGAAAAGAATTCCTTGTTTCATGTTCAGCTTGGTTGATGTTTAGGAAGAGGTAAGTACTTTGAAATCCTTGAAAATTTATGTATAAATAATGTATGTAATTCATGGTAGCTTTTGAAATTGTTGAGTGTATTAAGCTAGTTACTAAGTCCCTTAGTTAGCCCATGTCCAAATTTTGAATCTTGTTGGTAACATGAGTAATCGGTTAAGAGAAAATGTTCAAGAAATGGTGTTGTTCATGTTATTTGGATGAAAAAAAATGGTAGTTAGGTGAAGTAGAGTCTAACAAATGAGCACATATGTGCATTAGTTGCTAAATGGAGAAAAATCGGCTAACAAGTTGTGTACTAAGGCCGAATATGATTTTGGATATTATTGGGCAATGTATGTGTTTTGAATTGATGGAATGGAGAGGATGCTTTAATTGTGTTATGAACAATTATATGTTAAATTAAGGTTTGCTAAGCTAGCTATTGAGGTGAAATGCAAATGTTAGTATTTGATTTGGTAATAATCTGCTTGGGGACAGCAGCAGTAAGGTGATTTTAGAAAATCGCCATAATTTGTAGGAGTTGAGTTAGAAGCTGAATAAATTATGTCATTAAAGCTTGAAGAGTCTAGTTTCTTACAAAAGAAACTATAAAAACAAAAGAGTTACCGATCTTGAGATATTTGAAGTATTGTGGGGCTGAGTCAAAATGACTACTAGATTCCCTGTTCTGTTTTTATAAAATCAGTATAAATTGTAAAAAAAATGGCCCTAAGATAAAATTTATATGCTTAGACT
This sequence comes from Gossypium arboreum, assembly GCF_025698485.1. NCBI lineage: Eukaryota > Viridiplantae > Streptophyta > Magnoliopsida > Malvales > Malvaceae > Gossypium > Gossypium arboreum. Next base: position 48,246,315 of record NC_069082.1, read on the forward strand.
CCTTAATGAGTCTAGTTTCAAATGAAATAAACGAGAACATATTTTGAATTCTGTACAATGAGAAATTTGATTCGTAGTGAAGAGTAGTCAGTTTAGTCAAACAGTGAAACAAGGTGAACTTTAAGAAAAATCTGGTATTGTTGGGCTAAACTAAAAATTTTGAAAATTTTATGGATAATAGATAAATGAGTCTTCTGTCAAGAAAAATTAACGGCAATTGATTTGGAGTTTCGTAGCTCCAGTTATAAAAACTTTAGTGACTGTTGCTCAGGAAGTCAGCTTATAGGGAAATTGTAATTATATTGTAAACATTAATGAAAATTTGCTAATGAATTATTTATTGATTTTTATAAAGCTTACTATAATCTATATGTGTGAAAGTCGAATCTATATGTATTATATTCTGAAAGTAATACTTGAATAGTCGATTAATGACTAGTTTAAAATTTGTTGAACTTAAGCTCAAGAGCAAAGGGGGACTAAATCCGATAAAGGGAAGGAAAAAGTAATTGAATAGCCGTTGAAGTCGTTCGACAACATCCGAGGTAAGTCTTGAGTAATGAAACTTAGTTTATGATTTGATTAAGTCATGACATATAAGCATAACGAATAAACGGAGATATAATGACTTTACTTGAATGATATATTGAGGTGATTAGTTTATACCTATGACGGTATCCGATAATGTGTATAGAGATCATGTTATAAAGCCACTCAAATCATGCTCTTTGTATATGGCTATTGAGCCGAAATTGGTAAGGTTTGATAAGTGTCTTGTGTTTGAGCTTTAGTAATGAAAATGAAATATGGATGTGTCATGATTTATCGATATATGTGCATGATTATTCGGATGACATCCGGCTAAGTCCCGAAGGCATGGTGCTAGTGACTATATCCGGCTAAGTCCCGAAGGCGCTTGTGCTAGTGACTATATCCGGCTAAGTCCCAAGGCATTTGTGCTATTGACTATATCCGGCTAAGTCCCAAGGCATTTGTGCTAGTGACTATATCCGGCTAAGTCCCAAGGCATTTGTGCGAAGTTGCTATATCCGCTAAATCTCAAGGTACTTGGGTTTGGAAGTGAGTGATCTTGCTGTAATAATTTCAATTAATATGCACATAAAATCCAAACCATAAGGTATGTTTCAGATAAGCATCGGAAAGGTTGATTCCTTTTAAATAGTATTCGCTCAATTGATTAACGAACTTCCGACCTCTAGTTAGGTTTGATTCCCCGTATGAATATAATGGTTGAAGCATGAAGTAAGTATGATTTGAGAACATGCATATATGCAATTATTCATGTAGTCATATGAACGTTATACCTTAGTCGTTAATAATTCCATTACTTGAACTTACTAAGCATTAAAATGCTTTCTCGCCACTTTGATTCTCTGTTTTATAGATTTTGTTCGTCACCATCGGACTCGGAGTGTCAAAGTCGAAGTCATCCACACTATCTAAGCCACTTTTGGTACTCTTTTAGTTCAATTTTGAAAATGGCATGTATAGGGCTGACCCTTGTTGTTAATTAAGTACCCTTTGGTAATGTGTATTCAGATAGCCATGCGAAAATGGCTCGTATATTTCAAGTATAACATTATGGTCTTCCGATATGGTTATTAAGTGGTGTGGAAATGTTTGGTAATGACTAGCCATTGGAATGGCCAATCATGGTCCTATTGGTGCTACGTACGTCATGGCTAATCGGGATTACCCTTGATAATAATGTATGTCAATTTACTATTTGATTCATGGAAAATTATGTAATAGGTAAGGTCTACCCTAAAGGCAGATGCTGACAGCAGCAGTGGTGTGAATTTGAAAAATCACTAAAAATAGTAGGAATGGAGTTAAATAGTGAATAAATTATGTAATCGAACCTTGATGAATCTACTTTCATATGGAAGAAACAAAACGGTCATATGAGTCTTATTTTAAGAGATATTTAAGTTTTCGTGGAACAGGGCCAGAGTGATTTCTGGATCCCCTGATCTGACTTTGGAAATTCATTATAAATTAACCAGAGATAATTAGAAGTCATGCCATATATGTATAGATTCATTTTTGAGTCTAGTTTCATTAGAAACAAACGGTATAAGTATTGAAGCCCTGTGCAGGGAAATATATAAGTCGTAATGCATGAAGTTCAGAGCAGTCGAATCCTGAAACAGGAGAGAATTTAACTAATAAACTGTACTAATTGGCCCAATCAAAAATTCTAGAAAAAAATTTGTAGATGGATATATGAGTCTAGTTTCAGGAAAAATTTACGGAACTAGTTTTTGAGTTTTGGAACTCGAGATATGATTTTTAAGGTGACAGTGATGCAGTTAGCCAGCTCGTCTGGAAATTTAAAATGGACTGTGAAAATAAGTGAATTAAGTCTGTTAACCCCTCGTGTCCGACTCCGGCAACGGTCGCGGGTACGGGGTGTTACATTGGGTCAGCTTATTTAGTCAATTTTGGGCTGTAAAATTTCTTATTGAACCGGTCTTCAATGCTTAGCACACTGGGCCACTTTCTTCTTTAGGCTTTATATTAATTTTTAACCCAATTTTAGAACATCCTTGGTTGGAAATGTAACACCCTCATCCATATTCATCGCTGGAATAGGGGCACGAAGCATTACCGGACTTATAACACAGATAACTGTACTTTTCTCATGCATTCAATCAATTCATACAATCATCATTCGATCTCAATCAATTTGTCCCTTATAATAGCCTACGAGGCTTAAAACATACTTTAGGAGCGGTACGAGACTAAAATGATAACCCATAAAACTTTCACGAGACTTTGAAAATTTTTCTTAAAACAAATAACACACGCCTGTGTGGGTAGGCCGTGTGTCTCACACGGCCACCAGACACACCCGTGTCACAGGCCCTGTGAAAATAGGGGGTACATACTGACTTGGGTCACACGGCCAACCACATGCCCATGTGCCTAGCCTATGTGCCCTTTGAAGTGGCCACACACGCCCGTGTGCTAGGCCATGTGCAGGGCCTTGCCAAACCTGTAGGGTATGCTGACTTATACAACATGGCCAAGTCACACGCTCGTGTGCTAGTTCATGTGCCGAATAGGGGATATACTAACTTGTACCACATGGCCAGTTACACGCCAGTGTGATAGACCGTGTGGAGTATGCTGACTTCATTTTAATTTCAACACCAGGGGGACACACGACCGTGTGTCACACATGGCCGAGACACACGCCCGCCCGTGTGGACAAAAAATAGGCTATTTTTAAAGCCATTTTGCCACCCTATTTTTACATACCTGCACAAGCATAAATTACAACTCAATAGGTAGCCAATCCATAACATTTCATACACATTTTAAACTAATTCAACTACAATCATTTTCCATTCATATGCCTACCAGATATCAAGACAACATTGCATATTCCTATTCCATTTACTACTTGCCAAAATATAACATATTGAAAACTTATACACAATCAAAACATTACACCAAGCTAAGCCAAATCACATGGCTTTAACTTATACCACAACATGTACCAAAGTCACTATCTCAAGTAACCATAACTATCATCTTTTTATCTAGCCTATACATGCCATATTTACAATTATCCAAGAGTTCAAAGGTACCGATCAGCAACTGGATAGTGTGGTGCATAACTCTGAATTATCCGAATCGAGCGAGCTATCGAACCTCTACAAAACATGGAAAAGAAATAGAGTAAGCTTTATAGCTTAGTTAGCCCGTATAATTTAGAATTTAACTTACCATTTATACATAACCAAACAATTAAACAAAGTATATCAAACTCACATGCCAAATGCCTATACACAAGCATCATCAACAAGTCAGTCACATAAGTGCATGTAATCATCCATTATCTCAATTTAATACTCAATACATTGTATAGTATCAAATTCACATATATTATGTACATCATTTTTAACATTTCACTCTCAATCATATAAACAGTAATCCATTCAATAACAGTAACTCATCCATTTAAACAGTACTTCATCCATATAACAGTAATTCATCTGTGTAACACATAGCTTTTTCACATAACCAATAACAGAATTTATGCCCGTTAAACCAATTAGAATATTGAGGGATACTCAGGTGATACACATTACATATATAAATTAGTAATCCGTCAATTCATTATAATTTTCACTCTTTCAAGCTATGATCAGTAGGCTCTTCCTGAGTTGATGGACAGTAAGCTCTATTGACCTGAAACGATAAGCTCTGACGAGCTGAAAACAGTAAGGTCTTACAAGCTAATATATCGATAAGCTCATACGAGCTGTAGTGAGTCCGCAACACATTCTGGATCTCAACCTAAACGATAACCCTAGTGACATGTCATTCGTATCCTACAAATTCCTGCGATTCAAACGGGGCTCGGTAACTATCAAACTATATCAATAAGGCATTCAAATTTTGAATATATCATTTACTCAATTACATGCATTCATTTCAAATAGTTACAAGTATTTAAAACTTTGATTCTAATTATACGAACTTACCTCGGATGGAAATTATCGACTATTCGTCCACTTTTCGTTTTCCCGATCTAATCCCAATCTCAACTTATCTTGATCTATATATTACAAAAATTAGCTTATTTAATCAATTATTTATTCAATTTAGTCTAAAACACACATTAAGGCTATTTTACACATTTGCCCCTAAACTTTCACATTTTTAAAATTAAGTCCTTGTCACATAAAATTGCAAATTCATGTAATTTAGAATAATTCCATGCTAGCTGAATATTACCCGTTCTCATATTAGCCCATATTTTCAATTTATTCACACTTTTAACAACCACCTTTCACATTTTCTCAATTTAATCCCTTTTTGACATTTTTGTCAAAAATCACTTTACAAAAACTATTAATCTAAAATTAAACCTTCCAAATCTATCATAATTAATCAAATTACTCAAGCATTCAACAACGGTAACATGTTAGATCTTTAACAGCTTCGAAATCGGAGGTACGGACTAACTAGAATACATAGCAACGATCTCAAAAACGTAAAAATCTTTAAAAACGGGAAAAAATCCATACCTAAATGCCAAGATTGTAGTTGCCAAACCTCTAACCCTATTTTCATAGGAAGAACCGGTTGAAGATGCTAAAAGATGATAGAAATTGGCTTTGTTTTAATTTAATTAACCATTAATAATTAATTTACTTATTTAACCTATAAAACATTTAATAATTACACCAATTGCCATGCTATCATCATCCACTAACCCATAAATGGCCTATTTACTACTTAAGGACCTTTACTTTAATGTTCCATAGCTATTTGGCACTTTTAGCTAATAGAACACAAGTTTTACGATTTACGCGATTTAGTCCTTTTTACCGAATTAACCATTCAAATAGTAAAATTTCTTTACGAAACTTTCACGTAATTAATCTATCATTTTTTAGACCTTATTAAAATAATAAAATAAATATTTTGAATTTAAATTTGTGGTCTAGAAATCATTATTCTGATTTGACTAAAAATGGGCTGTTACAACTCTCCCCCCTTAGGGATTTTCGTCCCCGAAAAACTTACCAATGAATAGGTTAGGGTACTATTTTCATATAGCTTCCTCAAGTTCCTATATAGCTTTCTCAATCCCGTGTTTATGCAAAAGAACCTTCACTAGAGCTATGTGTTTATTTCTCAATTCTTTGATTTCATGAGCTAAAATCCTAATCGGTTCTTCGCTATACATCAAATTAGTCTGTATCTCAACATCTACCAGAGAAATCACATATGATAGATCGGATCTATATCAACGTAGCATAAAAATGTGAAAGACATTATGTATGTTTTCAAATTTTGATGGTAATGCTAGTCGGTACTCGACAGGCCCTATTCTTTCGACAATTTTATACGGTCCGATAAATCACGGACTCAGATTTCCTTTATGGTTGAATTGAAGAACCTTTTTCCACGATGACACCTTTAGAAACACTCGGTCCCCGACTTGAAACCCAATTTCTTTACGTTTCAAATCCGTGTATGATTTCTATCGATCTGAAGTTGCTTTTAAATTATCGCGAATCGTTCTCACTTTTTCTTAAGTTTCTCTGATCAATTCAATCCCGTGAATCTTTTTCTCACTTATTTCAGTCCAGTATAGCGGCGCTCGATATTTTTGACCATATAAAGCTTCGTACGGTGCCATCTTTACACTCGTTTGAAAACTGTTGTTATACGCAAACTCAATCAACGGTACGTATTTTTCTCAACTACCCTCAAACTCTAAAATACAACATCTCAACATGTCTTCGTGTAACACCCCTTACCCGTATCCGATGTAGGGACAAGGTTCGAGGCGTTACTGGACTTAAATGTACACCATTTCATTAAACCAAGACATAAAATTTCGTACAAATTAAAATTGTCAAACACATGAATGATGTCCCTTGAACAGGCTTACGAAGCCTAAAACATACATCGAAAAAGGGTTAGGACTAAATCAGAAACTTTAAAGAGGTTTGGGAAAATTTCCCAAACACGGAGTCACACGCTCATGTGAGCCAGGGGACATGCCTGTGACATCAGGCCGTGTAACTTCTAACTATGATGTCGCCATCAAAGTAAGGTCACACAGCCGTACCACATGCCCGCATGGCCTGACTGTGTCCCTCACATGGCTGAGACACACGGCCGTGTCTCTGCCCATGTGGGCAACACTTAGGCTATTTTCCAAGCCTTTTGTTGCCTTAGTCTTTCAAAAACTTAAACACTTTAAAGACATATATTATAGCATCAATTAATGATTTAGCATACCTCACTAAAGCACGTTTTTAACAACCAACCATAACATATTACCCAATAATTAATCTCTACTTATTCTTCAAATGTCCACATTCAATCATTAACAACTTGATGCCAATTTAAGCATTTATTCCATAGCCATGACCACCCCAAATGGTCCTAAGGCATTCATCATGTACATGTTCCATACACTACCCATTCATAGTAATTCGCATAATCACATCACGAGGTATTAACACATAGCATGGATAAATAGGCTTACAAGCAATAACCATTGTAAGCCACATCTCATGGCTATATACAATGAATCAATATAAGCAAATATATTTGGCTAATCATAACAACATCTAACATAAAAATCAAATCCTTATACATTCCACTCACTTGTGTACGCTTAACTTATACATGCTAACACTCTGAAGGTTATATCTTGATAATGTGATGCTACCTCCGACGACCTCCAACCTCGAGCGAACTTGACAACACTAAAAGAAATGAAAAAGAGGGGGTAAGCTTTACGCTTAGTAAGCTCGCATGAAAAATAATAAGCAATATGCCAACATGCTTCTCAAAGTAATACAACTATAATTACACTTTTGCTTATATTTTGGTCATGCTATTTTCTCGAGTCATAGTTACCAATTTATTTATATCTGGAGCTACGGAACTACAAATTTAGATCAACTAATTTTCCCTGAAACTAGACTCACATATCTTTCTATATAAAATTTTCAGAATTTTTGGTCTAGCCAATAAGTACAGTTTATTCTTTAAAGTCCCCCCTATTATGCTTTTCAACAGTTTCAACCTCTCATCACTAAAACTTAATTATCTCATTGTACAGAACTCAGATGAAGTTTCTGTCTATTTCTATTGAAAATAGACTCATTAAGGATTTTAAGATTATAAATTAGAGTTTTTTACAATTTCTAGTGATTTTCCTAAGTCGGAATAGGGGATTCTGAACTCATTCTGGCTCGATCTCACAAAATTTCAAATTTCTCATAATATCATATTCCTTTGCTTATACCGTTTCCTTTATCTGAAGCTAGACTCAATAAGCTTTAATTCCATATTTTATACAGCCTTTAATTCAAATTTCATGATTTTTAGTGGATTTTCAAAGTCAGACTACTGCTTTTGTCCAAACTGTTTTAGTGCAATATAATGGTAATTATACTTATAATGCTTTTACAAACCATTTCACCTTCATGGTACAAATGCATATTTGTACATCATAATCATAGACCCAAACTCACAAGATCATCACTATTTCATTCTGATATACATAACTTACTTATTTGTGTCCTTCTCAGAGGTGCATTCATCATTTTCATGATCGTAATAGCACTTGAGCTTCAGGTACATACTTGTACCTTTCTAACCAGCTCATACACTTCCTTTCTCGTTTCTGTCACAAGCTTTGAAATACTCATTGAACCACTTGGAACACCAATGGATGTTCGAGAAATATTGCACACATGATAAGGTGCCAATGCCATGTCCCTGACATGGTCTTACATAGGTCCTCACACTGATGCCAATGCCATATCCCAGATATGGTCTTACACTAGCAGGCATCACAACGGTGTTTAGATACCCATATCCTAAGTATTTCTAGAGGTCCAACCGAAGTTTTCATCACCTTGTAACTTGTCAGGTACTATAAGTCACATAACCAAGCCTAACAACTCATACATACACAAGTATACATTTTATACCATATCAAAGCATTAATTTCATAATAACATAATAATGAATTATTTTGTAACACCCCAAACACAGCTTAGACGTTATGGCTGAATCTGGCGTGTCACATCGAAGTGTTTTTTGAAAATTGATCTTTTTAGTAAAAATCTGTTACTGAATTTAAATCCTTTTATTAATATTTAACAATAGTTCTCGTAAAAAAGTTTACCAATATATTTGCCTTAGGTATATTAATTCAACTTAAACCGTGTAACCATTTTGAAAACTTTGTTGTTGAAAGCCGTGACTATTTTGAAAACTCGTGTTTTCTTAGACTAGCAGTTTAGTATAAGAAATCAAAAGCCCAATTAAAACTTAAAACCCACAAATGACCTTATCACAAAATTAAAAACCCGAAAGTGAAATTTAAATTAAATAAATTCAAGTGCAAGACACAACAGTCACCAAGTCCCTCGCATCACCAAATCGTCTAAGGCTGGGGATTACCTGTACAGTTAAAAAGAAAAGGGTGAGTTTACAAAAACTCAGTGTGTAATCCCCTAACAGACAATAGAAATTAGAATATGCAAAACAATCTGACTTTATCCCTATACAGTATTAATACATCTAGGCCTTAGCCCTATACAGTAATAGTGTGGGCCTAAGCCTAATATAGTATCAGTACAGTGTGATGCAATTATGCATCGCGCCCAAATCCAGCCAGCACACCACCCTACCAACAAACACACCATGTAGGGATATAAATCAACCCACTCAGGTAGCACACCAATATCGTAGCAAAGTCGCCAAGATAATAATGCAAAGATAGTCGCCAGAATAATAAATGTGGCAAAGCCACCAGTATCAGTAATTGTGGCATAGCCACTAGTAACAGTGAATGTGACATAATCACCAGTACAGTACTTCCTCCATATCAAAATCCCAACCCCATGTTGTATGTCATGTCATAAATATTATGTGTATGCAAAGTCATACTCTGTACAATCATATATGTAAATCATAAGCACATCAGTCATATGGAACATAAGGGCATAATCGTCATTTTACCCTACAGGGGCATTACGATCATTTTATCCTACAAGGGCATTACGGTCATTTTACCTTATAGGGGCATTACGGTTATTTTACCCTACAGGGGCATTACAGTCATTTTACCCTACAGGGGCATTATGGTCAGATAACGACCTCTCTGAAGGTCTACAGTCGCCTCGAGCGACACAGACAACCTAAATGATCATATCGGTGTAAATGGCCCCAAGGCCCATTACTCGACCCAAGTGGGCCCACACGATCATGTGGCCCATTTAGCCCAATTTCAGTCACGGCTATGCAAACTACATAGCCCAGTTCATTATTTATCACTTACCATGGATTTAATCTGTATGGGGCCTAGAGCCCATTAGGCCCATACGGCCTATTTCGGCCAAACGTGGCCCAGCACGACCTATGCCATGTACACGACATGACAAGCCCAACTACTTCTCACCTACAGTTAAATTTACACAAGCAGGCCCACAGGATCGGCCAATTAAGGCCCAAGTCCACGAGAGTGCTCGTGGCGGACTCCATAGCCTATCGCCTACGCTTTGTGGGTTCGGATCGCCCCACGTGTGTTCGCACGCTCGTGAGGCCTCGAATGCTAGCGTTTTGGCATTTTGGCTTTTCAGCTTTTGCCGAATCATAGTTTAATAGGGACGTGATTACATGCCTCTTTTGGCTTTGACAGTAATTGAATGGTGAACGATTACACACCTGTTGCGAAGATCGATATGAGTCTACGAGCACCATAGCCTTCAAGTAAACACGGTAAGTAATAAGTCTATATTCAATAAAGTTAATACCCTCTTCACAACTCTTATATCCCAACTGTAACTATTACCTACCGCGACAAGACGAAGATGGTTTTTTTGCCTTAAACCGCTAGTTAAGATGAACTTCTAGATCCTTGATGAACTCTGCATTACGACTGCATCATGTTAACCCATACCATATATGCGAATATAATAAACCAAGTGAGACCACTTACTGACACAGTATTCAGCCTACACCAACACCCCTGTCAGAGATGGAAGACAAAGATGGTTTAGAGAGAGTCTAAAATGATAGAGAGAAAAGAAGAGAATGGATAACTGAGCATCCAAAGTAGCAGTGACTACAAGCACCCGATATGCCTATAAACAAAGAAGAACCCATTTACCTTAATCAACACAGGGAGATTCAGCTATGAGTGAGAAGCGCAAATAGAAATCGGCCCCAAGTATTCGACTGGAAAAAAGAAGAGAAGGTGAAATCAGTTAAGAGGGATTGGTTGAGAAAAGAAAGGGAGAGAGAGGGGAAAAGAAAGTTTGGCTAATACCTTGAACACTAGGGAAAAAGAGAGTGATGGAGAAAGGAAAGTTTTTGTCCAACAGAAGTACCCTACCGCAGGATAAAATCAAAGTAAGTCAATCCAAAACGCACACAAAAAGCCACTACCAAATTTCGGTTACCATACAAAACAATACCTAGAGAGGAGAAAAAAGAGATAAAATTCACCTGTAAAGGGCAAGAAGTAACCTATTAGACACCTAGTGCCTAAGACCGATTATGGCACATAGAGAATCCCATTTTCGGCAGACAACTCCCCACTTTCCTCAAAACTCTCCTTTGATCAATTTAAACTCTCCAAGTTTGAAATCCATGATTTTCTCCACCCAATTCTCTTCCATATCCATAACAGCCATTATCATGTCACTTGATTTTCTTCCCTTGACCAAGTCCACAACCACCTCAGCAGAATTTCAATCAAACTCTACCTCTCTCACCTCATGGGAATAAAATAAATGTACCTTGCAAATCAGGGGATTCAAACTCAAGATCCCATTCCACCATAATGACTCCAAAACCACTAGACCACATGCTTCCTTGTGATAAATTTTAACCACTAATATTTATCAGGCCTACAAGCTAAAGCCAAGGTTTACTTAAGGGGAAAAACTAAAATTTTTGCAAAAGCCCAAACTTGAACCCAGGCTTCTCAAACACTCCCAAACACACCCAAATCACTTAGCCAATCAAGAAAACATGAAATGTGTGTCACTTTCTTACTTAACTAAAATATTTATGAGTAGTCTCCTAACCCCTCCCATGTTCAAAGGCCAATACTTCTAGGCCCAATTCGGGGCGTTACATATTTACATACAAACTTACTCGTTTTAATGGAATCTCTTGTTCCATCAATTTTCCCATGTCCAATAAACACACAATAACATGAACAACATACTTATTAAATCATAAGAACTTACCACGGCACCAGAATAGCAAAAAGGAACCTAACTGTCGGTTTTCCATTTTTCACCCGATCTAGGTCCAATCCTCGTTTTCCTTAATCTATAGTATCACATTTAGTCTAATTATTAGTCACATTATTTAATGTGATCCAAAAATCATATTTTGGCAAAATTATGTTTTTGCCCCTAAACTTTGTCAAAATTACACTTTTGCCCCTAGGCTTGTAAAGTGATTTTTATTCAATTTCCTTTCATTTTAAGCCTAGCCAAACCATTTTCATAACAATAGCAGCCCCTAATTTCCACTAAATCACCCTTTTATGATCAGTTTTGTAACTTTTACAAAACGGTCCTTTCGGACGTTTTCATTGAACATCACTTAGTAAAAGTCGTTCCTCTAACATAAACATACATAATCTACCATTAAACCTTAAAATACCAGCATATCACTCATGGGTAAACATTTAAACATGAACCCTAGCTCAAAATAATGGTAGAAATAGGTAAATCGAGTTACCGGGACATCAAAAATGTAAAGAACATTAAAAACGAGGCTCATGATCACTTACAAATGAGCTTGGAAGCTTGAACCAAACCCGAGCCATGGCTCCCATGGTAGATTCGGCTGGATGGGGAAGAAGATGAGCAATTTTGGCTTATTTTCCCTTTTTAATTCATTTAATTATTAGATTACCAAAATGCCCCTAACTTAAAAATATTCTATTTCACCCATTTCATGTCTAGTTTTGTCCAAAAATTAACCAATGGTATAATTACCATTTAAGGACCTTCAATTTAAAATTTCATAACAATTTGACACCTCTAACATGTAGAACTCAACTTTTGCACTTTTTACAATTTAGTCCTTTTGACCAAATTGAGTGCCCAAACGTCAAAATTTTTGAACAAAATTTTCAAAAAATCATCCTGTGAAATTGTAGGCCTTAAAAATATATTAAAAAAATATATTACATCGAATTTGTGGTCCCGAAACCATTGTTCCGAATAGGCACTAATTCGGGATGTTACACTTCGAGAATCTAAATAACTCTCTCAGTTTGACCATCGGTCTAAGGATGAAAAGCAGTACTAAAATTCAACGATCTTCCCAGAGCTTCTTGCAGTTTTTTCCTGAATTGCGACGTAAATCTCTAATCTCTGTCAGAAATAATAGATAGTGGCACCTAGTGCAAACAGACAATCTCAGAAATGTACAATTCAGCTAATCTATCAAGTGAGTAATCTATACATACCGGTATGAAATAAGCATATTTCATTAGTCGATTATCGACAACCCAGATAACATCTTTCTTTTTTGGTGTTAAGGGCTATCTCGACACAAAACCCATTGTAACTCTATCCCATTTCCAGTCGGGAAACATCACAGGTTGCAGTAAACCCAATGGAACTTGATGTTCGGCTTTGACTTGCTAACAATCAAACATTTAGAAACAAACTCTGAGATATTTCGTTTCATGCCTTGCCACTAGTAAAACTGTTTCATATCATTATACATTTTGGTACTTCCCGGATGGACATATAAGCAACTATTGTGAGCTTCGTGCAAAATTTTTTGAATAAGTTCTAAATTTCTCGGTATGCAAAGTCTATTTTGGAACCTTAAACTATCATCAGCTTCGATATGAAACTCTGAATTAGGGATAGTCTCACATTGAATTCGTTTAACTTGCAATTCATGATCATTTTTCTGAGCTTCATAGATTTGTTGAAGAAATATTGGTTTAGTTTTTAATTCAGCTAAAATAGACCCATCATCACAAATCGTCAATTGGGTATTCATTGCTCATAAAGCAAACAAAGATTTTTGGCTCAGGGCATCAGCAACAACATTAGCTTTTCTCGGGTGATAACCAATCACAAATTCATAATCTTTCAATAACTCGAGCCATCTTTGTTGTCGCAGATTCAAATCTTTCTGTGACATCAAATATTTTAAGCTTTTGTGATCTGTATAAATGTGGTATTTTTCAACGTATAAGTAGTGACTCCAAATTTTTAATGTGTATACAATTGCAGCCAACTCTAAGTCTTGAGTTGCATAGGTCTTTTCATGCGGTTTCAATTGTCGAGAAGCATAAGCTATAACTTTTCCTTCTTGCGTTAGAACACATCCGAAACCATTTAATGATGTGTCACTATAAATCACAAACTCTTTCCCTAATTCAGGTTGAATTAGAACTAGTGCTTCAGTTAACAGTACTTTTAACTGTTCGAAACTCTGTTGACATTTTTCTGACCATTCGAATTTCACATCTTTCTGAAGTAGTCGTGTTATTGGTGTCGTACTAGTCAAAAATCCTTTCACGAATCTTCGGTAATGGCCTACTAAATCTATAAAACTACGGACTTTAGACACATTTCTCGGAGATTTTCAATCAACAATAGTAGAAATCTTACTCGGGTCAACTCTAACACCTTCAACTGAAAAAAATATGCCCCAAAAATCCAACCTTTCAAAGCCAAAACTCACATTTGCTGAACTTTGCAAATAATTGCTTATCACGTAGAGTTTGTAACACAACTCTCAAGTGCTCGGTATGTTCAGATTCATCTCGCGACTAGATCAGAATGTCATCAATGAATACAACAACAAATTTGTCTAAATACAGTCTGAATATCCGGTTCATCTAGTCCATGAAAACTGCAGGAGCATTAGTTAATCTGAAAAGCATAAGAAGGAATTCATAATGTCCATACCTCGTTCTGAACGCGATTTTTGGCACATCCAAATCTTTAACTCGCAACTGATACTAACTCGATCTCAAATAAATTTTTGAAAATAATGTAGCCCCTTTCAACTTATCAAATAAATCATCAATCCACGGTAAAGGGTATTTGTTCTTTATAGTCACTTTATTCAGATGTCTATAATTGATACACAGTCTCATCATGCCATATTTCTTCTTTACAAACAATACCGGTGCACCCCAGGGCGAATAACTCGGTCGTGCAAAACCTCTGTCTGTCAATTCTTGCAACTGAGTTTTCAACTCTTTTAATTCTGTTGGAGCCATTCTGTATGGAGCTGTCGATATCGATGTTGTTCCCGGTATTAATTCAATACCAAATTCAACCTCTCTGATCAATGGCAAACTCGGTAATTCTTCTGGAAATACATCTGAAAACTCACAAACAATAGGTACAGATTCAATATTTGATTCAGACACCTTTGTATCTAGTACGTATGCAGGATATTCATCATAGCCCTTTTTCATATATTTTTTAGCTAACATAAATGATATCACAGTAGGTAATTCACTCGAATCATCAAACTCAATCCAAAAAATTTCACCTTTTTGAAATTTCAATTCGATAATCTTTCGCCTACAATTCACAACTACATCATGCATAGTCAGCCAGTCTATACCCAGAATCACATCAAACTCATCGAACGGTAGACGCATCAAGTCAGCCAGAAAATAGGAACCCTGAGTCATCAAAGGACAATTCTTACAAATTTTATCAACTAAAATAGACTTGCCTAAGGGGTTCGATACTTTAATTACAAACTCTATAGACCTAACATGTAAACTCTTTTTAAATACTAAATTCATATAGATATATGAATGAGTTGATACAGGATCTATCAACGCAACTATATCAGTATCGAAAAGAGAAAAAATACAGGTAATAACGTCTGGCAATGTTCCCTCCTCCCGTGCACAGATAGCATAAGCTCGGGCAGGTGCTCGTGCCTTAGACCTCATAGCAGAATCTCTTGTAACACCTCGGTTACCACTCATATTTCCAATGTTTTAGGGTGGTCTCCCTCTAGTATTTGTATTACTTACTTTTACCGGTTGATCTCTTTCAGCTATAGACTTTTCTAGACAGTCCCAGAGATAATGACCAAGAGATCCACATTTAAAAAATGTTTTGCTCATTATTCTACATTCACCATAATGTTGTTTATTGCAGTGCTTACATTCAGGTCCAACCTTTCTAACATTACCCACACTAGCAATAGATGTTGTCTAAGGTTTAGAGCTAAAATGTCTCGTATCTCTATCTCTGATCGAAATTCCTGTAAAAGCAGTATAGCGAGGATGATATTCTCTAGATTTCTTTGATACTGATTGATGTGATTTGCCAAAAAATCTCTTTCTAAAGTCTTTAGCCTCAAAATTAGCTATCCTTTTCTCTTTGCTAAGCTCTTCCGCTTTGCAAGCTCTGCCTACTAGAACGACAAACTCTTTCAGCTCAAGAATCCCAACTAATAGTTTGATTTCTTCACTTAATCCATCTTCGAACCTTTTACACATTATAGTCTCTGAAGAAGCACATTCACAAGCATATTTGCTGAGTCATACAAACTCTCTTTCTTATTCTGTTACCGACATACAACCCTATTTCAGTTCAAGAAATTCCTTTCATTTCTAATCAATGAATCGTTGGCTGATGTATTTCTTTCTAAATTCAACTTGAAAGAATTCCCAAGTAACTCTTTCTTGCGGAACTATGGATATCAAGGTATTCCACCACTGATACGCAGTGTCCCTCAATAGTGATACAACACATTTTAAACATTCTTCAAGTGTGCAAGACAGTTCATCAAATACACGAATCATGTTCTCAAGCCAAAACTTGGCTCTCTCAGGGTCATTGTTAACAATGGCTCTAAATTCCTCAGCCTTGTGTTTCAGTATCTTATCAACAAGTGGTTTATTCAATCGCAAAGGATCTATACCTTGAGGAACTACAGGGATCGGTTGGGGAATAGGTGGGTGTGGAGGTTGTTGAGCAGCTGGATTCGAACGAATGTATTGTGTGAATCATTCATTCATCATCTAGAAGATGGCTTCTTTAGCCTCTCCTCTCCAACTTCCTGTTACACATCTAGAATCAGAAGACATTGTCCCTTGAGTGGGAGTAGGTGCATTACTCTCAACCTCATCAACTACAGGCCGATCAAGATCCATTTCCTAAATAAAAAAAAAACACATTTGAAAATGTCAAGAGTCATCACACTATCTCAGTTCACAGATATGGCATATATAGCTAGACTTACATACATTATGTTAGTCTTAGAATCGACTAAACCGTAGCTCTGATACCAATAAATGTAACACCCTTCACCCATATTCATTGCCGGAATAGGGGTACGGAGCATTACCAGACTTATAACACATATAACCATACTTTTCTTATGCATTCAATCAATTCATACAATCATTATTCAATCTCAATCAATTTATCCCTTATAATGGCCTACGAGGCCTAAAATATAATTTAGGAGTGGTTTGGGACTAAACTAAAAACTCATATGAGACTTTGAAAATATTTCTCAAAATAGAGAACACACATCCGTGTGGGCAGGTCGTGTGATCAGACACACCAGTGTTACAGGCCATATGAAAATAGGGGGAACATACTGACTTGGGTCACACGGCCAACTATACACCGTGTGTCTAGCCCGTGTGCCCTTCGAATGGCCACACATGCCCGTGTGCCAGGCAGTGTGCTAGGCCGTGCCAAACCTAAAGGGTATACTGACTTATGCAACACGGCCAAGTCATACGCCCGTGTGCTAGGCTGTGTGCCAAATAGGGGATATACTGACTTGTACCACACTGCCAGTCACACGTCCGTGTGTGATATTGTGTGGAGGATATTAACTTCATCTTAATTTCAACACCAGGGGACATACGGCCATGTAATGATGTGTGTCACACAGGGTCGAGACACACGCCTGTGTCTTTGCCCGTGTCGACAAAAATAGGCTATTTCCAAAGCCATTTTGCCACCCTATTTTTACATACCTGCACAAGTATAAATTGCAACTCAATAGGTAGCCAATCCATAGCATTGCATACAAATTTTAAACCAATTCAACTACAATCATTTTTCATTCATATGCCTACCACATATCAAGACAACATTGCATATTCCTATTCCATTTACTATTTGCCAAAATATACCATGATGAATACTTATACACAACCAAAACATTATACCAAGCTAAGCCAAATTACATGGCGTTAACTTATACCACAACATGTACCAAAGTCACTATCTCAAGTAACCATAACTATCATTTTTATATCTAGCCTATACATGCCATATTTACAATTATCCATGAGTTCAAAGGTACCAATCGGCAACTGGATAGTGTGGTGCATAACTCCGAATTAACTCCGAATCGAGTGAGCTATCGAACCTCTATAAAACATGGAAAAGAAATAGTGTAAGCTTTATAGCTTAGTAAGCCCGTATAATTTAGAATTTAATTTACCATTTATACATAACCAAACAATTAAACAAAATACATCAAACTCACATGCCAAATGCCTATACACAAGCATCATCAACAAGTTAGTCACATAAGTACATGTAATCATCCATTATCTCAATTTAATACTCAATACATTGTACCATATCAAATTCACATAAGTCATGTACATCATTTGTAACATTTTACTCACAACCATATAAACAATAATTCATTCGATAACAGTAACTCATCCGTTTAAACAGTACTTGTAACATCCCAAATTAGGGCCTAGTCGAAATAGTGGTTTCGAGACCATGATTCTGAAATAGAAATAATTATTTTATTATTCTCACGAGGTCTATGATATGATTGCATGCTTGTGTGCAAGTTTCATGAAGAAATTCTATGCATAAAATGTGCAATTGAACTTTAGGGACCAAATTGAATAGGATGCAAAACTTGTGTTCTAGAAGCTTTTAGCATGAAATTGCATTAGATTATAAATTAGAAGGTCCTAATTAGCAATTTAACCAATTTCTAAAAGTTTGGACAAAAAGGGACATGTGTGGGAAAAATTTTAAAGAAAGACCCTAAGGGCATTTTGATCAGTTGGTAAGTAAAAGAATAAAAAGGGAAAATGAAAACAAAAATATGCTCATCTTTTTCATGCTTGGTCGAAACTCTCAAGACACCATAGCTAGGGTTTTTTTCAACTTTCAAGCTTGATTGTAAGTGCTCTCGAGCCCCGTTTTTAATTTTGTTTTTTACATTTTTTAAGTCCTCATAGCTTGATTTACCTATTTCCACCCTTATTTTGAAGTAGGGTTATGTATGAAAATTTAACCATGTGTGACATGCATGTACTCTGATGATTAGTGGAGGAATATGAGAGTTTAGTGTGTTATAAACATCTTCTACTAGGTGATTTTTCATGAAAACACCTAAAAAGGACATTTTTGTAAAAGTTGTAAAATAAGTGGTTAAAAATATGATTTGAAAGAAAATGTAGGCTGATATGAGTGTTTTATAAGTTCAACTAGGCTTGGGTATCAATGAAAATGAACACATTTCATTTTACGAGCCTAGGGACTAAGTTATAATTATGTGAAAGTTTAAGGGGAAAATTCTAATTTTGCCAAATTGTAGTTTATGGATTAATTTGAACAATGTGATAATTAAATGAGCTGAATTTGCTATTATAGATCAAGAAAAATGGAGTCCGAACCTAGACCGGAGAAAGGACAAGGTTTTGGGCTAAATCGTATAAATTATCCCTATTTTGTACCGAGGTAAGTTCATGTGTAAATAATGCAATGATATATCATGTTTTTAATATTTTGTTAATGTATGAGTTTATATGATTACTTATTATGTCAAGTGTATGAATGATGTTGTTACCTATGAGCACGAGATTGTGAATGAATTCGACGAACATGAGATGTCGAGAAAATCTTGTTTGAACCATAGGAATAGTTTAGGATACAATGTGACAAGTCATTAGGAACTATGTGGATAAGAGTTCATGAATATGTGTGTATATGTGATATGTGAATCGGGGTGTTGGTTTTGTACGTCTTATCGGTGGCTGGGTAGCTCGGTATGTGTTACAGGTACCTATCAGCTAGTGTGAGCAGCCCGAGTAGTTATGTCCTAATTGTCAGCTTGTGTGAACAGGCTCGTGAGTAGCTTGTGAGCGAGCAATATGTGATTGTGATATGAGGTAGCATATGGCTACATTTGATACACTATGTGCAAGTCTTCTATGTATCCAATAATATTTCGAATGTTCAATGGGTAACTTGTGAGTTAATCGACAAGTAAATCAATGAAGAGAGAATATGACAGTGTGATTTGTGTTGGTACAGGTATGTACGATAAACTCATCTGAATGAGCTAGAAATGTGATGAATGCTTGTTATGATTGAAAATGCTTAAGTATGTTTACAAATTTGAGTTATATCTATGAATTCAGGATAACACTTAAGTAAATCTAGGTTATATAATAAATGTATATATATATGATCATGTTGCTATTTATTTGCATGTGAACTTACTAAGCTTTATGCTTACTCCCCTCCCTTTCTTACTTTCTCATAGTATCGCCAAGCTAACTCGCGGATCGAAGGACATCTGAGGCCCGATCACACTATCAACTGGACATTTGGGGTATAGTTAATCTCAATATTTTAAGTATGGCATGTATAGAGACTTGGTCTTTATGTTATATATCACATTGGTCTAGTCAAATGTGTTGGCTTATGAAAATATTTGATTTATTTTGTATATGGCCATCTGATATGGTCCATATTGATCATTTGGGATGTAACCCTAATCAATTATACATGTATGCAATGTTTTATGTTTGATGTGTTTGTTTGTGGATGAGATGTGTGATAAATGGAAAATGTGCTAAGTGAATGAATCATTGTTAATAAGTATGCCAAATCTATGGTATGATTAGGTAATTTTAAAAGTAGGTTTAGCCTAATGAATGAATATGAAATAGGTGTGGAATGCCATATGAGAGTATGATGTTTTGGATAAGTGTCACGTTGTCATTACAAAGGCATGGAATAATCATGTTTATAAGTTTTCTAGTAACCAAATATACTAGGTTGTATTCCATCTCAGATGAATAAGCAAATGAGCATTTAAGGGTGACAAATGGCTTGGAAAATAGTCTAAAATTTGTCCACACGGGTAGACACACGGGCGTGTGTCTAGGCCGTCTGTGACACACGATCTGCCCCATAGGCGTGTTGTTAGATCGTTTTCCCTTGCACCCAAATTAATGCAAACAAAATGCCTAGTAGTATACACACGGGCAGAGACACGACCGTGTGTCTTAGCCGTGTGGTAGGTACGGTCTTAGAACATGGGTGTGTGCCCAGGCCGTGTGAAGTCTGCACTTAATTTCAAAATTTTAATTCGCCACACGGCCTAAGCACACGAGCCTCTGACTTGGCTGTATGACCCTAATTGTATGATAATGTCATAATCAGAGAGTTACACGGGTAGAGGATACAGGCATGTCCCAAGCCACACGGGCGTGTGTAACCACATGGCCTAGCCACATGGGTGTGTGACTCCCCAAAGTAGGAAATCTTTCGAAGTTATCCTGAAATTTTCTAAAGTCCTCAGTTTTGTTCCGAACCACCTTCGATGTATGTTTTGGGCCTCGCAGGCCCTTATAAGGGACAATTTGCATGAAATTGAAAAGTTTTAAACTTTGAACAAATTTTTTTGGCCAGTTTTGTGTGAATGTTAGTATTTTAGCTCGGTAATGCCTCGAACCCTGTCCCAGCGTTAGATATGGGTAAGGGGTGATACGTTTAGTGGTATCAGAGCTACAATTTAGTCGATTCTTAGACTAATGTAGCATGTGTATGAGTCTAGCTATACATGCTATACATATATTAAGATAGTGTGACGACTCTTGACGATTTTAAAATGTATTTTCATATAGTCAATGGATCCCAGCAAAGCAGTGGCGAATGATATGGAAAGTAACACGCTTGCTCCCGCTGAAGTGGCTATGCCAGCTGAGAGTAGACCCAACACTATTAGTAGAAGAGAATGAGGCAGAGAAGCCTTTCTCCACATGATGGACGCATGGTACGCGGAGTTCGTTCGAACGAACCCGAACACTCATCCTTCTCGACCCCCACCTATTCCTCAACCTATCCTTGTAGCACCTCAATATATAAACTTTGTGAGACTGAATAGACCTCCAGAAGATAAGATTCAGAAACAAGGAGCTGAAAAGTTTCGGGCTAGTAAAGATAATGACCCGAGAGGGTAGAGTTCTAGCTCGAGAATACCATTAGGGTGTTTGAGGAGTTATCATGCACTCCTGAGGATTGCATGAAGTGTGTTGTGTCCCTTCTGAGAGACTCAGCCTATGGTACCAAGGGAAAAAGTTAATTGGGAGTTCTTCCAAGAAGAATTCCGTAAGAAGTACTTTAGCCAAAGTTTTATTGATTAGAAAAGGAAGGAATTCCTCGAGTTAAAGTAGGGCCAAATGGAGGTAACTGAATATAAGCGTGAATTTTTGAGACTAAGCAAATACGCTCGAGAGTGTGTATTGACTGAGGCCATCATGTGCAAAAGATTTGAATATGGATTAAATGAAGGCATCCGGTTGTTAGTGGGTGTACTTGAACTGAGAGAATTCGTTGTGCTCATGGAGAGAGCCTATAAAGCCGAGGAATTGGCTAAAGAGAAGAGAAAAGTGAAATTAGAGTTTCGAGATTCAAAGAAGAGAAATGGTAAATCATTTTAGTCCTCAACTAAGAAACCGAAAGAGTTTAATACTTGATCGAGTGTTTCGGTTGTGTTTTCAACCAGGAACCTGGGAAATAGTATTCAGGTCACAAGCCCTAGACTACCTCGATAGCGAGTGTGGGTAAAGCTCGACCTAATAGATTTGAGTGCCAACATTGTGGCAGATGTCACCTCGGTAAATGCTGGATGAATAGCTCGGCATGTTTTAAGTGTGGTTCACATGACCATTTTATCAAGGATTATCCTAAAATGGTTGAAAAGGAAAAATTTCAGAGTGCAAGGTTGGGCAATACTGCTTCTAGAGGAAAACCATAGAAGAATCTAGGAAATGGAACAAGTAGCAAGGGTGCACCTAGAGAACCAGCTGGAAGACCTGAGGGAAGAGCACCTGCGAGGACTTACGCCATTCGCGCTAGTGAAGAGGCTTGATCCTCTGATGTGATTATGGTTACTTTTCCTCTCTATGATACTTCTGTTGTGTCTTTGATTGATTTGGGATCTACCCATTCGTATGTATGTGTGAAATTGATGTCTAGTATGAATATGCCCGTCGAGTCTACAGAATTTTTGGTAAAAGTGTCAAACCCTCTAGGCAAGCATGTGATAGTTGACCAAGTATGTAGGAATTGCCCTTTAATAACTAGAGGTCATTATTTTCTGGCTAATCTCATGGTTTTTCCTTTTGATGAATTTGATATAACACTTGGTATGGATTGGTTAACCATGCATGATTTCGTGGTAGACTGTGGCAAGAAAATTATTGAGTTGAAATGTGAAAGTGGTGATATCCTTCAGGTAGAATCAAATGAATCAAATAGTTTGCCTATAGTAATTTCTTCTATAACTGCTCAGAGATATATGAGAAAAGGTTATGAAGCATATCTTGCCTTTGTGTTTAATACGAAGGAGTTTGATTTGAAATTTGAGTCAGTACCAGTAGTATGTGAATATCCAGATGTATTTCCAGAAGAGTTGCTCGGATTGCCTCCAATTAGGGAAGTTGAGTTTGGCATCGAATTAGCTCCAGGCACTACACCTATTTCGATCGCTCCGTATACAATGGCTCTAATAGAGTTAAAGGAGTTGAAAGTTCAGCTAGAAGAGTTAACAGGCAAAAGTTTTTGTTTAGAACCAATTATTCTCCGTGGGGCGCACCGGTGCTATTTGTGAAAAAGAAAAATGTTTCGATGAGATTGTGCATTGACTATAGACAGCTCAATAAGGTAACCATAAAGAACAAATACCCCTTACCAAGAATTGATGACTTGTTTGACCAATTGAAAGGGGCCACAGTATCTTCGAAGATAGACTTAAGGTTCAGTTACAACTAGTTGAGAGTCAAAGATTCGGATGTATCAAAGATTGCATTTCGAACGAGGTATGGTCACTATAAATTTTTGGTTATGCCTTTTGGTTTCACAAATGCGCCCGCTATATTTATGGATTTAATGAATCGTATTTTCTGACCATACCTGGATAAATTTGTCGTTCCTTTTATTGATGATATCCTGATTTATTCTCGTGATGAGACTAAGCATACCAAGCACTTAAGAACGGTTCTGCAAACCTTGAGAGACAAACAGTTGTATGCTAAGTTTAGTAAGAGTGAGTTTTGGCTTCGAGAAGTTAGATTCTTGGGGCACATTATTTCGGGTGATGGCATCCGAGTTGATCCGAGTAAGATTTTGGCCATTGTTGAATAGAAACCGCAGAGAAATGTGTCAGCGGTTAGAAGCTTTCTAGGCTTAGCCAGTTACTACAGATGGTTTGTTAAAGGATTTTCCATGATTGCTACTCCAATGATGAGACTGTTACAGAAGGATCTTAAGTTCGAAAGGATGGAAAAATGCCAACAGAGTTTTAAGAAGCTAAAGGCATTGTTGACTGAGGCTCCAATTTTAGTGCAACCTGAGCCGGGAAAGGAATGTGTGGTGTATAGTGATGAATCCTTGAATGGATTGGGTTCTGTGCTTATGAAAGAACGCTAGGTAATAGCTTATGTCTCGAGGCAGCTGAACCCACACGAGAAGAATTATCCAACACACGATTTGGAGTTGACTGCCATTGTGTTTGCATTGAAGATTTGGAGATATCATTTGTATGGTGAGAAATGTCGGGTGTATACTAACCATAAAAGTTTGAAGTATTTGATGACTCAAAAGGACTTGAACCTATGGCAACTGAGATGGTTATAGTTGCTAAAAGACTATGAGCTAGTGATTGATTATCACCCGGGAAAGCCGAACGTGGTCGCCGATGCCTTGAGTAGGAAATACTTGTTTGCGTTGAGGGCTATGAACACTTAGTTGGCCTTAGCAGATGATGGTTCGATTCTAGCTGAGTTGACAGCTAGACCAACATTTTTTTAAGAGATTTATGAAGCTCAACAAAGTGACAGTGAATTGCAAGCCAAAAGAGTCCAATGTGAATCGGATATAGAATCAGGTTTTCAGATTAGTTTTGGTGGTTGCTCAATGTTCCGAGATAGGATTTGTATTCCTAGGAATAATGAATTGATTTAGAAGATCTTACTTGAGGCCTATAGTAGTGTTTGTTTATGCACCCGGGTAGTACAAAAATGTACAATGATTTGAAGAAATTTTATTGGTGGCCAAGTATGAAAAGAGATATTTTCAAGTTTGTTTCGAGATGCCTAATTTGTTAACAAGTAAAAGCTGAACACCAAGTACCTTTAGGCTTACTTCATCCTGTGATGGTTCTCGAGTGGAAATGGGACCGTATTACTATAGATTTCGTGACGGGTTTACCTTTGACACTAAAAAAGAAAGATGCCGTATAGGTTGTGGTTGACAGATTGACCAAATCGGCTCATTTTATATCGGTACTCATCGACTATTCACTTGACAAGCTAGTTGAGTTGAATATTTCTGAAATAGTGATGTTACATAGAGTGCCTGTATCGATTATATCGGATAGAGATCCGAGGTTCACTTTGCGATTTTGGTAGAAGTTGCAAAAGGCTTTAGGTACAAAATTGAATTTTAGTACCGCTTTCCATCTGCAAACTGACAGTCAGTCTGAGCTAGTAATTCAGATCCTTGAAGATATGTTACGGTGTTGTGTCCTTGAGTTCCAAGGTAATTGGGAAAAGTATTTACCGTTGGTAAAATTTTCCTATAACAACAGTTTTCAGTCGAGTTTGAAAATGGCACCTTATGAGGCATTGTATGGGTATAAGTGTCGAACGCCTTTGTATTAAACCGAACTCAGAGAGAATCATATTCATGGAAATTAGTTAAAGAAGCTGGAGAAAAGGTAAAAGTGATTTGAGCTTGTCTGAAAGCCACTTCGGATAGATAGAAATTGTACGCAGATTTGAAACGGAAAGAGATTGAGTTTCAAGTTGGTGATAAAGTATTTTTGAAAGTGTCCCCATGGAAAAAGATTTTGAGGTTTGGTAGGAAAGGCAAATTAAGCCTACGCCTTATTGGACAGTATGAGATTTCCGAGAGAGTAGTGCTAGTTGCTTATCGGTTAGCCTTACCATCTGAATTGGAAAAGATTTATGATGTGTTCTATGTGTTTATGTTGCACCAATATCGATCAGATCCTTCACACGTGATTTCACCGGTAGAAGTTGAGATCCGACTGAATATGACTTATGGCGAAGAGCCGATTAAGATTTTACCCAGGGAGGTCAAGCAGTTGAGAAACAAAAGTATTGCCCTTGTCAAAGTTTTATGGCAAAGACATGGGGTTGAAGAAGCTACATGGGAGACTGAGGAAAACATGAGGAACCAATACACGAATCTTTTCACAAGTAAGATTTTTGGGGATGAAAATCCTTAAGGGGGAAGAATTGTAACATTCCAAATTAAAGCCTAGTTAGAATAGTAGTTTCGAGACCACAAATTCAAAATAGAAATAATTATTTTATGATTCTCATGAGGTCTATGATATGATTGAATGCTTGTGTGCAAGTTTCATAAAGAAATTCTATGCATAAAACGTCCAATTGAACTTTAGGGACCAAATTGAATAGGATGCAAAACTTGTGTTCTAGAAGCTTTTAGCATGAAATTGCTTTATATTATAAATTAGAACGTCCTAGTTAGCAATTTAACCAATTTTTAAAAGTTTGGACAAAAATGGATTTGTGTGGGAAAAATTTTAAAGAAAGACCCTTAGGGTATTTTGGTCATTTGGTAATTAAAAGAATAAAAAGGGAAAATTAAAGAAAAAATATGCTCATCTTCTTCATGCTTGGCTGAAACACTCAAGACACCATAGCTAAGGTTTTGTTCAATTTTCAAGCTTGATTGTAAGTTCTCTCGAGCCCCGTTTTTAATGTTCTTTACATTTTTGAAGTCCTCGTAGCTTGATTTACCTATTTCCACCCTTATTTTGAAGTAGGGTTTATGAATGAAAATTTACCCATTTGTGGCATGCATGTATTTTGATGATTAGTGGAGGAATATGAGAGTTTAATGTGTGATAAACATCTTCTACTAGGTGATTTTTCATGAAAACACCTAAAAATAATCTTTTTGTAAAAGCTATAAAATAAGTGGTTAAAAATCTGATTTGAAAGAAAATGTGGGCTGATATGAGTGTGTTATAAGTTTGGCTAGGCTTGGGTATCAAAGAAAATGAACACATTTCATTTCATGAGCCTAGGGACTAAGTTGTAATTATGTGAAAGTTTAGGGGCAAAATTGTAATTTTTCCAAATTGTAATTTATGGATTACTTTGAACAATGTGATGATTAAATGAGCTGAATTTTCTATTATAAATCAAGAAAAATGGAATCCGGACCTAGACCAGGGAAAGAATAAGGTTTTGGACTAAATCATATAAGTTATCCCTATTTTGTACCGAGGTAAGTTCATGTGTAAGTAATGCAATGATATATCATGTTTTTAATATTTTGTTAATGTATGAGTTTATATGATTACTTATTATGTCAAGTGTATGAATGATGTTGTAACCTATGAGCACGAGATTGAGAATGAATTCGACGAACATGAGATGTCGAGAAAATCCCATTTGAACCTTAGGAATAGTTTAGGGCACAATGTGACATGTCATTAGGAAGTATGTGGATAAGATCTCATGAATATGTGTTTATATGTGATATGTGACTCCGGGTGCTGGTCTTGTACGTCCTACCGGTGGCTGGGTTGCCCGGCATGTGTTGCGGTACCTGTCAGCTTGTGTGAGTAGCCAGAGTAGTTACGTCCTGACTGTTAGCTTGTGTGAGCAGGCCATTGAGTAGCTCGTGAGCGGGCAATATGTGATTGTGATATGAGGTAGCATGTGGCTACATTTGATGCACTATGTGCAAGTCTTCCGCGTATCCAATAATATTCCGAGTGTTCAACGAGTAAACTTGTGAGTTAATTGACAAGTAAATCAATGAAGAGAGAATATGACAATGTGATTTGAGTTGGTACAGGTATGTACGATAAACTCATCTGAATGAGCTTGATATGTGATGAATGCTTGGTAAGATTAAAAATGCATAAGTTATGTTTACAAATTTGAGTTGTTTTTATGAATTCATGATAACACTTAAGTAAATCTAGGTTATGTCATATATATATATATATATATGATCATGTTTCTATTTATTTGCTTGTGTACTTACTAAGATTTATGCTTAATCCTCCCCCTTTCTTACTTTCTTATAGTATTGCCAAGCCAGCTCAAGGATCCAAGGACGTCGGAGGCCCAATCACACTATCAACTGGACATTTAGGGTATTGTTAATCTTAATATTTTGAGTATGACATGTATAAGGACTTGGTCTTTTTGTTATATGTCACATTGGTCTAGTCAAATGTGTTAGTTTATGGAAATATTTTATTTATTTTGTATATGGCCATGTGATATGGTCCATATTGATCATTTAGGTTGTAACCCTAATCAATTATACATGCATGCAATGTTTTATGTTTGATATGTTGTTTGTGGATGAGATGTGTGATGAATGGCACATGTGCTAAGTGAATGAATCATGGTTAATAAGTATGCCAAATCTATGGTATGATTAGGTAATTTTAAAAGTAGGGTTAGCCTAATGAATGAATATGAGATTGGTGTGGAATGCCATATAAAAGTATGATGTTTTGGATAAGTGTCATGTTGTCATTACAAAGGCATGGAATAATCATGTTTATGAGCTTTCTAGTAACCAAATATACTAGGTTGCATGCCATTTCAGATGAATAAGCAAATGAGCATTTAAGGGTGACAAATCACTTGGAAAATAGCCTAAAATTTGTCCACACAGGAAGACACACGTGCTTGTGTCTAGGCCGTGTTACACAAAGTCTGCCCCATGGGCTTGTGGTTAGACCCTGTGTCCCCTGCACCCTAATTAATGTAAACAGAATGCCCAATAGTAGACACACAGGCAGAGACTTGACCGTGTGTCTTAGCCGTGAGGCAAGCACGGCCTTAGAACATAGGCATGTGCCCAGTCCGTGTGAAGTCTGCCATTAATTTCGAGAATTAATTCGCCACAAAGCCTAAGCGCACGGGCGTGTGACTTGGCTGTGTGACCCTAATTGTATGATGTTGTCATAGTTAGAGAGTTACACAGGCAGAGGACATGGGCGTGTCCCAAGCCACATAGGTGTGTGTAACCACACGGCCTATCCACACGGGCGTGTGACTCCCAAAAGTAGGAAATTTGTCTAAGTTATTCTAAAATTTTCTGAAGGCCTTAGTTTAGTCTCGAACCACCTTCGATGTATGTTTTGGGTCTCGTAGGCCTTTATAAGGGACAATTTGCATGAAATTGAAAAGTTTTAAAATTTGAATGAAATTTTATGGCCGATTTTGTATGAATGTTAATGTTTTAGCTTGGTAATGCCTCGAACCCTATCCCGGCGTCGGATACGGGTAAGAAGTGTTAGTGTACTTCATCCATATAATAGTAATTCATCTGTGTAACACATGGCTTTTTCACATAACAAATAATAGAATCTATGCTTGTTGAACCTATTAGAATATTGAGGGATACTCGGGTGATATACATTACATATATAAATCAGTAATCCATTAGTTCATTATCATTTTCGCTATTTCGAGCTATGATCAGTAAGCTCCTCTTGAGCTGATGGACAATAAGCTCTATTGAGCTGAAACGGTAAGCTCTGATGAACTGAAATAGTAAGCTCTTAGGGGCTGGTATATCGATAAGCTCATACGAGCTGCGGTGAGTCCGCAACACATGCAGGATCTCAACCTAAATGGTAACCCTAGTGACATGTCACTCGTATCCTACGAATTCCTATGGTTCAAACGGGGCTCGGTAACCATCAAACTATATCAATAAGGCATTCAAATTTTGAATATACCATTTACTCAATCACATACATTCATTTTAAATAATTACAAGTATTTAAAAGTTTGATTCTAATTATACGAACTTACCTCGAGTTGCTCGGATGGAAATTACCAACTATTCATCCACTTTTTCTTTTTCATGATCTAATCCCAGTCTCGACTTGTCTTGATATATATATTATCAAAATCATCTTATTTAATCAACTATTTATTCAATTTAGTCCAAAACACACATTAGGGCTATTTTACACATTTGCCCTTAAACTTTCACATTTTTACAATTTAGTCCTTATCACATAAAATTGCAAATTTATGTTATTTAGTACAATTTCATGCTAGCCGAATATTACCCATTCTCATATTAGCCCATATTTTCAATTTATTCACACTTTTAACTACCACATTTCACATTTTCTCAGTTTAATCCCTTTTTGACATTTTTGTTAAAAATCACTTTACAAAAACTATTTATCTAACATTAAACCTTCCAAATCTATCATAATTCATCAAATTACTCAAGCATTAAACAATGGCAACATGTTAGATCTTTAACAGCTTCGAAATCGAAGGTACGGGCCAGCTAGAATACGTAGCAACGATCTCAAAAATGTAAAAATCATTAAAAACTGGACAAAATACATACTTAAATGCCAATATTGTAGTTGTTGAATCTCTAACCCTATTTTCACAAGAAGAATCAATTGAAGATGCTAAAAGATGACAGAAATTGGCTTTGTTTTAATTTAATTAACCATTAATAATCAATTCACTTATTTAACCTTTAAAACATTTAATAATTACACCAATTGCCATGCTATCATCATCCACTTTGCCACCCTATTTTTACATACCTGCACAAGCATAAATTGCAACTCAATAAGCAGCCAATGCATAACATTTCATACACATTTTAAATCAATTCAACTACAATCATTTTCCATTCATATGCCTACCACATATCAAGACAACTTTGCATATTCCTATTACATTTACTATTTTCCAAAATATAACATATTGAATACTTATACATAACCAAAACATTATACCAAGCTAAGCCAAATCAAATGGTTTTAACTTATACTACAACATGTACCAAAGTCACTATCTCAAGTAACCATAACTATCATCTTTATATCTAGCCTATACATGCCATATTTACAAATATCCATGAGTTCAAATGTACCAATCAGTAACTGGATAGTCTGGAGCGTAACTCCAACTTATCCAAATCGAGCAAGCTATCGAACCTCTATAAAACATGAAAAAGAAACAGAGTAAGCTTTATAGCTTAGTAAGCCAGTATAATTTGGAATTAACTTGCCATTTATACATAACCAAAAAATTAAACAAAGTATATTAATCTCACATGCCAAATGCCTATACACAAGCATCATCAACAAGTTAGTCACATAAGTGCATGTAATCATCCATTATCTCAATTTATTACTCAATACATTGTATCATATCAAATTCACATATATCATGTACATCATTTGTAACATTTCACTCTCAATCATATAAACAGTAATTCATTCGATAAAAGTAACTCATCCGTTTAAACAATACTTGTAACATCCCAACTTAAGGCCTAGTCGAAATAGTCATTTCGAGACCACGAATCTGAAATATCAATAATTATTTTTTGATTCTCATGAGGTCTTTGATATGATTGCATGCTTGTGTGCAAGTTTCATGAAGAAATTCTCTGCATAAAATGTCCAATTGAACTTTAGGACCAAATTGAATAGGATGCAAAACTTGTGTTCTAGAAGCTTTTAGCTTGAAATTGCTTTAGAGTATAAATTAGAAGATCCTAATTAGCAATTTAACCAATTTCTAAAGTTTGGACAAAAATTGACATGTGTGGGAAAATTTTTAAAGAAAGACCTTAAGGGAATTTTGGTCATTTGGTAATTAAAAGAATAAAAAGGGAAAATCAAAGAAAAAATATGCTCATCTTCTTCATGCTTCACTGAAACTCTCAAGACACCATATCTAGGGTTTTGTTCAATTTTCAAGCTTGATTGTAAGTGCTCCCGAGCCCCGTTTTTAATGTTCTTTACATTTTTGAAGTTCTCGTAGCTTGATTTACCTATTTCCACCCTTATTTTGAAGTAGCGTTTATGTATCAAATTTACCCATGTGTGACATGCATGTATTTTCATGATTAGTGGAGAAATATGACAGTTTAGTGTGTGATAAACATATTCTATTAGGTGATTTTTCATGAAAACACCTAAAAAGGACATTTTTGTAAAAGTTGTAAAATAAGTGGTTAACAATCTGATTTGAAAGAAAATGTGGGCTGATATGAGTGTGTTATAAGTTTTCCTAGGCTTGGGTATTCAAAGAAAATGAACACATTTCATTTTACGAGCCTAGGGACTAAGTTGTAAGTATGTGAAAGTTTAGGGGCAAAATTATAATTTAGCCAAATTGTAATTTATGGATTACTTTAAACAATGTGATGATTAAATGAGCTTAATTTACTATTATAGATCAAGAAAAATAGAGTCCGGCTTAGACCAGGGAACGAACAAGGTTTTGGACTAAATCGTATAAATTATCCTTAGTTTGTACTGAGGTAAGTTCATGTGTAAATAATGCAATGATATATCTTGTTTTTAATATTTTGTTAATATATGAGTTTATATGATTATTTATTATGTCAAGTGTAACACCCCAAACCCGGTCTGGAAGTTTGGCTCGAATCTGGCGTGTCAGATTGAAGTGTTTTTCGAAAACCATGTTTCCATTAAAAACCCTTCTTAGTAATTAAAAACTTATACCCTTTTTAAACCTTGTTAGAAAACCTCAACTAAATAACATTCTTAACAGCTTTGTAAAAATCTTGGCAGTTGTGGAAGCTTAATTTAAAAATAATTGCGGATACGTGATGTTTTGAGCAACAGTAGTTGCTTTGGAAAATCGTGTTCTAATACTAGCAATTATAAGAACAATAAATAAAATTCCAAATTTCAAATCCAGAAAATTACAACGGCTTTACTACAACCCACATAAAAACATTTAAAAGTAACAATCAAAACTGTAAAATAAACAGTGTGTGTGGCTTCCTCCGAGCCCCTCGTAGCTTCGATCCGTCTAAGGCTAGAAGTTACCTGAAAGGTTAATAAACGGGGTGAGTTTACGAAAACTTAGTGTGAAATCCCCTACTATATAAAAGGAACCGTTAGTCATATAAAAGAATTAAAAGTCTAGCCCCAGCCCTACTTACAGTTTCAGTATCAATTAGGCCTTAGCCCATTATAACAGACAGTACCAAATGGGCCTTAGCCCATTACAGAATAAGAAACATTATCAGAACTAGAATCAAAATGAGAATCAAAATTAGAATCAGGTGACAGAATTAGAATCAGAATCAAGATCGGTGATGTAATTAGAATCAAGATGTCGCAATGTAATCGTAATCGAATTAGGTGACGTAATTAGAATCGATGAGGTAATGTAATCGAATCGAAATTAGGTGACGAAATCGAATCGATGTCGTAATGGAATCGTAATCGAATTAGGTGATGTAATCAAAATCGATGTCGAATGTAATCGTAATCGAATGTGAATGCAATCCCAACCCAATCCAGCCGTATACACCCCCGTACCAACCTTACACCATGTGTGGAAACAACTCGACCCACCCATCCGCTACACACCACAGAATTTGCAGCATGGCTGCCAAAACAGATATTGTGATAGAGTCACCAGATAGAGATATTGTGGCAGAGCCACCAGAAAAGATATTTGTGGCATAGCCACCAGAAACAGATAATGTGGCAAAGCCACTTAACAGAATACGTGGCACAAAGCCATCTGTAACACCCCAAACCCATGACCGTCACCGGATTTGAACACGTGGTGTTACCGGGCTTACTTCCTTATTTCTCTCTTTGTAATATCGATTGTTGTTCGAGCGGGCTAGCTAACTGCGTCACTGTCGCCTTAAAATCATATCTCGAGTTTCAAAACTTGGAAACTGATTCCGTAAATTTTCCATGAATTTAGACTCATATAGCTATCCATGGATTTATTTCTAGAATTTTTTGTCAGGCCAATTGGTACAGTTTATTAGTTAAAGTCACCCATGTTACGTGAGTCGACTACTCGACCTTGGTGTTACAACTTGAATATCTCTCTGTATGAGCTTTAATACTGGTGCCGTTTGTTTCTAATGAAACTAGACTCAAAATGGAATCTGAAAATATAAGGCATGACTTCTAATTCTTTCTGGATAGTTTATAGTAAATTTTAAAAGTCGCGACGGGGACCCGAAACCGTTCTGCCCTGTCTCACGAGAACTTTAATATCTCTCAAGATACTGCTCATATGGTCGTTTCGTTTCGTCCATATTAAAATAGATTCATCAAGGTTCAATTTCATAATTTATTCACTATTTAATTATACTTCTACTATTTTTAGTGATTTTTTCAATCTCATCTCACTGCTGCTGTCATAGCGATTCTTCGCAGATGACTATGCCAATTTCATGAATCTTTCCTTGGCCTTACTAATCATCCATCATACATGACACAAATTATGGCCACCTTATCAAAATAAAAGTTTCTAAGACTCGTGGCTATAGGTTCTAGCATCCCACTCGACGACCACATAGGCCATTTTCACATGGCTTAAAGTTTACAACCCACAATTCAACAAAGCATAATAGCCTATACATGCCAAATGTTCTCCTAGTTCAACTACGAAGACAATACCAAAAGGTTTCCAGCCGGTGTGATGACTTCAACGACGGTTTTGAGCACGCAACAATACGAGTCCAACAGACCTAAAATGGGTGACAAGAAAACACCGGGTGAGTTTATAACTCAGTAAGTCATAAGCATTCATCAACCATCCATTAGTAAAATTTTCACAACATGAAACAGTAAACGAGGCTAGGTACTTCATCCATATCGGAACTATACCATAATTCCTCGGACCTTTCGGTTCAATCTCATTCCAAGTCATACATCCACATTTCATATTCTATACAATAAGATAATTGAGGCATTTTTACACACCAACTCATTCACACCACAATCATACAATTGCAATCATCACATAGATTTAAAGCTTACCACGCTCAACCCCGAGCAAGAACGTATTGCCTATTCGTCACGAGCTCAAGGTACTTACCCGATCCGCTGTCCATACTCAACTCGATGGAGACACACCCTCCATATAATTGTTCGATCGGAGATATATATATATATAGAGTACGCACACACAGTGCTTAATACTCGATTTCGCACACTTAGTGCCATGCGATTTAAGCCCTTTTACACAAGCCATACCCTTCGAGCTCGCACACTCGAGTGCCATATATTTCCAGCATGCACACTTAGTGCCATATATTTCCAGCATGCACACTTAGTGCCAATCTCACACCGTACACTCAGATTGCCGTACACTTAGTGCCGAAAGCAACTTTCTACACATTTCACTATTTCTTTTACATTCAACAAATGTCATCATTCCATACACATACATTTTCATTTGTAAATATATATATCATCCCATTAAACACAGCTTGCATAAATTTTACAATCATTTAAGCAATATCAAATACGTGCTTAATGACTTACCTTGTTTGGGGTAGAACGGTTCCAAATCGGCTACTCGCTTGCTTTCTCCTTTCCTTTGTCCAATTTAGTTCCCTTTGCTCTTGAGCTAAATCAAACAATTTACCTCTCCATCAAACACAAACATACAGCATTCACATGCATTATTATGATTATTGCCGAATACTTAACACAACTAAGCTGAAAATTTACTCAATCTCATCTTAATTTATTGCTACTTATTTATCAAAATTTCCAATACAAGGTATTTAACACCTATGCCCATTTATACCCCATATGGCTGAATGCTTCATTCATTACCCAATTAACCATTCAACAATTTTCAACCTCATTACCACCCTTTTTATGTCTAATTGTTTAAATACCCTCAAGCTCATTCACAAGTACTATTATACATCTCATTAAGCATTAATCATTTTGCAACATAAATTCTATAGCATGGCCGAATACTCATGCACACACTCACATAACAACAAGAACTCAATGGCACAAAATTTCCTTTTTGTTAAACATTCGAACTCACTCATCTCCATGCTTTCATCACAACAACATCAAAACACTCACCAAGGGAGACAACATTCATGGCGAAATTTAACTCACCTAACAACCTAGTTTCGATTCAAGATTCAAGGAAAATTTTGAACCAATCCTCCAAATCATGCATGCATTTTTAAGAGTGGCATAAAACATACCTTCTTGTATCAAAACACCTTAGTCTAGTAAGCTCCCATGGCTGATTTTCTCAAGCTTTTTCCCCTTTCTTCTTAGTATATTCACCAAGCAAGAAAAAGATGAGAGGATGGACACTTTTTTTTCTTTTGTTTTCATCATATCCCTTTTTTTTCAATTTCATTTCTTTATTCTTTCAAGCATAATCCATTAACTAAACATGTTTGAAACATGTTTTCCTTGCCCATCACTCTTGACATGGCCGCCACTAACCTTAGGAATGGGCTATTTGACATGCAAGTCCATTTATTTTACTTTATCCTTTTATTAATCTCTTAAAATTAGCCACATATATTTAAATCCTTTCACATGAGTTCTTTTCCTTCAATTCACAATCAAATTAACTAAATCAAAGAATTCAAAATTCACACATGCATTTTCACATATTCTAGACAATAAATATTACGTTCGAACATGTCGGTGACTCGGTTTAGCGGTCCCAAACCACTTCCGACTATGGTCAATTTTGGGATGTCACAACTCTCCCCACTTAAGAAATTTTCGTCCCCGAAAATCTTACCGTAAATAGGCTCGGTATCGCTCTTTCATAGAGTCCTCAAGTTCCCAAGTGGCTTCTTCCATTTCGTGTTTATGCCACAACACCTTCACTAACGGATTTTCCTATTGCGCAACTCTTTACTTCACGCCTCATAATGCGAACCGTTCCTCTTCATAGCTCAAATTAGGTGAATCTCAATCTCGATGGAGCGATTACGCGCGATGGATCAGACCTATATCGTCAAGCATCGAGACATGAAAAACGCTGTGAATCTTTTCGAGCTCAGGGGGCAAAATTAATCGATATGCGACTGGCCCAACTCGTTCGGATACTTCATATGGCCCGATGAACCTTGGACTCAACTTGCCCTTACGACCAAATCTAAGCACCTTCTTCCAAGGTGAAACTTTGAGAAAGACCTTGTCTCCAACCTGATATTCAATGTCTTTTCTTTTCACATCCGCATACGACTTTTGGCGATCTGAAGTAGCTTTCAAACTTTCACGAATTACTCGAACTTTTTGCTCGACATCCTTAACCAAATCAACCCCGAAGAATTTACCTTCACTAAGCTCACCCGAATAATGGGGTACGGCATTTACGATCGTATAAAGCCTCGTAAGGCGCCATCTTAATACTTGATTGAAAGCTATTGTTGTGTTTAATTCAATCAAAGGCAAATACCGCTCCCATGAACCACTAAACTCAAGGATGCAACATCTCAACATATCCTTGAGTATTTGAATTATCCGCTCGGATTGACCATCGGTTTGGGGTGAAAGGCGGTCTTGAAATGCAACTTGGTACCCAAAGCTTCTTGCAACTTCTTCCAAAATCGCGATGTAAATCTTGGGTCTCTATCGACACGATAGAAATAGGTACCCCATGCAATCGAACAATTTGGGAGACGAT
Source organism: Gossypium arboreum (assembly GCF_025698485.1). Classification (NCBI taxonomy): domain Eukaryota; kingdom Viridiplantae; phylum Streptophyta; class Magnoliopsida; order Malvales; family Malvaceae; genus Gossypium; species Gossypium arboreum. Next base: position 48,283,636 of record NC_069082.1, read on the forward strand.
AATTCGCCAATTTATCAAGCGAAAAATCCGTGCGGACAAGAATAAAATGAGCGGACTTGGTCGATCTATCAATAATGACCTGCATCGAAGTCTTTCTTATTCTAAGTCAATGGTAACCCGCACACAAAGTCCATTGTTACTCGATCCCATTTCCATTCGTATCATGATTGGTCAAGTAATCCCGATGGTACTTGATGTTCCGCTTTCACTTGTTGACATGTCAAACACTTCAAACAAATTCAAATGTCTCGTTTCATATCGGGCCACCAAAATTGGCGTTTCAAATCGTTGTACATCTTCGATTCTCGGGTGGATTGCCATTCGGCTACAATGGGCTTCGCTCGAATTATCGAAATAAGTTCAATTCTTTGGAACACAGACGACTTCGAACCTCAAACAATCGTCATCATCAATTTGAAACTCCGATTCCTTGTTCGTAACACACTCAAATTTCGTTTTGCAAGCAACTCCTCATCAACTTTCGAGCTTCCCGAATTTGATGAGCCAACAATGGTTTGGCCTTTAATTCGACTACTAACACATTGTCGGGTAGGATAGACAAGTGTACATTCATCGTCAGAAAGCAAATAGTGATTTCGCTTAAGGCATCCGCAACCACATTAGCCTTTCCCGGTGATAATCAATGACGAGCTCATAATCTTTTAACAACTCGAGCCATCGCTTTGTCGCAGATTTAAGTCTCTTTGGGTCATCAAATATTTGAGACTTTTGTGATCCGAATACACATGGCACTTCTCACCAAATAAGTAATGTCGCCATATCTTTAAGGCGAATACGATGGCGACCAATTCGAGATCATGGGTCGGATAATTTTTCTCATGTGGCTTTAATTGTCTCGACGCGCAGGCCACAACTCGCCCTTCTTGCATCAATACGCAACCCAACCCAAGTAGGGATGCGCCACTATAAATGACAAACTCTTTGCCCGATTCGGGTTGCACTAGGATTGGGGCTTCACCAAATAAGTTTTCAATGATCGAAACTCTTCGACATTTCTCCGTCCATTCAACTTAACATCCTTTTGGAGTAGCCGTCATTGGCGTGGCTATCGTTGAGAAACCTTTTACAAATCGTCGGTAATAACCGCAAGCCCCAAAAAGCTCGAACCTCAAGAATATTTCTGGAGGCTTCCAATTAAGTATGGCTGAAATTTTATTCGGTTGACTCGAATACCCGATACGATATCACATGACCCAAGAAGCTAACCTCCTCAACCGAACTCACACTTGTTGAACTTAGCATATAACTGCTTATCCCGTAAAATTCGCAACACTATCCTCAGGTGTTTAGCGTGTTCGGTCTCATTTTGCGAATAGACCAAAATGTCATCAATGAAGACAACTACGAACCGATCCAGATATGGTCTGAAGATCCGATTCATCAAATTCATAAATACCGCAGGGGCATTAGTAAGCCCAAACGGTATCACTAGGAACTCGTAGTGACCATATCTCGTTCTGAAGGTAGTCTTGTGTACGTCTCAATCTCGAATTCATGAATCGATAATAGCCTCGATCTCGGATCTATTTTCAAAACACCGAGGTTCTTCAGCTTGATCGAACAAATCATCGATCTGCTGATAACGGATATTTGTTCTTTATCGTCGCTTTATTAAGTCGACGATAGTCGATGCACGACCTCATGGTTCCATCCTTCTTTTTCACAAACAACACTGGCGCACCCCAAGGCGAAAAACTCGGGCGAGCAAAACCTCTATCCACCAATTCTTGCAACTGAGCTTTCAACTCCTTTAATTCCGTTGGTGCCATACGATACGGAGCTATCGAAATTGGAGTGGTACCAGGTACCAATTCGATGCCAAACTCTATTTCCCGAACAAGTGGCAAACCCGGTAATTCTTCAGGGAAAACATCCAGGTATTCACAAACCACTGGCACAGATTCGGGTTTCTTTTCTGACTCCTTTTCATCGAGCACATACGCAAGGTACGCTTCGCACCCTTTTCTTACATATTTCGGGCCAACATTGCTGATATTACACCGGCAACCCTTTAAGTCCGTAGACTCAACCCGAATTATCTCGTTATTCGCGCCTCGATCGATAGTCTTGCTTTTGCAATTTACAACCGCATCGTGCATGGTCAACCATTCCAAACCAAGAATAACGTCGAATTAAATCGAACGGCAAAAGCATCAAGTCCGCCAGAAAACAAGAACCTCAAAACACTAGGGGACTTTTCTTACACACTTTGTTGACAAGCACGTAATGACCCAAGGGTTTGACACCAATTACAAACTCGAGAGACTCAATAGGCAAAGTCTTCTTTGGATGCTAAGGTTTCGCATATATAAGAATGAGTAGAACCGGGGTCAATCAAAGCAATCACATTAGTATCGAAAAGAGTGAAAGTACCGTGATAACGCTGGGGAGGATGCCTTCTCTCGTGCGCGGATGGCATATGCTCTAGCAGAGCGCAGCCCTCGGATCGAACAGCCGTGACGAGGCTCCTCTCGATTGCCACCCCTACCTCCGTAAATTCTGGGGGCCTACCTCTAGCCATTGTTCCACTAGGTCTTGCACCTTGCATCTTATTCTTCTCGTCTAGCTCCGTGCAATCTTTAATGAAGTGGTCCTTCGAACCGCATCCATAACAGGCCCTATTAACAGACTTACCCCAACATTCACCTAGGTGTCGTCTCCCACATTGGGGGCATTCAAGTCTGTGACAGCCCTAAAGTGACCCTAGTCGGAAACCGGTTTCGGGACCGCTAAACCGAGTCACTAAATTATTTGAGTATGATAGTTACTATCTAAATATGTGAATATGCATGTGTGATAATTTCTTTATTGAATTTTTGCTTAATTATAGGTGAATTTTAGTGATTAGGACTTATGTGAGAAAATTTAGAAATGTGCTAGGCAAATGTAAGGTGGCCTATTAATACATGTGGGAAAAGGGTTGTCCTTGCATGTCAAATAACCCCTTTTCCTAAGGTGAGTGGCCGGCCATGACTAGGTGATGGGCAAGGGAAAACATGTCCTAGACATGTTGGCCTAGTGCATGATGTAAGGGAGAATAAAAAAAAAAGATAATGATGAAAAAAAAAATGGGTGTGAATACTCTTTTGCCGTGAGAAACAAAGAAAAAAAAGGGGAAGAAAATTTGTTGCTCATCCTTGGGTGCCTTGGCCGAATAGAAGAAAGGAAATTGAAAAAAAAAATAATATTGGTGTTCATCTTCTACCTTAGGAGCCGAAAGTTAAAGAAGGAAGGGGGATATGGCATTCGGTCATCTTAAGCTCAAAAACAAGGTTAGTAATTCTTGTTAGATTTTGGGATTTTAGCTTAACTTAAGTTATTTACTAAGTTCTTCAATTAGCCCATGCTAAAATTTTGGTTTTGGGTGGTGAATGAAGCATTCGGCCATGGTTGATAGTGAAGAAATTTGATTACCTTCTTCATGTTTGAATGAGTAATTATGGATGGGTGAAGTATGAGTTAGTTAAATGTTCATATAGGTGGTTTGGGTGGTAGGAAAAGAAATCGGCTTGTGTGTGTATGTGAAATTGCTGAATTTGAACTAGGAAGTTATTGAGTAATGTTTGTATTTTAAGTGATAGAATAGAGTGAATGCTTGGAATGTGATGTAAATGAATTATAAGTTGGATTAATGGCTGTTATATTGTCTTATCATTTCCGGGAATGTGCTTTGTCAAAGAAATTGAGGGTTGATGATTAAGTAATGTAAGTATAGGTATATTCGGCTTGTAGTTTTATAAATGTGATATGAGTGTTAAGTCCGAATAATGTTTAAGTACGAATGTATTTGGATGGATGTGTTTATGAGTATGACTTGAGATAAAACGGTGTTAGTCTTTATAAATAACCATAATTGTAGAATGTGTTAAATATATATATTCGGCCTTAACATAGATATGCCTATATCTATAAAGTTGTTAATGCCCAAGTAAGATGTTGGGTTGTGCATGACTAGAGAATATATGTATATATGCGTATGGTGTTTGATAGTTAACCAATAAGTCATATGTACCTCAACCTTATAATACACATGTGTTATATTAAATCGTCTATTTGAATTGGAATTAAATGAATTCAATTGTTCTTAAACAAGCTCAAGAGCTTAAAGGATCGAGTTGGATAAGGGAAAGAAAAAGTAATTGAATAGCCGTTGAAGACGCTCGACAACATCCGAGGTAAGTCATTAAGCACATATGTTTGATATTGCTTAAGTGATTGGAAAATCTATGCAATTGTGTTTAATGGAATGCTATATATGTATAAATGAAATTGTATGTGTATGGAGTGAGGATAATTGTTGAATGTAAAAGAAATAGTGGAATGTGTAGAAAGTTTGCTTTCGGCACTATGTGTCTGGCAATACGTGTGTATGGTGACGAGATTGGCACTAAGTGTGCGTGCTGGAAATATATGGCACTAAGTGTGCGTATTGGAAATATATGGCACTAAGTGTGCGTGCTGGAAATATAAGGCACTAAGTGTGCGTGCTGGAAAAATATGACACCATGTGTGCAAGCTGGAAAAATACTGACCTTTGGGTGTGCGAGCTCAAGGGTATGGCACTTTGTGTGTGCGGGCTTAAATTGTGTGGCACTAAGTGTGCGAAATCGAGTAGTAAGCACTGTGTGTGCGTACTCTATATATATGGAGGGTGTGTCTCCATTGAATTGAGTATGGACAGCGGATCGGGTAAGTACCTCGAACTCATGACGAATAGAAAATACGCTCATGCTCGGGTTGAATTTGGTAAGCCTTAAATCTATGTGATGATTGAAATTGTATGGTTGTGCTGGAAAATGAGTTAATGTGTAAAAATGCTTGATTATCTTGTTGTGTAGAATACGAAATGTGGATGTATGACTTGGTACGAGATTGGACCGAAAGGTCCGAGGTATTATGGTATAGATTCGATATGGATGAGTACCTAGCCTCGCTTTGTTGTACATGTTGTAGTAACTTTATCGATGGATTGATGAATGCTTATGACTTCTCGAGTTGTAAACTCACTCGGTGTTTTTCTTGTCACCCATTTTAGGTCTCTCGGACTCGTATTGTTTATGCGTGATCGGGGCCGTCGTTGAAGTCATCACACCGCTGAAATCTTGTGGTATTGTTTTCGTTGTTGAAGAACATTTGGCATGTATAGGCTATTATATTTTGTCGAATTGTGGGTTGTAAACTTTAAGCCATGTGAAAATGGCCTATGTGGTCGTCGAGTGGGATGCTAGAACCTATAGCCACGAGTCTTAGAAACTCTAATTTTGATATGGTGGCCATAATTTGTGTCATGTATGATGGATGATTAAGGCCAAGGAAAGATTCATGAAATTGGCATAGTCTACTGCAGTAACTGTTGCGAACAGCAGCAGTGAGATGAGATTGTAAAATCACTAAAAATAGTAGAAGTAGAATTAAATAGTGAGTAAATTATGAAATTTAACCTTGATGAATCTATTTTTATATGGACGAAACGAAACTACCATATGAGCAGTATACTGAGAAATATTAAAGTTCTCGTGAGATAGGGCCAGAACGGTTTCTGGGTCCCCTGTCGCGACTTTGAAAATTTACCATAAATTATCCAGAAAGAATTAGGAGTCATGCCTTATATTTACAGATTCCATTTTGAGTCTAGTTTCATTAGAAACAAACGGCACCAGTATTAAAGCCCTGTACAGAGAGATATTCAAGTTGTAACGCGCGAAGGTCAGAGCAGTCGATCCCTGTAACATGGGTGACTTTAACTAATAAACTGTACCAATTGGCCTGACCAAAAATTCTAGAAATAAATCCATGGATGAGCATGTGAGTCTAAATTCAGGGAAAATTTACGAAACCAGTTTCCGAGTTTTGAAACTCGAGATATGATTTTTAAGGCGACGGTGACGCAGTTTTCCAGCCTGACTTGTAATGTCAAATTGGTTGGTACCTTGAGAGGATTTGGCCGTTAACCCCTCGTGTCCGACACCGGCGACGGTCACGAGTTAGGGGTGTTACAATTTTATTGGTATCAGAGCTATGGTTTAGTCGGTTCTAGGACTACCATAGCGCGTGTGAGTCTAGCTATACATGCCAAATGGTTAGTGCTTAATAATGTGATGACTTCTGACGGTTGAAACTTTGTTTTAATTAGCAATGGAACCCGGGGTAGAGAGACCCTTGGCGGATGACGTTGAAAGTGTAACGGCTGCTCCTGCGCAAGGGACACCGCCGGTTGAGCCTCAGTCATCCGCGAATAATCAAAATGAAGGGGCGAAACAAGCCTTCTTCACCATGATGAATGAGTGGGTCGCGCATTATGCCCGAACCAATCCGGCTGTCCAACCATTCCCGAATTTAAATAAACCACCCCAAGAGCCCGTAATGCCATCGCCATCGATCCTGTGAGGTCGAGTAAACCACCGTGGACTTGATTAGGAAGCGTGGGGAGGAGTTTAAGGCCATAGTTACCAATGATGCCGAAAGGGCCGAAGTTCGCTTGATAACACCATTAGAGTGTTTGATGAACTGTCATGCACACCGATGAATGTCTTAAGTGTGCTATATCCTTGTTAAGAGACTCACCTACTATTGGTGGAGGACCTTGATTTCCATAGTCCCAAAGGAACAAGTTACTTGGGATTTCTTTCAAACGGAATTTCGAAGAAATATATTAGTCAACGGTTCATCGATCGAAGCGTAAGGAATTTTTGGAGCTCAAGCAAGGCCGTATGACAAGATCTCAATACTGAACATGAGTTCGTAAGACTTAGTCTGTATGCTCGGAGTGTGTGGCTGATGAGGTTGCTATGTGCAAAAGATTTGAAGAAGGATTGAATGAAGATTTAAAGCTGCTAGTGGGTATTTTGGAGATAAAGGAGTTCGTAACACTAGTCGAACGAGCCTGCAAGGCGGAAGAACTTGGAAAGGAGAAAAAGAAGGCTGAATTTGAAGTAAGAGATTATCGTAAAAGATCGGCGAGTAAAGCTCCGTTCTCGACCGCAAAGAAATTCAGGGAGGACACTAATAAGTCGAGGGCAACTGTGGGAATTTCCATCAGAGCCCGACCATCGATGGACTCCCGAGCTACTTCGGTAGCTAGTGTGGGCAATAATCGTCAAGAGAAACCTGAATGCCCCCAATGGGGAAGACGACACCTAGGTGAATGTTAGGTAAGTCATTAATAGGGCTCATTATGGATGCGGTTCGAGGGACCACTTCATTAGAGATTGCACGGAGCTAGATGAGAGGAATAAGATGCAAGGTGCAAGACCTAGTGGAACGACGGCTAGAGGTAGGCCCCCGAGAATTTCTGGAGGTAGGGGTGGTAATCAGAGAGGAACCTCTTATACGGCTGTCCGATCCGAGACCCGTGCTCCTGCTAGAGCATATGCCATCCGCGCACGAGAGGAGGCATCCTCCCCTGACGTTATCACTGGTACTTTTACTCTCATGATACTAGTGTGATTGCATTGATTGACCCCGGCTCTACTCATTCGTATGTATGTGAAACCTTAGCATCCAGTAAAACTCTACCTATTGAGTCTACTGAGTTCGTAATTTGGGCGTCAAACCCTTTGGGTTTATACGTACTCGTTGATAAAGTGTGCAAGAGATGCCCCCTAATAATTCGAGAATCCTGTTTTCCGACCGATCTGATGCTTCTACCATTTGATGAATTCGATGTTATTCTTGGTATGGATTGGTGACCAGTACATGACGCAGTTGGTGGATCGCAAAAGGAAAACCATTGATTTGAGGAGTGCAAATAATGAGGTAGTCCGAGTCGAGTCTCATCGATTTAAAAGGAGTGCCGCGATAATATCTTCTATGACCGCCGGAGATGTGTGAAAAGGGGTGTGAAACATACCTTGCGTATGTGTTGGAAAGTAAAGAGACGGAAAAGAAACTCGAATCGGTATCGTTGGTTTGTGAGTATTCGGATGTTTTTCCGGAGGAGTTACCGGATTGCCACCGGTTCGAGAAGTGGAATTCGCATCGGTTGTACCGGCACTACGCCGATCTCAATAGCTCCGTAACGTATGGCATTAACGGAGTTAAAGGAATTGAAGGTCCAATTGCAAGAATTGACGGATAGAGGTTTCGCCCGACCGAGTTTTTCTCCATGGGGCGCACCAGTATTGTTTGTAAAAAAAAAAAAAGAAGGACGGAAGCATGAGGTTGTGCATCGACTATCGTCAACTCAATAAAGTGACAATAAAGAATAAATATCTGTTGCCACGAATTGACGATTTGTTTGATCAATTAAAGGGAGCCTCGGTGTTTTCAAAGATAGATTTGAGGTCGGGGTACTATCAGTTGAGGGTCTGAGAATCGGACATACCCAAAACCGCTTTTAGAACGAGGTACGGTCACTACGAGTTCCTAGTGATGCCGTTTGGGCTTACTAATGCCCCTGCGGTATTTATGGATTTGATGAATCGGATCTTCAGACCATATCTGGATCGGTTCGTAGTTGTCTTCATTGATGACATTTTGGTCTATTCGCAAAATGAGACCGAACACGCTGAACACCTGAGGATAGTGTTGCGAATTTTACGGGATAAGCAGTTATATGCTAAGTTCAGCAAGTGTGAGTTACGGTTGAGGAGGTTAGCTTCTTGGGTCATGTGATATCTGCATCGGTATTCGAGTCGACCGAACAAAATTTCGCCATAGTCGATTGGAAACCTCAAGGAATGTTACCGAAGTTAGGAGCTTTTGGGGCTTGCGGATACTATCGACGATTTGTAAAGGTTTTTCAATGATAGCTGCATCGATGACGAAACTACTCCAAAAGATGTTAAGTTCGAGTGGTCGAACGTCAAGAAAGTTTCGATCGACTAAAACTTGTTTAACCGAGGCCCCAGTGCTAGTACAAAGAGTCCCAGTAAAGAGTTTGTCATATGCGATGACGCATCCTTGCTTGGGTTAGGTTGTGTTGATGCAAGAAGGTCGAGTTGTGGCTTACGCGTCAAGACAACTAAAGCCGCATGAGAGAAACTATCCGACCCATGACCTTGAACTAGCAGCCATAGTGTTCGCCTTGAAGATATGGCGGCATTACTTGTTTGGAGAAAGGTGTCATATTTATTCGGACCACAAGAGTCTAAAATATTTGATGACTCAGAGAGATTTAAACCTGCGACAAAGACGTCGGCTTGAGTTGTTGAAAGACTATGAACTCATCATTGATTATCACCCAGGAAAGGCCAACGTGGTGGCCGATGCTTTAAGTCGCAAGGCACTGTCTGTTTTGAGAGCGATGGATGCTCATTTATCCGTTTCACCCGAGGAGGTACTAGTAGTCGAATTAGAGGCCAAACCGTTATTGATTCATCAAATACTTAAATCTCAGAAGGTCGACGCTGAATTGGTCGCTAAGCGAGCCGAATGTGTTTCGGATGAAGAATCGGAATTTCAGATTGACGACAATGACTGCTTGACGTTCAAGGGTCGATTATGTATTCCAAGGAATTCGGACCTTGTTTCGATGATTTTGAGCGAGGCTCACAGTAGTCGAATGTCAATCCACCCGGGTAGTACTAAAATGTACAATGACCTGAAACGCCAATTTTGGTGGCCCGGTATGAAACGAGACATTTCTGAATTTGTTTCAAGGTGTCTAATATGTCAACAAGTGAAAGTGGAACATCAAGTGCCATCGGGATTACTTCAGCCAATCATGATACTTGAATGGAAATGGGATCGAGTGACAATGGATTATATATCTGGATTACCAGTGTCGGCAAGTAAGAAAGATGCGATTTGGGTCATTGTTGATAGACTGACGAAGTCTGCTCATTTTATTCCTATCCGCACGGATTTTTCGCTTGATAAATTGGCAGAATTATACGTCTCCCAAATTATTCGATTACATGGGGTGCCTATTTCTATTGTGTCGGATAGAGACCCAAGATTTACATCGCGATTTTGGAAGAAATTGCAAGAGGCTTTGGGTACCAAGATGCATTTTAGCACTGCTTTTCATCCCCAAACCGATGGTCAATCCGAGCGGATAATTCAAATCCTGGAGGATATGTTGAGATGTTGCATCCTTGAGTTTAGTGGTTCATGGGAAAGATATTTGCCTTTGATTGAATTCGCTTACAACAATAGCTTTCAATCAAGTATTAAGATGGCGCCTTACGAGGCTTGATACGATCGTAAATGCCGTACCCCATTATTCGGGTGAACTTAGTGAAGGTAAATTCTTCGGGTTGATTTGGTTAAGGATGCCGAGCAAAAGTTCGAGTAATTCGTGAAAGTTTGAAAGTCGCCGGATCGCTGTAAGTCGTATGCGGATTTGAAAAGAAAAGATATTGAATATCAGGTTGGAGACAAGGTCTTTCTCAAAGTTTCACCTTGGAAGAAGGTGCTTATATTTGGTCGTAAGGGCAAATTGAGTCCGAGGTTTATCGGGCCATATGAAGTATCCGAACGAGTTGGGCCAGTCGCATATCAATTAATTTTACCCCCTGAGCTCGAAAAGATCTACAACGTTTTCCATGTCTCAAAGCTTTGACGGTATAGGTCCGACCCGTCGCACGTAATCACTCCATCTGAGGTCGAGGTTCAGCCTAATTTGAGTTATGAAGAAGAGCCGGTTCGCATTCTGATGCGTGAAGTAAAAGAGTTGCGCAATAAGAAAATCCCATTAGTAAAGGTGTTGTGGCATAAACACGGAATGGAAGAAGCCACTTGGGAACTTGAGGACTCTATGAAAGAGCGATACCCGAGCCTATTTACCGGTAAGATTTTCGGGGACGAAAATTTCTTAAGTGGGGGAGAGTTGTGACAGCCCTAAAGTGACCCTAGTCGAAAACCGGTTTCGGGACCGCTAAACCGAGTCACTAAATTATTTGAGTATGATAGTTACTGTCTAAATATGTGAATATGCATGTGTGATAATTTCTTTATTGAATTTTTGCTTAATTATAGGTGAATTTTAGTGATTAGGACTTATGTGAGAAAATTTAGAAATGTGCTAGGCAAATGTAAGGTGGCCTATTAATACATGTGGGAAAAGGGTTGTCCTTGCATGTCAAATAACCCCTTTTCTTAAGGTGAGTGGCCGGCCATGACTAGGTGAAACATGTCCTAGACATGTTGGCCTAGTGCATGATGTAAGGGAGAATAAAAAAAAAAGATAATGATGAAAAAAAAAATGGGTGTGAATGCTCTTTTGCCGTGAGAAACAAAGAAAAAAAAGGGGAAGAAAATTTGTTGCTCATCCTTGGGTGCCTTGGCCGAATAGAAGAAAGGAAATTGAAAAAAAAAATAATATTGGTGTTCATCTTCTACCTTAGGAGCCGAAAGTTAAAGAAGGAAGGGGGATATGGCATTCGGTCATCTTAAGCTCAAAACAAGGTTAGTAATTCTTGTTAGATTTTGGGATTTTAGCTTAACTTAAGTTATTTACTAAGTTCTTCAATTAGCCCATGCTAAAATTTTGGTTTTGGGTGGTGAATGAAGCATTCGGCCATGGTTGATAGTGAAGAAATTTGATTACCTTCTTCATGTTTGAATGAGTAATTATGGATGGGTGAAGTATGAGTTAGTTAAATGTTCATATAGGTGGTTTGGGTGGTAGGAAAAGAAATCGGCTTGTGTGTGTATGTGAAATTGCGAATTTGAACTAGGAAGTTATTGAGTAATGTTTGTATTTTAAGTGATAGAATAGAGTGAATACTTGGAATGTGATGTAAATGAATTATAAGTTGGATTAAAGGTCATTATATTGTCTTATCATTTCCGGAATGTGCTTTGTCAAAGAAATTGAGGGTTGATGTTTAAGTAATGTAAGTATAGGTATATTCGACTTGTAGTTTTATAAATGTGATATGAGTGTTAAGTCCGAATAATGTTTAAGTACGAATGTATTTGGATGGATGTGTTTATGAGTATGACTTGAGATAAAACGGTGTTAGTCTTTATAAATAACCATAATTGTAGAATGTGTTAAATATATATATTCGCCTTAACATAGATATGCCTATATCTATAAAGTTGTTAATGCCCAAGTAAGATGTTGGGTTGTGCATGACTAGAGAATATATGTATATATGCGTATGGTGTTTGATAGTTAACCAATAAGTCATATGTACCTCAACCTTATAATATACATGTGTTATATTAAATCGTCTATTTGAATTGGAATTAAATGAATTCAATTGTTCTTAAACAAGCTCAAGATCTTAAAGGATCGTAGTTGGATAAGGGGAAAGAAAAAGTAATTGAATAGCCGTTGAAGACGTTCGACAACATCCGAGGTAAGTCATTAAGCACATATGTTTGATATTGCTTAAGTGATTGAAAAATCTATGCAATTGTGTTTAATGGAATGCTATATATGTATAAATGAAATTGTATGTGTATGGAGTGAGGATAATTGTTGAATGTAAAAGAAATAGTGGAATGTGTAGAAAGTTTGCTTTCGGCACTATGTGTCTGGGCAATACGTGTGTATGGTGACGAGATTGGCACTAAGTGTGCGTCTTGAAATATATGGCACTAAGTGTGCGTCTTTGGAAATATATGGCACTAAGTGTGCGTGCTGGAAATATAAGGCACTAAGTGTGCATGCTGGAAAAATATGACTCCATGTGTGCAAGCTGGAAAAATACGGCACTGGGTGTGCGAGCTCGAAGGGTATGGCACTGTGTGTGCGGGCTTAAATTGTGTGGCACTAAGTGTGCGAAATCGAGTAGTAAGCACTGTGTGTGCGTACTCTATATATATGGAGGGTGTGTCTCCATTGAATTGAGTATGGACAGCGGATCGGGTAAGTACCTCGAACTCATGACGAATAGAAAATACGTTCATGCTCGGGGTTGAATTTGGTAAGCCTTAAATCTATGTGATGATTGAAATTGTATGGTTGTGCTGGAAAATGAGTTAATGTGTAAAAATGCTTCGATTATCTTGTTGTGTAGAATACGAAATGTGGATGTATGACTTGGTACGAGATTGGACCGAAAGGTCCGAGGTATTATGGTATAGATTCGATATGGATGAGTACCTAGCCTCGTTTGTTGTACATGTTGTAGTAACTTTATCAGTGGATTGATGAATGCTTATGACTTCTTGAGTTGTAAACTCACTCGGTGTTTTCTTGTCACCCATTTTAGGTCTCTCGGACTCGTATTGTTTGCGTGATCGGGACCGTCGTTGAAGTCATCACACCGGCTGAAATCTTGTGGTATTGTTTTCGTTGTTGAAGAACATTTGGCATGTATAGGCTATTATATTTTGTCGAATTGTGGGTTGTAAACTTTAAGCCATGTGAAAATGGCCTATGTGGTCGTCGAGTGGGATGCTAGAACCTATAGCCACAAGTCTTAGAAACTCTAATTTTGATATGGTGGCCATAATTTGTGTCATGTATGATGGATGATTAAGGCCAAGGAAAGATTCATGAAATTGGCATAGTCTCACTGCAGTAACTGTTGCGGACAGCAGCAGTGAGATGAGATTGTAAAATCACTAAAATAGTAGAAGTAGAATTAAATAGTGAGTAAATTATGAAATTGAACCTTGATGAATCTATTTTATATGGACGAAACGAAACGACCATATGAGCAGTATACTGAGAAATATTAAAGTTCTCGTGAGACAGGGCCAGAACGGTTTCTGGGTCCCCTGTCGCGACTTTGAAAATTTACCATAAATTATCCAGAAAGAATTAGGAGTCATGCCTTATATGTACAGATTCCATTTTGAGTCTAGTTTCATTAGAAACAAACGGAATCAGTATTAAAGCCCTGTACAGAGAGATATTCAAGTTGTAACGCGCGAAGGTCAGAGCAGTCGAAGGTCAGAGCAGTCGATCCCTGTAACATGGGTGACTTTAACTAATAAACTGTACCAATTGGCCCAACCAAAAATTCTAGAAATAAATCCATGGATGGGCATGTGAGTCTAAATTCAGGGAAAATTTACGAAACCAGTTTCCGAGTTTTGAAACTCGAGATATGATTTTTAAGGCGACGGTGACGCAGTTTTCCAGCCTGACTGGTAATGTCAAATTGGTTGGTACCTTGAGAGGATTTGGCCGTTAACCCCTCGTGTCTGACACCGGCGACGGTCACGAGTTAGGGGTGTTACAAAGTCTCTCTTGACGATTGTTTCCCACACTAGCTACCGAAGTAGCTCGGGAGTCCGTCGACGGTCGGGCTCTAATAGAAATTCCCGTAGTCGCCCTCGACTTACTGGTGTCCTCCCTGAACCTCTTTACAGCCGATAACGGAGCTTTACTCGTTGATCTTTTACGGTAATCTCTTGCTTCAAATTCAGCCTTCTTCTTCTCCTTCCCAAGTTCTTCCGCCTTGCAGGCTCGTTCGACTAGTGTCACGAACTCCTTTATCTCCAAAATTCCCACTAGTAACTTTAACTCTTCATTCAATCCTTCTTCAAATCTTTTGCACATAGCAACCTCATCAGCCACACACTCCGGGCATACCGACTAAGTCTTACGAACTCATGTTCAGATTCAGATCTGGACATCCGCCTTGCTTGAGTTCCAAGAATTCCTTACGCTTCGATCGATGAACTGTTGACTAAGGTATTTCTTTGAAATTGGATTGAAAGAAATCCCAAGTAACTCGCTCATTTGGGACTATGGAAATTAAAGTCCTCCACCAATAGTAAGTCGAGTCTCGCAACAAGGATATAGCACACTTAAGACATTCATCGGGTGTGCATGATACCATCTAACACCGAATGGTGTTATCGAGCGAATTCGGCTCTTTCAAAGATCATCAATGACTATGGCCTTGAACTCCTCGCCCCGCCGCTTCCTAATCAAGTCTACAAGTGGTTTGCTTAGCCTCACAGGATCAAGAATCGGAGGCATTATGGACTCTTGGGGCGGAGTATTTAAATTCGGAATGGTTGGACAATAGGGTTGGTTCGGGCATATTATGCGACCCACTCATTCATCATGGTGAAGAAGGCTTGTTTCGCCCTTCATTTTGATTATTCGCGGATGACCGAGGCTCAACAGGCGGTGTCCCTTGCGCGGAGCAGCCGCTACACTTTCAACGTCATCCGCCAAGGGTTTCTCTATCCCGGGCTCCATTGCTAATCAAAACAAAAATTTCAACCGTCAGAAGTCATCACATTATTAAGCACTAACAATTTGGCATGTATAGCTAGACTCACACGCTCTATGGTAGTCCTAGAACCGACTAAACCATAGCTCTGATACCAATAAAATGTAACACCCCAAACCCGTGACCGTCACCGGATTTGAACACGTGGTGTTACCGGGCTTACTTCCCTTATTTCTCTCTTTGTAATATCTGATTGCTGTTCCAGGCAGGCTAGCTAACTGCGTCACTGTGGCCTTAAAAATCATATCTCGAGTTTCAAAACTCAGAAACTGATTCCGTAAATTTTCCCTGAATTTAGACTCATATATCTATCCATGGATGTATTTCTAGAATTTTTGGTAGGGCCAATTGGTACAGTTTATTAGTTAAAGTCACCCATGTTACAGGAGTCGACTACACTGACCTTCGCGTATTAAAACTTGAATATCTCTCTGTACAGAGCTTTAATACTGGTGCCGTTTGTTTCTAATGAAACTAGACTCAAAATGGAATCTTAACATATAATGCATGACTTCTAATTCTTTCTGGATAATTTATAGTAAATTTTCAAAGTCGCGACAGGGGACCCAGAAACCGTTCTGGCCCTGTCTCACGAGAACTTTAATATCTCTCAGTATACTGCTCATATGGTCGTTTCGTTTCGTCCATATTAAAATAGATTCATCAGGGTTCAATTTCATAATTTATTCACTATTTAATTCTACTTCTACTATTTTTAGTGATTTTTTTCAATCTCATCTCACTGCTGCTGTCCGCAACAGTTACTGCAGTAGACTATGCCAATTTCATGAATCTTTCCTTGGCCTTACTAATCTTCCATCATACATGACACAAATTATGGCCACCTTATCAAAATAAAAGTTTCTAAGACTCGTGGCTATAGGTTCTAGCATCCCACTCGACGACCACATAGGCCATTTTCACATGGCTTAAAGTTTACAACCCATAATTCAACAAAACATAATAGCCTATACATGCCAAATGTTCTCCTAGTTCAACTACGAAGACAATACCAAAAGGTTTCCAGCCGGTGTGATGACTTCAACGACGGTTCCGAGCACGCAACAATACGAGTCCAACAGACCTAAAATGGGTGACAAGAAAACACCGGTGAGTTTATAACTCAAGAAGTCATAAGCATTCATCAACCATCCATTAGTAAAATTTTCACAACATGAAACAATGAACGAGGCTAGGTACTTCATCCATATCGAACTATACCATAATTCCTCGGACCTTTCGGTTCAATCTCATTCCAAGTCATACATCCACATTTCATATTCTATACAATAAGATAATTGAGGCATTTTACACACCAACTCATTCACACCACAATCATACAATTGCAATCATCACATAGATTTAAAGCTTACCACGCTCAACCCCGAGCAAGAACGTATTGCCTATTCGTCACGAGCTCAAGGTACTTACCCGATCCGCTGTCCATACTCAACTCGATGGAGACACACCTCCATATAATTGTTCGATCGGAGATATATATATAGAGAGTACTCACACACGATGCTTAATACTCGATTTCGCACACTTAGTGCCATGCGATTTAAGCCCGCACACACAGTGCCATACCCTTCGAGCTCGCACACTCAGTGCCATATATTTCCAGCATGCACACTTAGTGCCATATATTTCCAGCATGCACACTTAGTGCCATCTCATCACCGTACACTCAGATTGTTCAAGACACTTAGTGCCGAAAGCAACTTTCTACACATTTCACTATTTCTTTTACATTCAACAAATGTCATCATTCCATACACATAAATTTTCATTTGTAAATATATATATATCATCCCATTAAACACAATTGCATAAATTTTACAATCATTTAAGCAATATCAAATACGTGCTTAATGACTTACCTTGTTTGGGGTAGAACGGTTCCAAATCGGCTACTCGTTTGCTTTCTTCTTTCCTTTGTCCAATTTAGTTCCCCTTTGCTCTTGAGCTAAATCAAACAATTTACCTCTCCATCAAACACAAACATACGGCATTCATATGCATTATTATGATTATTGCCGAATACTTAACACAACTAAGCTGAAAATTTACTCAATCTCATCTTAATTTATTGCTACTTATTTATCAAAATTTCCAATACAAGGTATTTAACACCTATGCCCATTTATACCCCATATGGCCGAATGCTTCATTCATTACCCAATTAACCATTCAACAATTTTCAACCTCATTACCACCCTTTTATGTCTAATTGTTTAAATACCCTCAAGCTCATTCACAAGTACTATTATACATCTCATTAAGCATTAATCATTTTGCAACATAAATTCTATAGCATGGCCAATACTCATGCACACACACACATAACAACAAGAACTCAATGGCACAAAATTTCCTTTTGTTAAACATTCGAACTCACTCATCTCCATGCTTTCATCACAACAACATCAAAACACTCACCAAGGGAGACAACATTCATGGTCAAATTTAACTCACCTAACAACCTAGTTTCGATTCAAGATTCAAGGAAAATTTTGAACCAATCCTCCAAATCATGCATACATTTTAAGAGTGGCATAAAACATACCTTCTTGTATCAAAACACCTTAGTCTAGTAAGCTCCCATGGCTGATTTTCTCAAGCTTTTTCCCCTTTCTTCTTAGTATATTCGGCCAAGCAAGAAAAAGATGAGAGGATGGACACTTTTTTTCTCTTTGTTTTCATCATATCCCTTTTTTTTCAATTTCATTTCTTTATTCTTTCAAGCATAATCCATTAACTAAACATGCTTGAAACATGTTTTCCTTGCCCATCACTCTTGACATGGCCGGCCACTAACCTTAGGAATGGGCTATTTGACATGCAAGTCCATTTATTTTACTTCATCCTTTTATTAATCTCTTAAAATTAGCCACATATATTTAAATCCTTTCACATGAGTCCTTTTTCCTTCAATTCACAATCAAATTAACTAAATCAAAGAATTCAAAATTCACACATGCATTTTCACATATTCTAGACAATAAATATTACGTTCGAACATGTCGGTGACTCGGTTTAGCGGTCCCGAAACCACTTCCCGACTATGGTCAATTTTGGGATGTCACACCATCAATAACTGCATTATGTTAGGCACATAGCCATCAACTAGAGTAACATAACCAGCACACAGCCCTACGTAAATGTGATCGACACAGAGTCATCAATAACCATATATTGGCACATTGCCTTAGGAAAATACGTTTGGCACACAGCCATAATCAGAATAATTGGCTTTAAGCCATTGGTAGTTGTATCATGTTAGGCACGTAGCCATCAGTGACGGTAATATAGTCGGCACACAGCCGCGGGTAAATATGATCGACACAGAGTCATCAATAATCATATACTGGGCTTAAAAGCCACTGGTGGATCCACAGTCATCAAGCAACCATGCAATCCTAACAGATCAGATCTTCCTCCGTACAAAATCCCAACCCATGCAACATGTCATGTATGCAAAATGTCGTGCCCATATTTGAATCAAACAATCACAGTCAATTCATTCATATAACCAACATATATTTACAATCAAATCTGTCAACCACACAGTCCAAGTCAGTCACTTGCCCACAAGGGCAAAATAGTCATTTAACACCCTAGGGGCAAAATGGTAATTTTACCCCACAAGGGTATCTCGGTAATTCTATCCTACAGGGGTATTTCGGTATTTCTACCCCACAAGGGTATTTTGATAATTCTACCCTACATGGGTATTTCAGTAATTCTACCCCACAGGGGTGTTTCAATAATTTTGTAAATCGAGGGTAAAACGGTAATTCTGTAAATCGAGAGTACTTTGGTAATTTTACAAGTCGAGGGTATTTCAGTAATTTGGTAAACTAAAGTATTCTAAATAGGAATAACAATACGAATGGGCCTAAAGCCCATTCTCGGCCCAAATGGGCCCACACGCTCGTGTGGCTCTTTTAGCCCAAATCTAGCCACAGATATGAGATTCACCTAGCCTAGTCCAATATTTACTATATAATCAAACAACTAATCCAATTGGGCCCGTAGGCTTATTGGGCCCACATGGCCCCTTTCGGCCCATCGTGGCCCGAAGTACACACCTGATAGGAGACTAGAGTTAATCCGCGCTCTGAGCACTCTTAGCCGATGCCCAACCCAAACGAGCACGCCATAAAACGAAAGGGATCAACCAAGAAAGGTACCTTTACTCTCCTCATGGTTCTCTCTATTTAAAGCCAGCTTCGCATCCACTCTTATGTTAGCTTCCCGATGTGGGATCCCTCCATCATCAGAGTTTAAATTCAACACCAACTCTTGCCGCCCCCTATTAGCAAAATAAATGCTCTTTGATTGCCATGAGTTTCGAACCCTGGACCTCCTTGCCAACTCTATGACGCCACCTTCCTACCTCTTATGTGGCGCTACTTTGCCACTAGACCATAAGGCTTTTTGTGGCACAATTTCTCCAACAATATTCTTAAGGCCTACCTACTACACCCAGGGTTTGATTCACCTTAAACCAAAATTTTTGCTAAAGTCCAGGTTTGATGTAAAACCCCGTACCCGAGACTGTTGCCGGAGTCGGACACGAGGGATTGACGGGCTTAATCCACTTACTTGCACAGTTCATTTTAAAAAAAATCTAGACAGCCGGCTAACTGTGTCACTGTCACCTTAAAAATCATATCTTGAGTTCCACAACTCGAAAATCAGTTTCGTGATTTTTCCCTGAAACTAGACTCATATATGCATCTACAAATAGTTTTCTAGAATTTTTGGTCGGGCCAATTAGTACATTTTATTAGTTAAATTCCCCCATGTTACAGGGATCGACTACACTGACCTTTTCGCATTACGACTTGGATATCTCCCTGTACAGGACTTCAATACTGATGCCGTTTGTTTCTACAGAAACTAGACTCGAAAAGGAATCTGTACACATATGGCATGACTTCTAATTATCTCTGGTAAATTTATAATGAATTTCCAAACTCGGAACAGGGACTCCAGAAGCCGTTCTGGCCCTGTCTCACGAAAACTTAAATATCTCTTAACATACTATTCATATGATCGTTTCGTTACTTTCCTGTGAAAATAGACTCGTCAAGGTTCGTTTACATAATTTATTCACTATTTAATTCCATTCCTACTATTTTTAGTGATTTTTCACATCCACGTCACTGTAGCTGTCAGCATCTGTCTTTAAGGTAGGCTTTACCTATTTCATAGTTTCCATGATTCAACTAGCCCTTTTACATATATAGCACAAAATAAGATCATGATTAACCATCCCAATGGCTAATCGTTTCCAAACATTTCCATACCTCTTAATGATCAACATACAAATGATTATAATACCATGCCCAAAGTGTATATAAAGCCATTTTCGCATGGCTATCCAAATTTATACAAAACCAACGGGGTATGTGACCAATAACAAGAAGGGTAGTCCTATACATGCCATTTCAAAGTTCAACTAAAAGTATACCAAAAGGAGCTTTGATAGTGTGGGCGACTTCAACTTCAAAATCCCGAGTCCGATAGCTGACGAACCAAAATCTATAAAACAGAGAATCAAAGAAACGGAGTAAGCATTTAATGCTTAGTAAGTTTGAGTTGTGAATTTAGACACAACCAAAGTATAGCATTCATGTAGCTAAATAGATAATTTCATACGCACAAATTCTCAATATCATACTTACTTCACATTACCAACCCTTATATTCATACACAAAGATCAACTTAGCCAAAGGCCGGTAGCTCATTTATCAACTGAGCGAATACTTATTTGTAAGGGCTCAACTAATTCAAAGCACATACGAAACATACCTCATTGTTGGGATTTTACAAGCGTATTAATTGAAATTTTTACAGCAAGATCAATCATTCCCGAATCACGTACCTTTGGAATTTAACCGAATATAGCTACTCGTTCAAATGCCTTCGGGACATAGGCCGGTTATAGTAACTCGCACAAATGCCTTCGGGACTTAACCCGAATTTAGTAACTCGCACAATGCCTTCGGGACTTAACCCGGATTTAGTAACTCGCACAATGCCTTCGGGCTTAGCCCGGAATTAGTAACTCGCACAAATGCCTTCGGATCTTAGTCCAGATTTAGTCACTTAGCACAAAGCCTTCGGGACTTAGCCCGGACATCATTCGAATAACCATGCACATTTATCAATAAATCATGACACATTCGTATTTCATTTTCGTTAGCAAAACTCTAACACAAGGCACTTATCACACTTGCAATTTCGGCTCAATAGCCACACACAAAGAGCATGATTTTGATTTGCTTAAAACATGATCTAATCAAATCATAATCCAAGTTCCATTACTCGAAAACTTACCTCGGATGTTGTCGAACGGCTTCAACGGCTATTCGATCACTTTTTCCTTTCCCTTATCCAACTGTGGTCCTCTAAGCTCTTGAGCTAATTCAAACAAATTTAACTTATTAAAGTCTCATTTTGCTAGCTTATGGCCAAATATGACAAGGAGTTTGATAGGTCATATGGCCACCTTTTAACTTAAATACACAATGATCATACGCATTTTTAATCACATCAAGCAATTTAACACAATTCATTCGAACATCAAAAGAGAAGCTCAAGGTACTTAGCCCATATATACATTAGACATTAGAGTCACATATGTACGAAATCACGAATCGAATTCAACATACTAGCTAATATTTCCCCCTTAGCCGAATTTTCTAAGTCATGCTAAAGCCATCAATAGGCTACCTATGGCCGAACATACACAAGCTAAAGCCATCAATAGGCTACCTATGGCCGAACATACACATCAACTCATGTACTCATTCATGTGGCCGAACATACATGTCTATGTTGGGGCCGATTGCAACACTTAATACATTCTACAAGTATGGTCACTTGTATTGACTAAACACCATTTTGTTTCAAGTTCAAAACTTGGCTAATACACACATATACACTAGTAAATCAAACACTAGCATTTGCACTTCACCTTACTACCATTTCTCATCCAATAACGTGAACAACAACATATTTCTCTTCTACTTCCTACCATGGCGAATGCATCACAACACCATACCATTTCAATTTTGGTCATGGTTGAACAAGGAACTTAATGTCTCACTCAAGGATGCTAAAAGGAGATTCAAGAGTCATCAATCCACCATCACATGCATCATTACAAGCTTCACTTTTAGCATGCAAATAACATCAACACAAATCCACCTTAGCCAATATCATCTCCATGACATAGTAAAGATTTGAACCATGGGCTAGTTAGAACTCAAGCTAACAAAAAAACATGCATGAATCTCATGGCACAACATCAAACTTACCTTAACCTAGCTACAAGCATTGCTTAATCTCTTCAACATTTCCTCCTTCTTTCTTTTGAATTTTCGGTCAAGAAGAATGAAAAAGGATGGACACATTTTTTTTCTTTTGTTTTCATCATTTTCTGCCTCTCCTTTTTTTTTTCCCATTTCTTTATTACTAACTTTATTTTATTGTTTCCTCCCATGATGCACCAACACAACATGTCTCGACATGTTTTGCCCATCATCCTTTGTCCACCCTAATGTCATGGCTTACCACTACTAGATGGGGGAAAATTGACATGCAAGTCCCCCCTTTTTCAACATGCACTAATAGGTCCTTATGTTTTGATCTATCACATTTCAAAAGTGTCACACATAAGTCCTATTGACTAAATTCACATGCAATTTACTAAATCGAAGCTTAAAATTTTCACACATTTATTTTAGACAATAAATATCATATTCAAATAATTTAGTGACTCGGTTTAGCGGTCCCGAAACTGCTTTCCTACTAGGGCACTTTAGGGCTGTCACAACTCTCCCCCACTTAAGAAATTTTCGTCCCCGAAAATCTTACCGGTAAATAAGTTTGGGTATCGTTCTTTCATGGCATTCTCGGTTTCCCAAGTAGCTTCTTCGACTCCGTGTTTAAGCCATAACACTTTTACTAACGGAAACCTTTTGTTTCACAACTCTTTCACTTCACGAGCTAGGATACGAATCGGTTCTTCTTCATAACTCAAGTCAGATTGAATTTCAACTTCTGATGGATTAATCACGTGTGACGGATCAGATCTATAACGTCGAAGCATCGAAACATGAAAGACGCCGTGAATCTTTTCAAGTTCGGGGCAAAATCAATCTATACGCGAATCGACCAACTCGTTCGGAGATTTCAATGCGGCCCAATAAATCTGGGCTCAACTTGCCCTTACGGCCAAATCGAGTATCTTTTTCCAAGGCGAAACTTTAAGAAACACTTTATCTCCCACTTGATATTCAATGTCTTTTCGCTTCAAATCGCATACGATTTTCTCGACGATCGTGGGTCGCCTTCGGACTTTCACGGATTACCTTTACTTTCCGTTCAGCATCTTTAATCAAATCAACTCCAAAATTTTACTTTCACCGAGCTCGGTCCAAAACAATGGCGTCGGCATTTTCGACCATACAAAGCCTCGTAAGGTGCCATCTTAATACTTGACTGAAAACTATTGTTGTGCTTAATTCAATCAAAGGTAAATACCGCTCCCATGAACCACTAAACTCGAGGATGCAACATCTCAACATATCCTCAAGTATCTGAATTATCCGCTCGGATTGACCATCGGTTTGTGGATGAAAAGCGGTGCTAAAATGCAGCTTGGTACTCAAAGCTTCTTGCAATTTCTTCCAAAATCGTGAGGTGAATCTCGGATCTCTATCTGACACGATAGAAATAGGTACCCGTGTAATCTCACAACCGAGAAACATATAATTCAGCTAATTTATCCATTGAAAAATCCGTATGCGTGCGGGATAAAATGAGCCGACTTAGTCAATCTATCAACAACGACCCAAATCGCATCTTTCTTACTTGCCGACACTGGCAACCCAGATACAAAATCCATCGTTCCTCGGTCCCATTTCCATTCAGGTATCATGATCGGTTGGAGTAAACCCGTAGGCACTTGATGTTCCGCCTTCACTTGTTGACATATTAAACACTTCGAAACAAAATCGAAAATGTCTCGTTTCATACCATGCCACCAAAACTGACGTCTTAGGTCGTGGTACATTTTCGTACTCCCCGGGTGAATTGACATTCGGCTACAATGAGATTCGTTCAGAATCATCGAAATGAGTTCTGAATTTCTTGGAACACACAACCGATTTCTGTACCTCAAACAATCGTCATCATCAATTTGAAACTCCGATTCCACATTCGGAACACATTCAGCCCGTTTTGCAACCAACTCATCGTCGACTTTCTGAGCTTCATGAATTTGATGAATTAATAATGGTTTGGCCTTTAATTCGGCTACTAACACATTGTCGGGTAGAATAGACAAGTGTACATTCATCGCTCGTAAAGCAAACAATGATTTCTGGCTTAAGGCGTCTGCAACCACATTAGCCTTTCCCGGGTGATAATCAATGACAAGCTCATAATCTTTTAACAACTCGAGCCAACGTCTTTGACGCAGATTCAAGTCTATTTGAGTCATCAAATATTTGAGACTTTTGTGATCCGAAAATACATGGCACTTCTCACCAAATAAGTAATGTCGCTATATTTTCAAGGCGAATACGATAGCAGCTAATTCGAGATCATGAGTCGGATAATTTTTCTCATGTGGCTTTAATTGTCTCGACGCATAGGCCACAACTCGACCTTCTTGCATCAAGACGCAACCTAACCCAAGTAGGAGGCGTCACTATAGATGACAAACTCTTTGCCCGATTCGGTCGCACTAAAATTGAGCTTCAACAAATAAGTTTTCATTGATCAAAACTTTTCGACATTTTTCCGTCCATTCGAACTTAACATCTTTTTGAAGTAGCTTCACATGGGTGTGGCTATCATCGAAACCTTTACAAACCGTCGGTAGTAACCGGAAGTCCCAAAAGCTCCGAACCTCGGTAATATTTCTTGGAGGCTTCCAGCTAAGTATGGCTGAAATTTTGCTCGGGTCAACTCGAATACCGATACGGATACCACATGACCCAAGAAGCTAACCTCTCTTAACGTAACTCACACTTCTCGAACTTAGCATATAATTGCTTATCCCGTAAAATTTGCAATACTAATCTCGGTGCTCAAGATGTTCGGTCTCATCTCTTGAATAGACCAAGATGTCGCCAATGAACACAATTACGAACCGGTCCAAATCATGTCAAGATCTCGATTCATCAAATCCATAAATACCACGGGGCATTAGTGAGCCCAAACGGCATCACTAAGAACTCGTAGTGGCCGTATCTCGCTCGAAGCGTTTTGGGTATATCCGAATCTCGAATTCATGAATCGTAATACCGATCTCAAATCTATCTTTGAAAACACCGAGGCTCCCTTTAGTTGATCAAACAAATCATCAATGCGCTGTAACGGATATTTATTCTTTATCGTCACTTTATTCAGCTGACGATAGTCAATGCACATCCTCATGGTTCCATCCTTTTTTTTCACAAACAATACTGGTGCACCCCAAGGTGAGAAACTTGGTCGAGCGAAACCTCTATCCATCAACTCTTGCAACTGAGCTTTCAATTCTTTTAACTCGGTTGGTGCCATATGATACGGAGCTATAGAAATTGGCGTAGTCCCAGGTACAAGCTCAATACCAAACTCTACTTCCCGAACAGGTGGTAAACCCGGTAATTGTAACACCCCAAACCCGAGACCATCGCCGGTGTCGGGCCCGAGGGTTAACAAACCAAGTTCACATGTTTTTGCCCACCAATTTGACATTTCCAGTCAGGCTGGAAAACTGCGTCACTGTCGCCTTAAAAATCATATCTCGAGTTTCAAAACTCGGAAACTGGTTTCGTAAATTTTCCCTGAATTTAGACTCATATATACATCCATGGATTTATTTCTAGGATTTTTGGTCGGGCCAATTGGTACAGTTTATTAGTTAAAGTTACCCAAGTTACAGGGATCGACTGCTCTGACCATCGCGCGGTATAACTTGAATATCTCTCTGCACAGGGCTTTAATGCTGGTGTCGTTTGTTTCTAATGAAACTAGACTCAAAGTGGAATCTGTACATATAAGGTATATCTCCTAATTCTTTTGGATAATTTATAGTGAATTTTAAAGTTGCGACAGGGAACCCAGAAACCATTCTGGCCCTGTCTCACAATAGCTTTAATATCTCTTAACCTGTAACTCCTATGACCGTTTCGTTTCTTCCATATGAAAATAGACTCATCAAGGTTCATTTACATAGCTTATTAACTATTTGATTCCATTCCTATGAATTATGGTGATTTTTCACATTCACGCCACTGCAGCTGGCAGCATCTGTTTTAAGGTAGGACTTACCTATTTGGTAGTCTCCATGATTCAACTAATTTTGCCATACATAGGTTCATATATGATCATTTTAACCATGCCAATGGCTGATCATATGACCAACATTCCCATTTCCAAACCATAGCCACATCATGACCCCAAATATATATACATACAACCCACAATAAGTCTAAGTTCATGCTCCCTTTTAGAGCCATTTTCGCATGGCCATACAAACTTACATTACAACGTATTTAACAAACAAGAGGTAGTCCTATACATGCCATCTCAAGTTCAACCAAAATTTATACCAAAATGGAGGCTTGATAGTGTGGATGACTTCGACTTCAACGATCCCAAATCCGATTGCCTCGAGCGAAATCTAGAAAACTAAGAGCCAAAGCAACGGGTAAGCATTTTTATGCTTAGTAAGTCTCAAGGAATATAATGAACTATAATTTACAGCAATACATTCACATAGCCAAATGCATCATTTCATTAATACACATTCTTACTTCATACTTCATCATTGTATAAGTTCGCAAAGCATCAATCAATTCAATAACTGAAATTCATTAGTCGATTGAGCGAATGTTGCTCAAACACGTCGACTTTCCAATGCACATATAACGTACCTTATCCTTTGGGCTGTCCGAGTGTACTAATTAAATTCATTTCAGCAACCAACACTCACCTCCAGCCCAAGATTCTTCGGAATATAACCGGATATAATCACGTGCACAAATGCCTTCGGGTCTTAGCCCGGATAGAATAACTCGCACGAATGCCTTCGGGCCTTAGCCCGGATATAACCACTAGCACAATTGCCTTCGGGTCTTAACCCGGATATAATTTCCAGCATAATTGTCTTCGGGCTTAGCCCGGATATCATTCAATTTCTCATGCACACATACATCAATAATCATTGGACATACATATTTCATTTTCAAGTTACTAAGGCTCAAACACAATTAATATCATTAGCATATTCGCCGGGACTTAGCCCGGGTGGAATTCAAATACTCATACACACAAAATCAATAATCATACACATCCATATTTCATCTCACATAATTCAAGTAAGGTCACTTCTTGAGGACTTACCTCGGATGTTTCGAACGGCTTTTTCGGCTATTCGATCACCTTTTCCTTCCCCTTGTCCAATTGTGGCCCTCTTAGCTCTTGAGCTAATTCAAACAAATTCAATTTATTAAAACCTCATTGTGCTTGCTTATGGCCGAATATGACAAGGATTTTAAATGGTCATATGGCCACTCTTTAGCTTGAATACACAATGGTCATGCACATTTTATACTACATCAAGCAATTCAATACAATTTATTTGAGCATCAAGGAAATGCTAAGGCCTTCAATAGGCTACCCAAGGCCGAATATTCATGTACATGTTGAGGTCAATTTTGCACTTAATACCTCACAAAAACAGCATGCAATCTACTAATTTATGCTTTGCACATTGTGGCCCAAAACTTATAATATAGCATCAAGCACTTATATGTGTGCTAGGTCAATTGTGCTTGCAATTTCACAAGCATTCTTCCACATTTTCTTCTTTAAATCAATATATTCATCACTTAGTTCATAACCAAACATAATGTGCAATCATATATATGCATATATGAGCATGGCCGAATTTTCAAGGTGTCCATAGCCATCCAAAACACAAACTTTTAACTAACATGCAAGAAGCATGAATCATGCTCAAGAATGCATCATGGCCAAGTATGACAATCATGCTCCTTTTCAACTTTAATCATGATAAAACAAAGAGAAAACTCAAAATCTTACTCATGAGTAGAAAATCCATCATTGCATGCATCATCATCAAGCTTCACACTTAGCATGCAATGGCTTTATCACTATAACAACTTTGGCCAAATACCATTTCCATGGCATACCAAAGATTTGAGCCATGGCTAACATGCACATCAAGTTAGCAACCAAAACATGCATGAAACTCCCAACACAACCTCATACATACCTTAATCTTGATGCAAACTTAGCCAAATCTCCTTCTAGATCTCTTCCAAACCAAGCATGAAGCAAAAATCCTCCTTCTTCCTTAGTTTTGGCTCAAAGAAAGGATGAACAAAATTTTTTCTTTCCTTCTCTACAACTCACGGCAATGGGGTATGCCACTCTCTCACACATTTTTTTTTTCCATTCTTTTCTTACCCATGCTTATTTGTTTACTATTTCTCCCTAATGCCCAACAAAACATGTTTCATGACATGTTTGACCCATATTTCTTTGTCATGGCCGGCCATTACTTGTAGAAAGGGGAATTTGACATGCAAGTCCATTATTTTGCATGCATGCTTTAATTAGTCATCACCTATTTCCCTATCGTACTTTCAAAGTTCACTACTAAGTCCTTTCTTATAATTTAGCACCTAATTAATAAAAATCGAGACACGAAATATTTACGCATACCAATTCCACATACAATAAGTACGGAATATAACACTTAATTATTCTTGTGACTCGGTTTCGTGGTCCCAAACCACTCTCCGACTAGGGTCACATTCGGGTGTCACAACTCTCCCCACTCAAGAGATTTTCGTCCCAAAAGCTTACCGTAAATAGGTTCGGATATCGCTCTCTCATTGAGTTCTCGGTCTCCCAAGTAGCTTCTTCTATCCCGTGCTTGAGCCATAACACTTTCACTAGCGGAACCCGCTTGTTTCGCAACTCTTTCACTTCTCGTGATAGGATACGAATTGGTTCTTCCTCATAACTCATATTAGCTTGAATTTCAATTTCGATGGACTAATCACGTGCGATGGATCGGATCTATAACGTCAAGCATCGAAGCGTGGAAGACATCGTGAACCTTTTGAGTTCGGGGGCAAAATCAAACGATATGCCACCGGACCGACTCGCTCGATATCTCATATGGCCCAATGAACCTCGGGCTCAACTTGCCCTTACTACCAACACGAGTATTTTTTCCAAGGCGATACCTTGAGGAACACTTTATCACCCACGATACTCGATATCCTTACGCTTCATATCCGCGCATTTACTTCGACGATCGAAGGCTATCTTCAAACTTTCACGGATTACTTTCACTTTCTGCTCGGCATCCCTAATCAAATCCACCCGAAAATCTTGCTTTCACCAAGCTCACCAAAACAATGGTGTACGGCATTTACGCCTGTACAAAGCCTCGTAGGGTGCCATCTTAATACTCGATTGAAAGTCGTTGTTGTAAGCGAATTCAATCAACGGCAAATACCGCTCCCATGAACCACTAAACTCGAGGACGCAACATCTTAACATATCCTCAAGTATCTGAATTACCCGCTCGGATTGACCATCGGTTTGGGGTGGAAGGCGGTCTTTGAAATGTAACTTGGTACCCAAAGCTTCTTGCAACTTTTTCCAAAACCGCGAGGTAAATCTCGGATCTCTATCCCACACGATAGAAATAGGCACCCGTGTAATTTCACAACTGAGAAACGCGTACAATTCCGCTAATTTGTCCATTGAAAATCCGTGCGTCGACGGGGACAAAGTGGGCCGACTTAGTCAATCGATCTACCACGACCCAAACCGCATCCTTCTTACTTGTCGACAATGGCGGTCCGGATACAAAGTCCATTGTGACTCGATCCCATTTCCACTCGGGTATCGTGATTGGTCAAGTAATCTCAAGGCACCGATGTTCCGCTTTCACTTGTTGACATATTAAACATCTTGAAACAAAGTCGGAGATGTCTCGCTTCATACCATGCCACCAAAATCGACGTTTCAAATCATTGTACATCTTCGACTCCGGGTGGATTGCCATTCGGCTACAATGGGCTTCATTCAGAATTATCGAAATGAGTTCAATTCTTTGGGACACACAGACGACTTTTGAACCTCAAACAATCGTCATCGTCGATTTGAAACTCCGAGTCCTTGTTCGAACACACGCAGCCCGTTTTGCAACCAACTCGTCATCGACTTTCCGAGCTTCTCGAATTTGGTGTGTCAATAATGGTTTGGCTTTCATTTCAGCCACTAACACACCGTCGGATCGGATAGACAAGTGCACATTCATCGCTCGAAGAGAATAACGATTTACGACTCAAGGCATCCGCAACTACATTCGCCTTTCCCCGTGATAGTCAATGATCACTCATAATCCTTTAACAAATCGAGCCAACGCCTTTGTCGCAGATTTAAGTCTCGTTGGGTCATCAAATACTTGAGACTTTTATGATCCGAGTATACATGGCACCTTTCACCAAATAAGTAATGTCGCCAAATTTTTAAGGCGAATACGATGGCGCCAATTCGAGATCATGAGTCGGATAATTTTTCTCATGTGGCTTTAATTGCCTCGACGATAGGCCACAACTCGACCTTCTTGCATTAATACGCAACCTAACCCAAGTAGAGAGCGTCGCTATAGATGACAAACTCCTTGTCGGACTCGGGTTGCACTAGAATTGGGGCTTCACCAAATAAGTTTTCGATTGATCGAAGCTTTTTGGCATTCTCCGTCCATTCGAACTTAACATCCTTTTGGAGTAGCCATCATCGGCTGGCTATCGTTGAGAAGCCTTTTACAAATCGTCGGTAATGTAAGAAGCCCCAAAAAGCTTGAACCTCGGTAATATTTCTGAGGCTTCCAATTTAGTATGGCTGAAATTTTATTCGTCGACTCGAATACCGATCGAGATACCACATGACCCAAGAAGCTTACCTCTCTTAACCGTAACTCACACTTGCTGAACTTAGCATATAATTGCTTGTCCCGTAAAATTTGCAAAGACTAACCGCAGTGTTCAAATGTTCGGTCTCATTTCTTGAATAGACCAAGATGTCATCAATGAACACGACTACGAATCGATCCAAATATGGTCTAAAGATTCGATTCATTAAATCCATAAATACCGTAGGGCATTAGTGAGCCCAAACGGCATCACCAGAACTCATAGTGACCATATCTCGCTTCAAGGCGCCTTGGGCACGTCTCAATCTCGGATTCGCAATTGATAGTAGCCCGATCTCAAATCTATTTTCGAGAACACCGAGGCTCCCTTCATTGATCGAACAAGTCATCAATACGTGGCAACGGATATTTGTTCTTTATCGTCGCTTTGTTAAGCTGACGATAGTCGATGCATAGTCGCATGGTTCCATCCTTCTTCTTCACGAACAACACCGGCGCACCCCAAGGCGAAAAACTCGGGCGAGCAAAACCTCTATCCACCAATTCTTGCAATCGAAGTTTTCAACTCCTTCAATTCCGTTGGTGCCATACGATACGGAGCTATCGAAATTGGGGTGGTACCGGTACCAATTCGATGCCAAATTCTATTTCTCGAGCAATTGGTAAACCCGGCAATTCTTGGGGAAAACATCCGGTATTCACAAACCACGGCACGATTCGGGTTTCTTCTCCGATTCCTTGTCATCGAGTGCGACGCAAGGTACGCTTCGCACCCTTTTCTTACATATTTCTGGGCCAACATCGCTGATATTACAGCTGGCAACCCCTTTAAGTCCGTGGACTCAACCCGAATTATTTCATTATTCGCGCACCTCAAATCGATAGTCTTGCTCTTGCAATTTACAACCGCATCGTGCATGGTCAACCAATCCAAACCAAGAATAACATCGAACTCATCGAATGGCAAAAGCATTAAGTCCGCGAAAACAAGAACCTCGGAACACTAGGGGACTTTTCTTGCACACTTTGTTAACAAGCACGTAATGACCCAAGGGTTTGACACCGAATTACAAACTCGAGAGACTCAATGGGCAAAGTCTTCTTTGGATGCTAAGGTTTCACATATATAAGAATGAGTAGAACCGGGGTCAATCAAAGCAATTACATTTGTATTGAAAAGAGTGAAAGTACCGTAAATAACATCCGGAGAGGCATCCTCGGCGTGCGCGTATGGCATAAGTCCTAGCAGAGCACGAGCCTCGGATCCGATGGTAGCATCTCTAGATCCTCTCGACCGCCAATCGACATTGCCCATATTTCTAGGTGGCCTACCTCGGCGATGGTAGCACCCGGGTTTGCACTCGACTTGCATTCTGCTCATGCATCCTCGGGCAATCCTTCATAAAATGGTCGGCCGATCCACACTTATAGCGGAGCGATCACGAAACCAACAGCTCCCGAATGCCATTTGCCACAATGTGGACACTCCGTCCTCTCTCGGCGATCATTTCCGCCACCCAAGCAATCGAGGTGACTCGTGTGGGTCACAGGGGTCGATCGCGTCCTCGTCTAGAAAATCCCAAACGCCTCTAGACCGGCTCGCATCATCTCGAAATCTCTTCGATGCTTGTTGAAGAGACTTTCCGAGGACCTCTTCGAATTCTCCTATCCCCACATCAGCTTTTTGTTTCTCCTTTCTAAGCTCTTGACTTTACAAGCTCGCTCAACAAGTACTACGAACTCTCGTATCTCGAGAATGCCAACAAACATCCTTATATCATCATTCAGCCCATCCTCAAGCGTTTGCACATAATAGCTTCGGACGAAATGCATTCTCGCAGACGCTAAGCCTCACAAACTTTCGTTCGTAGTCGGTAACGGACATAGAACCTTGCTTAAGATCAAGGAACTCCCTCGCTTTTGGTCGATGAATCTCTGATGATATACTTTTTTGAACTCGGTTAGAAAGAATTCCCAAGTCACTTGCTCTCTAGGCACCACGTAAGTCGAGTACTCCACCAATAGTAGGCGGACTCGCGTAGCAAGGAGATGGTACACTTTAAGCACTCATCGTGTACAGGATAGCTCATCAAGCACCCGGATAGTGTTATCTAACCATAATTCAGCTCGCTTCGGCATCATCATGATCCGTAGCCTTAAATTCAGTGGCCCCATGTTTTCGAATCCTATCGATGGGGCTTACCCGACCTTATTGGGTCATCACGGAGGTATTGTAGGTGCGGGGTTGCATTAAATCGGGAATGGAGGTGGTGGAACAACCGTGTTGGTTCGAATGTATTGATTAAACCATTCGTTCATCACACTATAAAAGGCTTGCTTAGCCTCGTCATTAGGATTGCTGGCCATAGGTTGAGAGTCCGCGGCGCTGTCCCTTCTTGCGGAGCAGCGCCACACTCTCCACATCATCGACTATCGCTCGGTTGGGATCGGGATCCATTGCTATAAACAAACATGAAGTCAAATTGTCAGAATTCATCACACTATCGATTCATCATTTAATGGCATGTATAGCTAGACCCCAAACACATCACGGTAGTCCTAGAATCGACTAAACCTGGCTCTGATACCAATAAAATTATAACACCCCAAACCCGAGACCATCGCCGGTGTCGGGCCCGAGGGTTAACAAACCAAGTTCACATGTTTTTGCCCACCAATTTGACATTTCCAGTCAGGCTGGAAAACTGCGTCACTGTCGCCTTAAAAATCATATCTCGAGTTTCAAAACTCGGAAACTGGTTTCGTAAATTTTCCCTGAATTTAGACTCATATATACATCCATGGATTTATTTCTAGGATTTTGGTCGGGCCAATTGGTACAGTTTATTAGTTAAAGTTACCCAAGTTACAGGGATCGACTGCTCTGACCATCGCGCGGTATAACTTGAATATCTCTCTGCACAGGGCTTTAATGCTGGTGTCGTTTGTTTCTAATGAAACTAGACTCAAAGTGGAATCTGTACATATAAGGTATATCTCCTAATTCTTTTGGATAATTTATAGTGAATTTTTAAAGTTGCGACAGGGAACCCAGAAACCATTCTGGCCCTGTCTCACAATAGCTTTAATATCTCTTAACCTGTAACTCCTATGACCGTTTCGTTTCTTCCATATGAAAATAGACTCATCAAGGTTCATTTACATAGCTTATTCACTATTTGATTCCATTCCTATGAATTATGGTGATTTTTCACATTCACGCCACTGCAGCTGGCAGCATCTGTTTTAAGGTAGGACTTACCTATTTGGTAGTCTCCATGATTCAACTAATTTTGCCATACATAGGTTCATATATGATCATTTTAACCATGCCAATGGCTGATCATATGACCAACATTCCCATTTCCAAACCATAGCCACATCATGACCCCAAATATATATACATACAACCCACAATAAGTCTAAGTTCATGCTCCCCTTTTCGAGCCATTTTCGCATGGCCATACAAACTTACATTACAACGTATTTAACAAACAAGAGGTAGTCCTATACATGCCATCTCAAGTTCAACCAAAAATTTATACCAAAATGGAGGCTTGATAGTGTGGATGACTTCGACTTCAACGATCCCAAATCCGATTGCCTCGAGCGAAATCTAGAAAACTAAGAGCCAAAGCAACGGGGTAAGCATTTTTATGCTTAGTAAGTCTCAAGGAATATAATGAACTATAATTTACAGCAATACATTCACATAGCCAAATGCATCATTTCATTAATACACATTCTTACTTCATACTTCATCATTGTATAAGTTCGCAAAGCATCAATCAATTCAATAACTGAAATTCATTAGTCGATTGAGCGAATGTTGCTCAAACACGCCGACTTTCCAATGCACATATAACGTACCTTATCCTTTGGGCTGTCCGAGTGTACTAATTAAATTCATTTCAGCAACCAACACTCACCTCCAGCCCAAGATTCTTCGGAATATAACCGGATATAATCACGTGCACAAATGCCTTCGGGTCTTAGCCCGGATAGAATAACTCATACGAATGCCTTGGCCTTAGCCCGGATATAACCACTAGCACAATTGCCTTGGTCTTAACCCGGATATAATTTCCAGCATAATTGTCTTGGGCTTAGCCCGATATCATTCAATTTCTCATGCACACATACATCAATAATCATTGGACATACATATTTCATTTTCGTTACTAAGGCTCAAACACAATTAATATCATTAGCATATTCGCCTTGGGACTTAGCCCGGTGGAATTCAAATACTCATACACACAAAATCAATAATCATACACATCCATATTTCATCTCACATAATTCAAGTAAGGTCACTTCTTGAGGACTTACCTCGGATGTTTGAACGGCTTTTTCGGCTATTCGATCACCTTTTCCTTCCCTTGTCCAATTGTGGCCCTCTTAGCTCTTGAGCTAATTCAAACAAATTCAATTTATTAAAACCTCATTGTGCTTGCTTATGGCGAATATGACAAGGATTTTAAATGGTCATATGGCCACTCTTTAGCTTGAATACACAATGGTCATGCACATTTTATACTACATCAAGCAATTCAATACAATTTATTTGAGCATCAAGGAAATGCTAAGGCCTTCAATAGGCTACCCAAGGCGAATATTCATGTACATGTTGAGGTCAATTTTGCACTTAATACCTCACAAAAACAGCATGCAATCTACTAATTTATGCTTTGCACATTGTGGCCCAAAACTTATAATATAGCATCAAGCACTTATATGTGTGCTAGGCGAATTGTGCTTGCAATTTCACAAGCATTCTTCC